>NC_045697.1:111084041-111456239 GCF_009834535.1 Camelus ferus | reverse complement strand
CATGTCATATAATTGTAAGTATATTAAGCATGTAGTACGCATTATGTTGTAACAGGCAATAGTTGATTACCAATTCTTTCCCCCTCTGGGTAACTATTACCGAACACTTTCTAGAAGTCCTAGAGTAAAAAGATGTCAAGTAGGTTTAATTTTTTTAGGCCAATATCCAGCAGTTATATGCAACTCATTTAGTGTCCTATTTTGATTATGTGTTTCAAAAACTATATTTACCAACAAAACAAGAACCACCACAAAACAGTGCTGTCGCCCGAGTTCTAGAAGGAGAACACAGCCCACAGCTCTTCTCCCCGTGTGGCGGCCACTCCAGAACATTCATCCAGCTGCTTTTGTCCAACACTTGAAAAATGATCACGTAATTTGTCAGATGCTTTTGAGAGAGAGATCCACTATGCAGAAATATTTTAGTATTTAACTAATTTTTCCAGTTACACAGTTTTTGAATAGGGTAAATTTATTTTGAATTACTCCTTAACGTTAAACTCAGTCCTCATTAGTGTTACGTGGAATTTGTGAAACACTGAATTATAGTTTTCCTTAGCTGGAAAGAACACGGTTATTTTATAGATGAATAAATTGAGCTTCAGAGAGATTTTAAACAACCTGCCTGAGCTGTGTAACCTCGGAGGCCTAGAACCCATTTCCTGATACAGGAAGTTGGGCATTCTTTCCAGAATATTCCCCAGCAATGTATACAGATGGGGGATAAACATAACTATTTCTTCTGTGGCCGTTGAGGGTTGTGACTTATTTCCAGGGACTGAAGTCTGTGGGAGTGTACAGGAATGTGACTTATCAGTGTGTTTTCAGTTCCTTCCAGCAGAGGTTCCTGACGCATGTGCTGTTACGGGCAGGGGTTTCGAGGTGGAGGGGCAGGGGCTGGTGGCGGGAGAGTGTTGTGACTGGCAAAAAATCTGGAAAGGATTGAAATAAATCACTTCAGCACACTGAAGTATGTACAGAAAATAACGTTTTTCTTGGCAATAGAGTCCTCTCTCTAGGAAGAAACATGCTTTTGTTGAGACTGTTCTGAGGAACACTTTTGAGGGCTGGGCCTTCGGGGCTGAGGAATGGGCTAACTTGAATCACAAGGCGAGACGTATTTTCAGAGGCTGGGTGGGGGGTCAGGGAGGGAGAGAAAGACTTAGTGACTGGTGGCTTACGAGAACCTTGGGGATCACAGACGTGCTGAATGGAGGCCGCACAGAATCTTCTATGCTCTGTGATGCTTTGTGTAGTGGATGACTTCGGGAGGTGGGTTGGAGTACTCAAATCTTGCTTCAGGATTGGCAAAACTGGAGGTTGTCCAAGGAAGGGCAGTTACGTATAAGTTACAAAACAAGAACTTATTCACAAGGATCAGATACACGCTGTATACAACAGCGCTCCTTAGAATACACAAAGGCAATTTTTTTGGAATGTCAGCCAGGCAACTCCCATCTCCCTGATCATCTGCAGTGAAATACCAGATTCTTGGCTTGTGTTTTCCAAGTTGGGATCCCAATCCCAGGAGAGTGTAACACTGGGAGAGGGCCTCGGGGTCACGGTTTATAAGGCCAGTTAGAGGTTTGTGCTCGCCAAGCACAATGAATCATGTGTTGATGGAGATGAGGGGCATGGAATATAAATAACTGAAATTGGTTGAGGTTTCCTTTCAGAAAATAGTACTTGTGTTGACCTGGTCATACGTTAAATTTTAATGCAAAAAAAAAGTTACTTGTGCTAAAGAGGATTACGTATTTGTTGAGATTTTTTCCAAGCCAACAATCAGCATACTGTTTCTTAAAGAACTTTATTTCCACATTTGTAAATGTTTTAGAAAACATTACAGTGGTCTAAGAATTATTATATTGCATACCTAACAAATAGCCTGTATTAAGAGAGTAAATATGTATAGAAACTACCCCTGGAATAAGTGCCTCCTTAAGTTATTGTACAGAAAATAGTGGAATGCATTATTGTAAGAATTAAAGAATATATAAAATACGGGTGAAATTTTTGTTTTGTTTTGGCCATATGAGAAACTCTACCAAGATGATTAGATGATAAACTCGACAGTTAATTTATAGTCAGGATACAGGCAAGCAAAAAAAAAAAGCCCAGGTCTTCAGGCTGATGTTTGTGTGAGAAGGCTGTGTTCTCAGGAGCAGGAAGTGGGCTAATGACACAGTGAAATGACAAGGTAATTTCATAGTTAATTTGGTTACCCTTTAACTTGCCCTTTGATGACCATATTAATTCCAGGTGAGAGTATTTGGTCTGAATGATTCTGATAATTGCTTTAATTCCCCATCTGGTCTGTGCATGGTCATAACCTTTGGGCGTTCAGGAAGAGTGGGAGTCCTGACCTGATCAGGTGTCGGGGTGGGGGTTGGGGGTGAGAGTTCTGTGTGCATCAGGGCTCAGTGAGTAATACTGATGATCATTTGACTGGGCAGTTTTATTAGCAGCCATTTCTTTGCCAGACTAATAAAAAGTGACTTTTTAGCATTGTTTTCCAAGTTCTCTTATATAAATGGATTAGAAGGAAAAGAAAAGAGTGTGAATCAGATTTCATGTTTCTTGCTTTTGGTTAAGTATATCTCCAGCTTAGAAGCTAAATAGACAGCTCAGGATAAAACTTGAAATCATGAATGTTGTGCATTCGATGCCATTCCAAGACATTACGGAGAACTGGACAGACCCCCGGGGAAGTGTTAAACCCTAGAGAACACCAGCCCGGGACACACAAGGCCCATGGGTGCCTGAAGTCAGTCAGAAGCAGAGGGACACCCCAGTCACGTGTATGGGCCAGAGGATTGGGGAAGTTCCCAGGGGAAGAAGAGTCCTCTGTTCTCTTAAGTAAATAAAAAACTAGATTGACTTTTATCCAGTCAGTTATTCTAAGACCATTGCAACTTTTTCTCCCCACGAAAAGGAGGTACCCCAAAGATGTTCCATTTACTTTGCCCTCTCTTTTCTCTTCCCTTGAAAGGAAAAGTAGGAGAGAACGTGTGTGTGTGTGTCTGTGTGCAGTGTGCTCTTCTGCTAAAATTTCAAATATAACACAATTTTCATGGAAAAATCTCTTTGCAGGTCATCAGGTGTGTTGTTTGCACAGTGAGGTTTTTGGTTTCTGGGAGATAAATTGCATCCCACTTCTGAGTGAGTTCCTGAAGTCATCTTCAGCTGGGCTGAGCTGACCTGCGTGGTGTAGGAACTGCTGGTGTCAGCCTCAACCTCTATTTGTACCTGGGGTCTGTCTGTCCGTCTTTGTATCTCCTACAACGTGGCTTTGATATAGCTCATAGAAACTGAGCCATCAAATATTAGGAAACCTCGGATGAGAAGTTAGGATAACAAAGAGGGTTAAAAAGATTGACTGAAACAGAATGTTTTAAATAGAAGAAGGAAGTAAGGCAAACTTGAAGACAAAAAGCATTGAAAAACAGTACAAGTCAGGTAGAAGATAAAGTTTAAAGATGAACTGGAAAGGCTATACAAAAATATTTAAATGTTATGAACATAATATGAATATAATTTTCCCCCACACTTAAATAATGCTTAGTATATGTCAAGCACTGTTCAAAGGTTTAACTCATCTAATCCTCAACCCCTGTGGCGTTGGTACTATTATTACCCCCTTTCTATAAATTAGGAAGTTGAGGCACAGAAAGAATAGTGATTTGTTCACTTATCTGAGAGATTGTAAGCTGCAAAACCAAGATATGAATATATATATTTATATAGCTCCACTGTTGAATAAATACAAAAAAATGAGTACAGTGAACACCATCTGCTTCATTCCCTTCTTCTGAACTGTTTCCTTTCTTCTTGCTTTTCTCCCTTTCCTTTTGGAGAACCCTCCTTCTTGCCATGTAGTTTGAGTGGGAGCCGCTGCCGTGTTCTAAAACACCCTCTCCCCTTGCTTCTAAAGTAAGCCTCTTCTCTACCCCACTATCCCTGATTCTACAATGAATTTCCAAATATCATGTCAGATTCTCAGCATTTTCATCAGGTAAAACAAGATCATCTCCCTTGGGGCAAATGATCATTTCAACATAAAAACGGAGCTGTATTAGAAATTAGATTTAAATGTTACTTCGAGCACTCATATTAGGTAACTTAGTTAACAGTAAGAATGTCATTCTGTGGGAGGGGATAAATTGGAAGATGGAGATTTGCAGATACACACTATATATATAAAATAGATACATAGTATTTTATACAGTAGCATTGGGAACTATATTCAATATCTTGTGGTGACCTATAGTGGGCAAGAATATGAAATATGAAAATGAATTGTGTGTATATGTGTGACTGAAACATTGTGCTGTGCACCAGAAATTGACACAGCATTGTAAACTGACTGTAACACAGTAGTAAAAATAGAATGTCATTCTGGTCTTTCCACATTATTTACTTCTTTGATTAGTCTGTAATCAATTATAATATTAATATCAAACTGCTAAGAGTATGTACCAGTGAAGAATTTCTCAGACAATAACATTTGTCATAATATTTAGGATGATTAGCCTGCAAGCGAGGCACATACACACATACACACACCTTTAAATGGAGTGTGTTTATCTAGTAAATCAGTAAAGTTAGAAACTGAGTGTAAATAAATACTTTATATGGAGGGCAAATGGCGTTTCCTAGGTAGACCTGATTTGAGAGGAGTGAGAAGACTGAAGCAGTTCCTTTAGCTAAAGTATCTGGTCGTCATAAGCTTGGAGGAGGCTGCAGTTTTAAGATGGGTGGCCCATTTATCTTGAAAATCCAGTATTTTTTCTGAAGGAGGGGTTGCCATGGGGACAGAATGGCTTAGCAACTGAAGACTAATTTCATTGGTTGAGCGTCTGCAGCCTTGCTTGTGGAGTAGCATTAATATGTTGCCTCCTGCTGTTTTTTTTATTGAGGGGACCATCTGGCATTAGCCGTATTAAAGGTACAGTTCTGTTAGACAAAGAATACCGGGCGACATTCACTGAGGTGTTAAAAATAGGTTTGCTGGCATTAGTTGTTTTAACTAATCAGTGACTAAGAAGTTTTCTTTCTGATCACTGCCTATTATAGCCAACTAGTAATTCATAATTCTAGGCTATGACACTTTTAAAGGGCTTTACTTTTGAGCTTGCTTCTGTTATACCAATTTAATTGCCTAAATATGCACCTTTACATGATCACACTCATTTTGATGAACCTAAAAATGAACCCATTTGATAAAATGTTCTCTCACGTGGTATGTCCATAAACTATATAGTTAGAGATATATTTTTAAAATAGTGATTACTGAGGGTGTTTAATATGTTAGAGCATGAACAGTTGTCAGTTTTTCTTTTACACTTGAGGGGGACAAACATAATGGATTTTCAAGTAGGAAGTGGAAAGATGTCAAATGCATCTGTAATACAAATAACTATCCATTCTAAATAATGAATATCTGTTGTGTATCTGTTAAGAGACACACTCTATTTTTAAGGAGCTTCCAATGTAGTAGGAAGGATAATGTCCATGTTCTGTACATGTTAATGATAGTCAAGAGAGAATATGTCTTAATGGCTGGCAGTGTCTTAGAAGTACAGAGCTGAGTTTGAGATTAAAGAATGGAGGAGGACATTCAGTAGGAATACCAGGAAGTCCCAATGGAAAAAGTGGTGCCCGATTGGCCGGAATCTTAGCCAGCATAAGATAAAGGGAGAATTCTAGAAGAATTCTAGAAGAAGCAGTAGTCCTTAACATTATAACCCCACCTCTCTAAGAGTGGGTTCCCCTATAATGTTCATCGAGTGCTGACAGCACACTTTGTGCATAGAGCCTACTGCGTGTGTAGAGGAAGCGAAGTCTTAACAGGTGGGCTTTAGCTGTATCATGATGCCCTTGGATGCCAGGCTGAGGGTTTAGACATCATCTGTTTGGCATTTTGTAGAAAAGGAAACTTACAGGTTGCTGGTTTACGAAGAAAGTAATGTGTATTTTGGACAGGTTTGGTGCCGTGTTGTGGACCAACCGCCCAGAGAGAGATGGGTGGTCCTTCATTTGAAATGAGGATCTTCTATTTAAGGAGAGAGTTTTGAGGACAGAGGAAAAGATTTCAGACTCATTTGTGTGACTGGTGAAGGTGAAGGTGGTGCTTGTAGGTGAGACCATGGGACAAAGAAAACAAAGGAGAGAAGGTGTCTCAGGGCAGAACCTGAGGATGTGTTGATGGTTTTAAAGTTAGAGGTGGTAGATGAGAGCAGAGAAGTAGTCAGAGAAATAGGGACAATTGATACAATTCAGTGCCGTGGAAATCAAGGGAAGAGAGAGTTTCAAGGGCTGGAGGCAAAGGACGATGCCAGATTCCGTGAAGTTGGATGAAGCTGAGGACTTGGTAAAGGTTATGTGTGTGGGCTGGTTGGAGTTGACTGGTGCTGTTGGGGGAGGCAGGAGCCAGACAGAGGAAGAAGGAGTGAGTGGAGGGTGGATGCCCCTCCAACACTAATGTTCTGTTACCCATCAGTCAAACCAAGGTTCTTGAAAGACTAATCTTCTCTCTCCACCTCTTCATTGAACATTCATTCCAAACGCATGGCAGTGTGGCTTGACTGCGTCTCTCTGTTGAAATTGTTGGCATGAAGGGCCCTGGTGACTTCTTAACAGGGTGTCCTTGTGTCCTGGTTTGCATGGGGACGAGATTCTGTGGTCCTGGGGTGTTTATTAATAGAGCCCTCTTCCTTTCTCAAAACTTCAGGTTTGGATGGTACATTCTGAGTCACCCTAGCTCTTAGCCAACAATTCCAGTGAGCGGTTTTCAACTTTATCTTACTTGACCTAGTTTAATTTTAAATTCCTTTTCTTTGACTTGTGCTGGATGACTCTCCTGGCTCTCCTCATATCTTCCGAGTCTTTCTTGAGGTCTCTTTTTCTTCTCTCCACCCTTTAAGTGGTGGCATTGCTCAGAGTTCTGTTCTTGTTTTTCTCTCTTCTTTCTCTTTCTTGCATAAGCCATTCTTTGTGGACAAGCTCACTCATAGAGACAGCTGTAGCAAACTGTAGGCCAAAGACTGCAAAATATAGCTCTGGTTTCTCCCCTTGAGCTTCAGATTTGCACATTCATCTGTCTAGTGGACACTTTCACTGTAAGAGAAGTTTAACATGTGGGCAAGAATTTGAGTGTTGGGGTAAGACAGACAGATTGTCAGCTGTGCTTAGAGACCTTGCAGAAGATACTTAATTTCTCTGGGCTTAATGTTCATTCTGTCACATCAGGAAATCTATCACACGTGGTTTGTGTGGGGAGAGAGTGAGATAGCACGGGTACCAAGTTTTACATAGTTCACGGTATACAACATCATTTAATAAATAATGAGGATTGTTATGATTCTCCAACCCTTATACTCCTCCTGAATTTCCTGTCTTGATGAGATGTGAAATACTCATCTGTCTGAGTAGAGGCAGGTCCATGTTTGGGGGAACTGGAAATGTCTTTGAAAAGACTGGGTAGTACCACAATATATGAGACCCTGAAAACTGGACAGAGACACTTAGATACGGTGGTGGGTAATAGGGGCTTCTGTGGGCTTTTAAGTATAAGGGTGACTATAAGAAGTGGTGTTTCAGTACAATTACTTAATTTATCATCAAGACAGATGTATTAAAAGTGAGCGCAGAGAGGATGGCCAGGAGGCTGTTGAAATACCAGTGGCATAATTCTATGAGGACGTAGAAGAGGGTGGTGACAAAGGGATAAAGAGGAAACACTAGGTAGGGGAAGGTGATAAATCTATAGATTATTTCATTTTTGGTATCAGTTCTTTGGAAGAATGTAACTTCATTTTCATCAATAGGATATATTTATTAAAGATTTAGTAAGGCTTTTTTATAGAACATGATACGATTGTTTTGAGTCAATCTATTTGTGATAGAGAAGGAAAATGTGTTAATCATAATGAGGGCGAACGTTTTCAGCCTTGTTCATCCACTATTTACTTAGATGTTAACTTGCTTCTTCAGATTTTGCATGACCTCTGTAAATGGTTGGTTCCTTTTGTGATGCCTTTATGATTCTCATAGGTACAGAGACTTCTCCTGATACATAATTCACTGTTGGGGATGTTTGTACCTTACGTGATTCTGGCCTGTTACATGATACCATGTGAATTCAGATATAAACTTTCAAACGTATCACAGAAAGATTATCTCTACTGAAGAGGAAGGCTTCAATATGGAAGCTAAGAAATTTGGCAAGGTGAAGAATGGAAAGGAGAAAACTGCCTATGTCTTTAAAAATTCTTGTAACATTTTTTCTTTTTCTTTGCAACAATTATTGTCTTGAAATCTGGAATGGAAATCACCAGACTTCCTCCTCTTTTCAAGATTCGAAACGAGCAGACGTTGGGAAATACTTGGTCCTGAACAGAAGTGCAGAGACACCAAATTTGAGCTCAGATTTAAAAAGACTAGCACAGGGAAAGAACTAAAAATGAATGGTGATTATGAAGAGTATTTAGATTACTGCTTGATCCTTTCATAGTTCTGTGTACCTATTTAGACAAGGCATTAAAAGGAAAAAGCTGAAGGGTGAGTGGTTTATGATGTGCGTCTATCACAAAGGAACCCATCACCACCTACCATTACAGCAAAGGTTCAAGTGAGCTAAGCTTGAAAAGAAGACGGTGTAAGGCATTTAAGATAAAAATGTCTGCATAATTGAGGCCATGAAACATGTGTTCCAGAAGACAACTTACTAGAAATGCGTTAAATAAAAACTAATGTTTGCATACTGGTGGGGAAGTTGTGTGGCATGGTATGAAGAATGTTGGAGAAGTCTATTTTTGTAAAATCTGGGAGTTGAAATAGACACCTAGGGCTCCAGCTCCAAAATCTTGCCATTACTATTAATATGACAATGATTTAATGGTTGAACAAAATTTAAATCTACAGTAGATGCCCTGGGGGTTTTGTTTCCTGGTTTGCTAATAACCTGAACAGAGGAGGTCAATAGCCCCTTGTAATTCACGCTTCCAATCGCATTTTCATCTGTTCTTTTGATTTTTTGTGATACATTATAATCAAGAGTATAATTGAACTGACTTCGAAGTTTCTTCCGAGATTTGAGAATCATGTTCTAATGACTGTCCTAAATGCTGTATCCTAAAACTTGCTTCTTTTATTTTCATGGCTGAAAATCTTTGCTATTATTATTATTACAGTGTATTTATTACAGTAAGTTTTGTTTGTTGTGATAGATAATCACAGCTGAACAATTCACCCATTACAGGGTAAAACTCAGTGGTTTTAGTGTATTCCCCGTGCTGTGCAGCCATCAGCGCCGTCACTTTTAGAGCATTTTCATCACTGTGATGAGGAGCTCTGTAACCATCAGCAGTCATTCTCCATTTCCCCGCTTCCTCCCCACCTTTCCCCACCAGCCCTCAGCAACCACAGAGTGGAGGTTTGTCTCTAGATTTGCCTGTTCTAGGTACTTCGTATCCATGGGATCATACGATATGTGGTCTTTTGTTACTGGCTTCTTTGATGTAGCATGGTAATGTTCTCAGGATTCATTCATGTTGGAGAGGGTGTCAGTATATAATTCAGTCTCATTGCCAAATAATATTTCTTTATATGGATAGTCCACAACTTACCCATTCACCAGGTGATAGACAATTGGATTGTCTTCCACTTTTTGATGATTTTGAACAATGCTGCTGTGAACATTCATGGACCAGTTTTTCCTGTGGGCATGTGTGGTCATTTCTTTGGGGTATTTTCCTAGCAGAGAAATCACTGGGTCATGTTGAATTCTTTGCTTAACATTTCTAGGAATGCCAGACTGTTTTCCAAAGTGGCTGCACCACTTTACTTTCCTACCTGCCATTCGTCCATGAAGATTCCAGTTTTTCCCTGTCCTCCTGACTTTGGTATTTCCTGTCATTTTCACATGGCCATCCTGGGTGTGAAATGGTATCTCACTGCTATTTGGTTTGCGTTTCTCTAATGGCTAGTGATGCTGAGCATCTTTTCATGTGCTCGTTGGCCATAGGCATGTCTTCTTCGGAGAAATGTCTTTTCAAATCTTTTGCCCATTTTTGATTGGGCTATTTGTCTTTTTATTGTTGAGTTGTAAGATTTCTTTATATATTCTGGAATCGAGTCCATCCTCAGACCTATGATATGGAAACTTTTACTCCTATTCTGTGGCTTGTCTTTTTACCTTTTTGATGGTGTTTGAAACCCAAATGTTTTAAATTTTGATGTAATCCAATTTACCTATTTTATCTTTTGTTCCTTGTATTCTTGGTGTTGTATCTAAGAAACTGTTGCCTAATCCAGGGTCACAAAGATTTATACCTCTATTTTAGTCTGAGAGTTTCATAGTTTTAACTCTTTTACTTTGGTCTTTGATCCACTTTGAGGTAATTTGTATATGCTGTAAGATAGGGGTCTAACTTCCAAGATGGATATCCAGTTGTCCCAGCACCGTTTATGGAAGACTATTCTCTTAGGAAATAACCCTCCTCCACAAAAGTTCCACCTGTCACAAATGGGTTTTACTGGTTTCCCCAGGTGTCAGGGATAACTCTGTGAGGACAAACTTCTCTAAATCCCAGAGTATCATATGAGAGGAAAGTTATTTATTTCCAACTGAGAAGAGTTATTTAGCAAATAATTGCTATAGCATGAGGTTTACATGGGAACCATAACTTATTCCCAGTGAGTATGGCAGGATGTGGGAGAGTGATGGGATATTTATCTTTAACAAAGAATGGAATTTTCATTGTGGCAAAGATATGGTAGGAATTTGAGATGACAGGAGGGTCTCTATGAGACAGAGCAGTCAGGATTACTGGCCGGGCATGTTTCCCCATTGGTGTTTTATGTGACTTTCCCCTTTATCCATCATCTGTATCTCTCAGTGGTGTTGGCTTGCAGATACCTTGCCGTTTTGTTCCCAGTGGTTGTGTCTATTCTCATTCCATTCAGTTCGTTTTGTTCAGTTAAGTAAGTACAGAGGGCAAAGTATTTTCACAGTGTTCACTGGGCACCAGAGCTCAAAGACACAAAATATAAAGATAGTACTATTTACTGAGGACTTATTGTATAATATTCAGAGATGAGGAGAGGCAACTCAGAGATGTCAGATGACTTGCTTAATGTCGTCAGTGGTATAGTAGGGATTAAAACCCTTAGATTGTCTCCTTCTAAAACCCCAGACCTGTTCAAATACACCAGAGGTTCTCAAACTTGATTCTGCATCCAAATCGCCTAGAGGACTTGTTGAAATGTAGGTGCTGGGCCCCACCCCTTGAGTTTCTGATTCAGTAAGTCTCGTTTGGGACCTGACATTTTGCATTTCTAACAGGTTTCCAGGGATGCTGATGCCGCTGGTCCAGGGACCACACTTTGAGAGCCATCGTGAGATCCTGTCATGACTGCCCTGTGTATGATTCCTGATTCTCAGAAAGCTTTGAGTGGGGACATAGGGGACTGGAGAGAAAATAATATAAAATCAACAATGGTTACAAAGGGCGAAGAGGGCATAGAGGAAGGAGATGTTAATTCTGATTAGATGGTTGGAATAAGTTCCTGTAGGAGATTATGGGAATGGATTTGTTCATGGATAATCTCAAGCCTTTGACTCTAATTGGTGAAATCACAGAGCAGAACTATCCTTTCTTGAGTTTGTTCTGTCACAAATAGAGCAGCTGAGCTCTTGAGTGCTTGGGAAAGCTCATCGCGGTGGTGGTGGGGGAGGTTTGGAGTGGTTGATGGAGGAGTGCAGAGGGAGCTGCCGGATTACGAGACTGAATCAGGAAAGTTAACATGAGTGAGGCTAGTTTGACCCCTCTACACAGTCTGGTTCAGTGAATTGGTGCCATTTCTGAGAGCCAAAAATAAGGAATGGATTTAATTTGATGATTCTTTTTGGCTTTCAGTCTTTCAAAGTACAAATGAAATCTTGATAAAGAAAATACTAAAATAGTATATCTAAAAAAACCCAGCACTATGTCAATGCTATTCCAAGAAGCTGTGAAATACCGTGGTGATCTCATCCTGCAGCAAACCTGGATGGGCCAGTCTTTATTGAATTGTTTTACATCTAGTTTATTTAGACTTTATGCTCACCCAGTAACCTCCATATTGCAGAGTTCTGTAAATTCACTGCAGAATCCGTACTAATGTGGTTTACAGAATCTCAGCATTGTGTACCAATTATTCCTCTCTCTGTCAACCTCTTTCTATACAAGGCTTTTTAATTAGTTAATTTTAAAAATCAGAGATCTTAATAGATTGGTCTTGAACTGTACGAATAATTCACTCAGAAGAACAACTTCAATTTATGAAGTGTCAAAAAAATAGCCATTGAAGCCCAGAGCTATGAACTGACCCCTTTTTGATGCCACCTGATGATTAATAGTCCTGTTCACGCTGTGCCCAAAGTGGAACCCATATCCTCACTGGGTGAGTAAACAAGAAACCAGTCCCTCTTTCGGCTGCCAAGACCTAGCTATTAATGGAGATTTATTTTTATTACACATTTAGAATCTTGTCATACCAAAAGGTGCTAAAATAGAATCTCAGTACTACTTGATTTAAGAGGCAGAGGTTTTTTATAAGCTTATAGCCATTTAAAAGAAAGAATGAAAGAAAGAAAAGATAACAATGGGGAGTGGACCAAATTTGTCTTCACATTTGTTCCTTTCCAAAAATGGAAGGTGAAATAACTTATTAGAAGACATTTTAAAGGCTTAGTTGAAAACCTGGGATTAGTTTAGAGAATGAGAAAATCTTGCTCTAAACTTCTTTTCATTTATGGTGCTGCCATGCCTCTTAGGTACGTGAGCGTGAGTGTGAGTGTGTGTGTGTTGGGGTTCCCTTTCTGTGGATGCTGAAGGCCAGCAGTTCAGCAGAAAGCCTGGTTTGGGGGTGTCACAGGCAATTTCCTGACTGCACTGGGAGATGAGTACAGAACCAGGAGAGTGGTGACTGGAGGACATTACACAGCCATTCAGACCTGAAGGAAACAGGGGAGCGATTATTTCAATATTACCTTAGGGGATCTTGACCACTCTGCTATTTTTAAGATAAAAATTTAGCTCATAGTTTCGGAGAGTTGGCCTTTTTCCTCTCTAGAGGGAAAATTTCCCCTCTTTTTTCCTCCTCTGTCAAATGATTGAAACAAAGATGTGTTATTAGAAAGGGAGGTTTTTTGTTTTTTGTTTTTTTTTGAAGTCACATAAGAGAAATGCTGTCAGTACTTGTTTATAGAAAAATGGACTTTCTTGGTCAGTGTTTTCCTCCATCCTCCCCATCTTCGATTCCTTTTCCCTTTCTCCCTCCCTTTGCTCCCTCCCCCCATCTCCTGCCTCCTTCCCACTCCTTCCCCTCAACTTCCCATGATCCTTGTTTGGTTGAGTTTATCTCATCCTGGAGCTCACAGCCAACCACCTGGTGGAATCCACTTGACATTCTATGCAGTTGGTCAGTCGATGTCATAGAAATTGCTAACTGATTGGCCAAGAGCAGCCTTGATCAATGAACGGCCCTTCCCTTCCTTATTCTCCATTGCCTGAAGATAGAAACCAGCTTTCTCCTCTTTTCATAGGTCTGGCCACTGGATTCTAATTCTTTATAGTACACTTGGAAACCTTGTGATGTGCGTGGAGCCCCTTTCTCATGGGAATCTAGATACCTGTCAGGGTGTGGGATACACGGCAGACACATTTTGTTGATCTGATCAAATGCAATAATTTTATTCAAAGTGTAGAGTCTACTCTTATTACTGTATATGGTAAATTGTTCAGTGGATTCTGGTTCTGCTAGATGAAGCACTTCACCTGTGGCTGATGGTCTGAGGAGAAAACCTCTCTTTACTGGAGGGAGTGGGGAGAAAAGCAGTGTCTGGGAGAGTGGGTCCAAGTGTCTCTAAATTCCTCCACGGGAATGAATCCCTCTCTTTGAAAATGAAAACAGTTTGCGTCCACAGCAGAATCATCTTTTTTTTTTAATAATCATTCCTCCTTCTGGTACAGCAAGTGGCTGAGCTAGTTTGTCCTGTAAAGGTCTTAAATGTCCATGCAAGGGACAGCTTTTCCTAGTGGACATCATCTGTCCACATGCACAGGAGGTTCAGGTGATTTTAGAGGGCACTTGGGCCCCAGCCCGCCTGAAACATAGGGTTTACAAATGCATTCAAAGAAGAGGTTTTGTTTGAAAGAGTAAAGCACATTGTAGAAAAGTTAAGGAAGAAACAAAGGAGAAGGATGTCAACTTACTTTTATGTGTAAAAGAACAGATGTGCTGTCAACAGAGATTGTGGATTTTTTTTAAGTACAATAGTCGGTGGGGAAAATTGTTGACATTAAATACATTTTATAGTCATAGTGACACCTTTCAATTACCTAGTCTTTTATAATTTTCAAATTAATATTAACAGTAGTAAGCACTTCTCATACCAGGCACAATTCTAGATGCTGGAGATAAAGCAATAAATAAAATAAAATTATAATCTCTCAAAATATTTCGGGAATCAGGTACAGGCATTATCTCTATTTAACATATTAGGAAACCGAGGCACAGAGAGGTGATGTAACCTGCCCAAGGTTTCGCAGAGGAAGCAGAGGAGACTGAATTGGAACCCAGACCTCCTTACCGCCCAGCCTGTGCTCCTGAGCTCCGCGCAGTCAGCACCGCGCATGTGCGGACGTCTTAGCCTTACAACAGCCGGTGAACCGGCAGGCGGGGCAGCTAGTTTTCTTCATATTTAACAATAGGAAAAAATTAAAAATTTAGCAAGTGACCTATTTGAAGTCGTACGTCAGGGAGAAGTTCCAGAGTCTCCTCCTCCATCTCTTTTTGTTGTTGATTCTTACTTTTTTTTAAAAATTTTTAAAAAAATTCTTACTTTTTAAACTGTTTATGGTGGGTAGGTAATTAGGTTTGTTTATTTGATTGTTTATCTATTTATTTAATGGAGGATTGAACCCAGGACCTCGTGCATGCTAAGCACGTGCTTTATCGCTGAGCTGTGTCCTCCCTCCCCCTGTCTCTCTTGTGTGATTAATGCCCCAGTCCCCTCATTGGCTTCCCAGCCTCTTACCAGCACGGCCCGCCACCCGCTTCTCCCCACCATCGCAGAGTGAAACACAGATCTGTGCAGCTTCTCTGCTCAAATCCCTCCAGTGATCCGCGTGTCGTCTCAGGTCAGACCGAACTTCTCAGCACGCACTCTCTCTTTTTAAAAATTGAGATGTAATTGAAATGCAACGTATAACGGAGAGTGTGAGGGCCTTTGGAATCAGATGGCTCCTCATTGAATTCCAGCTTTGTCACTTACTACTTTTGAGACTTTGTCAGTTACTTAAACATTCTGAGCGTGTTGTCTTAAATAAAAGAGCAGGGATCACTAAAATGGCTTGGAAACTTTTGTGTGGGAAACTGACTTGTAAGTAGATAATTAGGGCACGTGGTGCATATTATGGGATAGTGCTATGGGAACGCAGAGGAGGGATGGCCAGTGCAGCCCAGGGGGCCAGGAAGACTCCTCGGAAGCCTTGTCTCCATCTTCCTCAGCGCCTCTGGCATAGACGTCCTGGAGATGCTGAAAACAGGCCAGCTGTTTCTCTTTCCCGAAAAGTGTAGTTCAGGGTCTTTCTGAGCAAGGGGATAGAGCAAGTAATCTTTCATTCGTGCAAGCTTATGATTCTATTCTAAGTTAAATTATTAATAGCACTTGGAGAAATATTCTGGTTTTCTTTTTATGGACAAGAAGAATGTTTAGTTTGAAACATTTTCTGGATTTGCTTATAGCATCCTGGGGAAAAAAGAATGTCTTAGCTTTGTTAGTTTCTCAAAAGATTTATTTATTTTTTTCCTGGAATAGAATGGCAAAATAAAATCCATGAAGGATTTAGAATTTTAAAAGCTATGTAATTCACATTTTAAGCTTTTACTCTCATTATTTTCCTAAAATAACTTGAGGGATTACTCCTTGAAGAGGCTTCATGTATCAAATTAATCAGATGAACGTATCTTGAAAGTAGTTCTGCCTCTTTGGAGAAAATTTATTTCATTCTAAAGAGAGCTTTTTTTCTGTCTGTTTTAATGACAAATGAAAGCAAAGCTATAAATTTTATTTATTTATTTTTTGGCTCACAGACATAGAAAACAAACTTATGGTTACCATGGGGAAAGGGGGTCAGGAGGGATAAACTGGGAGTTGGAGATTTGCAGATACTAACTACTACATATAAAACATAACAGTTTCTTCTGTGTAGCACAGGGAACTATATTCAATATCTTGTAGTAACATAATGAAAAAGAATATGAAAATGAATATATGTATGTATATGCATGACTGAAACATACTGTACACCAGAAATTGACACAACATTGTAAACTGACTATACTTCAATAATAATAAAAAGAAACAAAAAAAACCAAAAAAGAATCTTGTAATGAATAGAATATCCTGCTTTAAAGAAGTGTGAATTTAAATAATGAGTGTATTTCTACACAACCTAAAGCGAGATGTTCTTACTTGAAAAACAAAATTTGTTATGCTTCTAAGAATAGTTTTTGTGTAAGAAAAACAGTCATGCAACCAGGAAGCTAAGAATATTTTTCCTGCATAAATTGTGTATTAATAGGCTGAACAGTGTTCCCTTGAAGGCTACCTGGCTCCATCATCACAGGAGTTTGGTGAAAATCAACTGGTTTATACAGTTTGTCCAAAGAAATGTTTGACAAAAAATAACTTGGATGCCATTATATATATATTATATTTATAGTGAAATAAAGTAATTCAGAAAAATGCATCCAGAAATAAAATTGAACTTGAAAAGCACCACCTCACATGACTGCATGTGCAGCTGGCTATTTGCTTAGGATAATATTTGCATTTTGAAGTGAACTTTAGTGACTTTACAAAGTGCCAGGTTGGGAGGACAGAAAGCTGGTGTTTTTGTTTGTAGCAGAATTAACACTAAGAATGAGTTTTCTGAAACTACCTCATTATTATAAATTAATTTCACTATTATAAATTAATTCCAAGTGAGTATGTTTGAAGGAAACATAGATGTAGAATCTTTGTTTCATCCTTAGCCTTGCTGATCACAAACAGGTAAAATTAGTGAAAATGTTAATAGTGCCAAATTGAAACTTTCTCTGGATCATTGACCTTTTGATTGAGAAAACCTTCGAGAAAAGTTTTTACCGGTTTCCGGGGCAGTGAGCTGATCTGCTTCTCCGGAGACTGGGGCAGTGGACAGCGGTGTTGTTTCTTCCCATGCGCTTGAAGCATCTGTTGTTCTCTAGGGAACAACCGTGTAAGAACTGACTTGAATTATCTTTTAAAGCAACTGCTATCTGGAGGGGAATTTTAATACATTATTTTATCATTTGGATTGAATACAGCAAAATGAAAGCAGTATTATTCAGGGTGGCTGTCACCACGATCTTTAACATTTTCTCAGTCTTATTTTCCCTGAAGGTATGTTTTGGGACAATTAACAATGACTAATACTTAAATTTCCACCATAAGTACAAGCTTATTGGTAAACATTTATATTCCGTGTCTGTCTGGTCCCCTAGCATCTACCTAATTATTTCGTAACTTGAAAGTATGTGATTTCAATTAGGTAGAAATGTGTAGATCAAAATTCATTTAAGTATACTTAGCTGGTGACATACTACATGTTATCTTTGTCACATAGGCCTTTGCTCTATACGTAATACGGGAGAACTGAGCTAAACTTCTGTTATATACAGTCCTCAAAGGAGACAGTTCTTTTGGTTAGTTGTTTAGTTTTGTTTAGAATATAGATCCATTGGAGATAAACACTAAATGTAAAATAGAGAATTTGAACTTGGCTTAGATTCTCCAGTTCTAGGCACAGCGTTCATGGTTTTTTATTTTTTTATTTTTTTTGAGGCTTAGGTGCTGGTCCAGGTGAGGCATGTTCCCATCGGTACCCCCTGCCAGCTCAGCCACCATCCACACCCTGTGCCAACCCAGCATAACTTTAATTGAGACCATATCAGTGCCTTCCAGGTCAGTGCAAGGAAACTCTGGCCTCCTTAGTACAAGTCGGTCTTGCATGCTCAGTGATGGAGGGGGAAGTTGTGACCACGGAGGGTGTAACCAAGCCTGGCGCTGACTCCGCCCACTCTCCCTCCACTCGCCTCGCCCCTCGGGGCTCAGCAGTTACGCTACCCCGACTGGGCTGGGTCTGGCTGCTGCTCTCCTAATGCTCTCCGCCAAGTGGGGACACAAGATGCTGTTTCAAATTTCCAACAGCATAGCTCATGGCAGGGTGAAGCACTGATACAAGAGGGAGGTGGAGGCTTTGGGGTAACAGATCGGAAACCAGCAAGAGAGAAGACACAGTAGATAATTCCAGTCCTTCCGTGTAACTTGCTTGTCTCTATAGCCCCAAAACACTGTTCCACTCCAGGCTTTGCACATCCCGTTTCCTCTGCCCAGACTGCTCTTCCTTGTCATTATCTGGCCAGCTGATCCTTCTTCAGAGTTCAGAGTAGGTAAGATGCCCCCGATTCCCACGGCCTGGCTTAGATTGGCCCCACATGTTCCAGTAAACCTACAGATGCCTGCTCCTCACCTGTTTTGCAGTCACACATGCTGTTGGCCTTAGGCTCGGAGAGATGAGCACTATGTTTACCTGTTTCAGTACTGTATTCTCAGCGCCTAGAGCAGTGCCTGATACACAGTGGGCACTCAGTAAACCTTTCCGAATGAGCGAAGTAGTCAGTGAGTGATGGGAGTTCAAAGAAAAGTCGGGACCCTGCCATCCAGCTTCCCATCACCATATGGGATGCTTCCTTCACTGTAGCCTTGTGGGACTGGGGTTGGATTTTATTGGGAAAGCTGGCAGATTTCCTTACAAAAGGTGTCAACTGACCACTGAATTTAAGAGGCAGGAAGGGCATCTTCTCAGACTAGAGGATAAAATGGAATGGAGTAGCCGGTGCAGGATCAGTGGCAGGTGTGGTGTTGATGGTTATGGAAATTGGGGCACTGTCCATTCTGCTTAATTTGAACCTTTTTTAATGAGTGAATTTCCTAAAAGTCAGATATAGCCATATGAAAATACTTGGACTAAGTTAAATATAATTCTCTTGACATTGTTGGATGACATTTGATTAAAGATGGAGCTATTCATTATTGAGCAATATCTATGGTCTAGGACTTTGTATGAATTACTTCCTTTAATACAACAGTCTACTGAAGTGGGGATTTTACTTCCATTTTACCAATAAAGAAGCAAGTTCAGAGGGATTAATTAGCTTTAGGGTTGCTTTAGGGTTGCAAAACTAATGGACAATAGAGCTGGAAGCTATTTGTTTATTCACTCATAAATCTTTGTTGACAGTAAAAGCTTTTCATCATTGGCTTTGTCTTTTTCAATGGTAACAATTACATTTCACTTAGAACCACCTAGATTTTAATCTAGAGAAAGCTATGTAGAAGACAGCACTAAATTAAGTCGATCATGTCAATATTAGAGTGAAACCTCACTGTTTTACTCAACTGAAAATGTCTAGGGCTGTAAGTTCAGTAACTTTTTTTTTTTATTTATAACTTTAGTATCTTGTCTGTCTTTTTATTTATTTTTAATTTATTTATTTATTTATTTATTTATTTATTTATTTATTTATTTATTTATTTATTTATTTTTAACATTTTTTATTGATTTATAATCATTTTACAATGTGTCAAATTCCAGTGTAGAGCACAATTTTTCAATTATACATGAACATATATATATTCATTGTCACATTCCTTTCTCTGTGAGCTACATTGAATCCCCAGCCCTGGAGTAGTGCCTAGAAAGTGGTGGGATACTAATAAATAATTTACAGTAGACAAGAAAAATCAGAATCGTAAATAATTTTCTGTTCAGTATTGACAAAGTCTGACTTCTTTCCCTGTGGTTCTGTGTAAGGGGCATTTCACTGCATGTAAATGATGAAGGACTTCAAGGATCAAATTCCTGTGCTGCTGTTACATATTCACTGTTGGAATCAAATTCTGGGGGGAACTGAGTTTCCTGCCTTCAGTGCTTTTACTCTGGGCCATGGTCATTTAGAATAATAGATAGAGGAATTTAATAAATGTTCTGATTTAAAACACAAATGTCCTTAGCCGGCAGTGAGGCAAACACATTTTGTGTGAATGAGAACTTAGCCCATTGATTGACATTCAAGACCTATCGGAAAAATCAGGAACACAGGAGTTGGAAGAGCCAAGACTCAATCAGATTGGAGCCGTGCTCCAAAAATACAGAAGGCCAGGAGGTGGTGAGAAAAATGCCAGACAGCAGACTGTGCAGAAAAGTAAGCAAGCCAAGAAATGTTCTATTTGGCCTTAAAAGAGGCAGATGGTGACAGGAAGTATTCAGTGAGGGGCGATTGTGCTAAAAATCAGACTATAAAATTATCTATCTGTAGTTTTAAGGTTTTGTGGAAAAATTAAAACTCCTGGCTAGTATTTATTACAAGAAAAAGTGATAGTACAGAAACAGAATATTAAGTAAGTGTGTAATTGTGTCAGGATACTAGAAATGTGAGACACATTATTCCATTGGAATAGAAGTTTTGTTTACTTAGAGATTGTAACCAAAGTTCTTTAAAAGTTTTGTTTTACATAAAAGGAGTTGATTTGTATTAAATCTGTCCCTTTCACATTTTTGCGGTAAGAAACAATTCTCCTAAGAATGGTAATAGGTTTCTAAGATGGCAGTAATAATTTTCTAACTGAAAGACTGTGCAGAACATTTTTTCACTTTTTCCCTTAAAAAGGTCTTTAGTGTGGGATATAGAAAAGGAGCGATAAAAATGTTGAGGCTTAGAGAAATCTCTTGAACATTTCTTATAAAGCTGGTTAGGTGGTGCCGAATACTTTGGGATTTTGCTTGTCTGTAAAACTTTTGATCTATCCATCAAGCCTGAATGAAAACCTTGGTGGGGAGAGTATTCTTGGTTTTAAGTTTTATCCTTTAGAATGTATCATTCCACTTCCTCTGGCCCATAAAGTTTCTGCTGAAAAGTCAGCTGATAGTCTTATGGCAGTTCTCTTATATGTGACCAGTTGCTTTTCTCTTGCTGCTTTTAAGAATTTCTCTTTGTCTTTAATTTTTGCTGTTTTAATTATAACATGTATCTCAGTGTGGACTTCTTGGGATTCTTTTGTTAGGGACTGTCTGTGCTTTCCGGACCTGGTTGTCTGATTCCTTTCCCAGGTTAGGGAAGTTTTCAGCTATTATTCTTCCAACAAGTAAACAAGTTCTGTGCCCCTTCCTCTCTCTCTTCTCCTCTAGGACCCCTATAATGCAAATGTTAGTACACTGATAGTGTCCTAGAGGTCTCTTAAACTATCCTCATTAAAAAAAAAATTCTCTATTCTTTTTTCTTTTCAGCTTGGGTGATTTCCAGTACTTTATCTTCAAGTTTATCTTCTAGTACTATATCACACTTGAAAAGCTGAATCTCTGTTTCCTGCAGCCCCCCGGCTCTCCTGTACAGAAGCCCTGCAGCCCTTCAAAGCCAGACATTCTGGGGTCTCATCTTCCCAGTGCAGGACTCTGGGCTGGGGAGCCTTAAGTGGGGCTCTGACCCTTTGCTTCTTGGGGAGAAACTCTGCAATTGTGATTATCCTCCAATTTGTGAGTCACCTACCTAGGAGTGTGGGTCTTGACTGAACCATGTCTCTGCCCTGCTTTCCCTTTTTCTTGAGGTTCTTTCTCTGTATCTTTAGTTGTGAAAAATCTCTCCAGCTAGTTTTCAAGTTATTGTCTTAGATAGTAGCTCTGTAAATAGTTGTAATTTTGGTGTGCCTGTGGGAGGATGTGAGCTCCTCCTCTGCCATCTTGGCCACACCTCCTTCTATGCTTAAAATTGATACAGAACTGCTTATTCCATTTTCTTGGGGGTATCCAGCCTAAGGAATCAAGTAAGCCTGGGCTTTACAGCCCTCTTCTAGAACACCTAAGCGTTTCTGTGGTGTGCTTGAACATGTCTTTTATTTCGTATGTAAGAATACTGCATACTTCTCTCTTCTTGTTTAGGAGAAACTATAAATAATTTAATATATTTGATTCTTATCTATTTGTTGGTTTGCTCTTGGATTTTTCACCATACTAACAAGTTTTGTATTTTAAGTTTAAGTGACTAAAATGAAAGGCTGGGAGGTGGACTATGTAGTGATGCTTCTGCCCTTTTCCTCAAGAACTGAAGGCAAAATAGTGGATATACAGTTGGCCTTTGAGCAACAGGGTTTGAACTGCGTGGGTTCATGGATGGGAGTGTATGTGTGTGTGTGTGTGTGTTTTTCAGTAGTAAGTCCTACAGCACTGCTTGGTTCATGGTTGGTTGAGTCTGCAGGTGCGGGCCCATGGATACAGAGGAGCTGTGGATGTGGAGGGCTGAGTATAAGCTGGACACGTTTTTTTCGACTGTATGGAGGGTCAGTGCCTCTCACCCCTGCATCGTTCAAGTGTCAACTGTATTATGAAAATTTGTTTTACTTTTAAAAAGACAGTTTTCCAGAGAAATAAGCTTATGTATTGGTATGTTTTTAAATGAACTGCAATTCTGAAATCTAGACACTTTACATAAATTATTTTATTTAATCCTCTAATATTTTAAGTTATTATTACCTTACTCACTTTATAATTGGGGAAACAAAGAATCATATAAACCAAGTCAACGTCTTCACCTGGTAAGTAGTGGAGTCAGGATCTGAATTCAGTTTTGTATGTCTCCCAGCTTTTGCCACTGCTAGTGCATCTTAATAGGAGAAGGGATTTTGCAGATAAGATTACTTAATCTCATTGTCCATCAGACTTCTTGTCCTTTACACTTACCTAGTGCGTAAACATATGTTTATGGAAAAAGTTACAAAGGAGATTTTGGTTCCAACCTTCAGCTGAAAAGTGCTGTATTCAAAGTTTCCAAAACCTACCAACGCACCCACCCATCCACCCACTCAGTCTTTATTGTGTGGTGGGAGGTGAAGACCTAAATATTATTTTCTATAAGTTGTTAGCTGATTGATCCAGCCTCCTTCACTGAATGTTTTCATTCTTTTATTTTTTGTTTCATTTGCTGTTTTTTTTTTATTGAATATTTTTAAACCACAAATTTAGAATGTCTTCTTATTGGGTATCAAGAAATATAATAGGTTATTTCTGAGAGATATATGCATACACACAATTGTTTCACTCTTCTTGTGCTCATACATTTTTTCACTTTTATGGCTTTATATGTGTGGGTACCTCAAGATACCTCTTAGTGCTATTATCCTCACCCTCATTCTCAGATCTTGTCTCTTTAATGATTTTTGTTTTGTTGTTCTTACTATTTCTGTTTCCTAGGAGGTCTTCAGAATCATTTTATCATGCAACAAAAATATCCTCTTTTATACTGACTGAAAATACATCAAACAATGAATCTGGAAAAAATGAAAATATTTATATCTTTTATTTCTCAGAGAATTATAGCACTTTATTAATATTGGTACTATATCTTTCACTATAGTCATTCCTATACAAATAATATTTTTATTACTATGATAGATAATTTTTTCTTTCAATTGTATTTTTAAGTTATTATTGCTAGAGTGTAAGAACTGTTGATTTTTCATGTATATTATCTTGTTTTTGGCCATTTTGTGGAACTCTCAAGTCTTAATAGTGTCCAAATGATTCCTTTCAGTTTTTCTCAGTCTACTATATAATTTGTATACAGTGTTTGCATTTTATTTGTCAGAGTTTATATATTTTAATGTAGTCACATGCATGTATTAAAAGTTAAGAATTTCTAGTATATTGTTACATAATACTATTAGGTGTCTTAACTCTGACTTTTGAGGGATTGGCTCTTCTGTGTATGATGGTGCATGTGCCTACTTAGCATGTAAATGACTACACTTCTATACTTGCAGATTCAATGCATTAAGCCTTTGCAATAATTAAGTAGTTTTACCAAATGTCGTTTGACTTGAAATGAATTTTTATTTAAAGAATACTAAAAATAAACTCTGATTGGGGCAGATTACTTTAATATATTCTGTCTTCTGATATTTCATTTAGATTTTTATGTCTATTTTCATAAAGGAGATTGGCCTCTATTTTATGTTTTATATAATTTTTGTCAGATTTGGAATTAAGAGTTTTAATGCACATCTATCAATGATTACTGTAAATGACAATAGACTAAATGTTCCAATCAAAAGACATCCAGTGGCAGATTGGGTAATAAAACAAGAGTCTACATTATGCTGCCTTCAAGAGACCCACTTTAGGGCAAAGGACACACACAGATTGAAAGTAAGGAGATGGAAAAAGATATTTCATGCAAATGGAAGTGACCAGAAAGCAGGAATAGCAATACTCATATCAGACAGAATATAATTTAAAACAAAGTCCATAAAGAAAGATAAAGAAGGACACTGTGTAATGATAAAAGGAACAATACAAGATGAGGATATTACACTTTTTAACATATATGCACCCAATATAGGAGCACCTAAATATATGAAACAAATACTAACAGACAGAAAGGGAGAAATTGATGGGAACACAATAATAGTGGGAGACTTTAATATCCCATTAACATTATTGGACTGGTCTTCCAGACAGAAAATCAGTAAAGCAAAGGAGATACTAAATGGCACAATAGAACAATTGGACTTGGTTGATATTTTTAGGACATTACATCCCCCCAAAACAGAATATACATTCTTTTCAAGTGCCTATGGAACATTCTCTAGGATAGACCACATATTTGGGCACAAAACAAGCCTCAACACATTTAAGAGGATAGAAAATTTCAAACATCTTTTCTGACCACAATGGCATGAAACTGGAAATCAACCACAGAAAGGGAAATGATAAAAAAAAAAAAAAAATTGCATGGAGACTAAACATCATACTACTAAAAAGCTAATGGGTCAATGATGAAATCAAAGAGTAAATTAAAAAATATCTTGAGACACATGACAATTAAAACACAACCACACAAAAATCTATGGGATGCAGAAAAGCAGTCTTAAGAAGGAAGTTCATAGTGATACAGGCCTTCCTCAGAATACAAGAACAGTCTCAAATAAGCAACCTAACCTACCATCTAAAGGAATTAGTAAAAGAAGAACAAACAAAACCTAAAGTTAGCAGAAGGAAAGAAATAATAAAGATGGGGGGGAAATAAATAAAATAGAGATTAGAAAATAGAAAAATGTCAATCAAACTAAGAGCTGTTTTTTTAAAGACTAAAAAAATCAACAAACCTCTGGCCAGGCTCACCAAGAAGAAAAGAGAGAGGACTCAAATAAACCAAATAATAAAACGAAAGAGGAGAAATTACAACCAATACCACAGAACTACAGAACAAAAAAAAAAAAAAAAAAGAGAGAGACTACTATGAACAATTATATGCCAACAAATTGGACAACCTAGAAGAAATGGACAAGTTTCTAGAAACATACAGCCCACCAAAACTATCAAGAAATAGATAATTTGAACAGACTGATCACTAAAAGTGAAATAGTATCGGTAATAAAAAAAAACTCCTTGCAAGCAAAAGTCCAGAGCCAGATGGCTTCACTGGGGAAGTCTACCAAGCATACTAAGAAGAACTTACACTGATCATTCTCAGACTCTTCCAAAAGACTGAACAGGAGGGAACACTTCCAAACTCATTCTATGAAGCCACCGTCACCCTGATACCAAAACCAGATGAAGACATTACCAAAAAAGAAAATTGTAGGCCAATATCTTTGATGATTATAGATGCAAAAATTCTCAACAGAATGTTAGCAAACTGAATCTAACAACACTTAAGAAAGATCATACACTATGATCAAGTTGGACTCACCCCAGGGACACACGAGGATGATTCAACATACAGAAGTCAATCCAATAGGATACACCACGTCAACAAAAGAAAGTACAAAAATCACATGATCATCTCAACAGATGCAGAAAAAGCATTTGATAAAATTCAATATCCATTCATGATACCAAAGTGATTATAGAGGGAACATATCTCAACATAATAAAAGCTGTTTATCCCAAACCCACAACCAACATAATGCTTACTGGTGAAAAGCTGAGCCTTCCTGCTGAAATCTGAAACAAGACATAGATGCCCACTCTCACCACTTTTATTCGACATAGTGTTGGGATTGGAGTTGTAATCTATTTTCAGAAAACATGTTATGGAGATCTACATATTTACTAATGTAATGGGAAGTATATTTTGGTCTACACTACGTAGAAAAATTGTAGTTCTTCAGACTCTGCCTGGTTACCATCTATTTTCCTTTAATTGCCTAAGACTGGTCAAATTAAGCATGGTCTTAAGGCAGACACTTACTGTGTAGTAGTAAAGTAAAAAAAAAAAAAAAAACTTACCATCTCAATCTGTTTTTTTCTACTCTTCCTGTACTAGGGTTTGGAGACTTTTCATTGCGTGCTCTGTAGACTGATCGTTTCTTCAAGGCAGAAAACAGTAGATGTATTGAAAGGTGTACTTTCAGGACCTGCTTGTCTGGCTCCTTGTCCTCTAGTGGGCAGAGAAGGGACTGAATCTTAATTTTTATGTCCTTTGTGTGGCTGGTCAGCAAATAACCTTTACCCCTATTCCATTTCCTGGACTTGGCAGTTTAAAGCTCCGGTGCCAGTGTCTCACTGTCAGAGGTAGGGCTCATTCCCAATGGGTGAATTCCCCTTTCTTCTCCAAGTTTGCCCAAAGAACCCCTAACATTTGCCTAACAAATTCCCTATCCTTCCTGCTTTTACAAGAGGGACTTTGATATTTCTTTGTGTCCCTTCAAAGAGCCTATCTTTTCACCCAGGAAAGGACAATTTGAGTTGTAGTTAAAGAATGCTCACTTAACGTTTGATTTAGGATAAGTATTTTGTGCTCACATTTCCATCCATCTTACAATCCTAATTAATATCACATCCTAGTTTTAAACAAAAGTTGTATAAAGGAGAAGGTGGTGCTTTCTTAGTTTTCTCCCATTTAAATTAATTGTGACTATACATAGCATTCCATTTTAACACAGTAATGTATAGAGAAAAACTTTCTATAATACTTCCATTTTATTGTTTCTAATCTAATTATTTCTGCTTTTTTCATTAATAGTTTTGCTAGAGATTTGTCTAGTTCAGCATTTTGCAAGCTGTTCTCAGAATACTAAAAAAGAGGGCAAATAAACTCAGGAAATTGTAGTAAATACCCCTCTTGAGGATTCGAAGTACATATTAACATAAGAAAAGATCTGAGAAGTTTTAAAGTAAAACAGAAAACTTGTGAAGTCTATCTGATGTTTTAAAGAACTTAAAAATAAAGAACTTATTTGTGTAGAGGAAGACTTTTTCTTGGCAGAGTTACTGACTTTTTTTCTTAACATCACTTTTTTTTTTTTAACACTTTGAGAAGTGTTTGTCTATTTCATCATCGTCATTATTACTTCAAGTAAGGAGGTCTAAAATTTGTTTATTCAATTCATAAATTCATAGTTTTTTCTTATTTTTAAGTTTTAATTATTTTAAAGGAATTTTCCATCTTTTTGTAATTTAAAATGGTTTCATTCATTTATTTTAATATTCAAGTATGAAAAAAGTGTTACCATAATATCTTTTGAGTACATACACCTTTGAGCAATCCTAAAGGTTTTGATATAGCAAACTCAGTATTGCTGTTTCATTTCTAATTTTTTCCTTTGATGTCATTTTTTAGGAAAGAGTTTTAAAATTTCTAATTGTATGCCTCTTCTCAAAATTTTATTAATTTCCAGTTTCATTCTATGGTTATCAGAGAATGTGATCCATAGTCTTATCTGTAAAATTTTACCTTTTAAAATTTCTTAAAAATTTCTCTATGACCAATTATGTACTGAGTCATTATGTTTCATTTGTATGGTAGAAGGTGGATTCCCTTTTTCTAGATTACCAAGTTGGATTATTAAAAAATTTTTTTAATTGAATATAGTCGATTTATAATGTAGTGTTAATTTCTGGTGTACAGCATAGTGATTCAGTTATACATATATATATTCCTTTTCCATTCTTTTTCATTACAGGCTATTATAAGATATTGAATATAGTTCACTGTGTACGCAGTAGGACCTTGTTGTTTATCTATTTTATGTACAGTGATTAGTATCTATGAATCCCAGACTCCCGTTTTGATCCCTCCCCACTTTTCCCCGCCCTGGTTTAAAACAAGTTTTCTATGTCTGTGAGTCTGTTTCTGTTTTGTAAATAAGTTCATCTGTGCCATTTTTTTTTTTAGATTCCACATATAAGTGATATCATATGATATTTTTCTTTCTCTTTTTGGCTTACTTAGTATGATCATCCATGTTGCTGCAAATGAAGTTGGATATGTTTTGATTAATTTTTATCTTTCTTTTTAAAATCTCCAGTATCCTTCTTTTTGTCTGTTTGACCTACTGTAAACTGAAGAAGGCCAGTTGGTCTCTTATGTAATTGTTCTTGACTATCTTCTACTTATATTTCCAAAGGTTTTTGTGTATATACTTTTCCTGATTCATTATTCAGAGTTATATACACAGTAGGTATTTTAACTTCAAAATGTTACTTCTTTTTAGAAAAAGTTAGTCAATTTTGCATAACTAGTTTACTTTTCTTCTTTATTTTTGGGTTTGCTTTCTATGCATATACGTATTCTTTTTTTGTGTGTGTATATATATATATATATTTTATTGAAGTATGGTCAGTTTACAGTGTCAGAATAGCCATCATTAAAAAGTCCACAAATGATAAGTGCTGGAGAAGGGTGTGGAGAAAAGGGACCCCTCCTATACTGTTCATAGGAATGTAGTTTGGTGCATCCATTATGGAAAACAGTATGGAGAGTCCTCAAAAGACTAAAAACAGACTTACCATATGATCCAGCAATCCCACTCTTGGGCATATGTCCAGAGGGAGCCTTAATTCAAAAAGATACATGCACCCCAATGTTCACAGCAGCACTATTTACAATAGCCAAGACATGGAAACAACCCAGATGTCCATCAACAGAGGACTACATACATATTCTTCTTTAAAAAAAAAAAACTTTCCATGTCATTTTAATTTAGGTATATTTATCAGAAGTTGTAGCGTCAATTATTTTCTCATCATGTCTTAGGCTTTTTTCCTTTTGATAGTAAAATAGGAAAGATTTGTATCACTTGCTGTAATTACTATCTTTTATCTTATCATTCTTATGCTTTTTTCTTTTTTATTACTATTTGCTTTCTATTTTGCATTTTGCAACAAAGGCCATCATCTTTATTTATAGTTTCTGTAATGATTTAAAAAATAGAAACCTCTTCTTAATTCCATTGTTGCTTACCATAAAGATAATATAGATTTATAATCTATTTTTACAAAAATGTAAATCCTCTTTCAATATTTGTTGGTTCTTTATATTTAACTTAGGAGTTTTTACTCTAATTTTTTAGCTTCTATATTTTTATCTTGTTAGAAAACCACTACAGGTCCTTTTTTACTGTGTCTTTTAGTTCTTGAATTAATCTCTTGAGTCTAAGGAGTTCATAGAACTCTGCTCAAGCAATATTTTGGATTATTGGAATATTATTTGAAATATTCCCTTTATGTGCCTACAGATAGAAGATGCAGTGAAAGTTTTGCCTGATTTTTGTTTAGGAAAACAGAAACTTCGACCTGCCTGTTTCTTAGCTCCATAAAGAGGAACCAGAAATGGAAGATAGTCTGTCAGAGTTACTGAGATTTTGACAATGTGATCAAAATCATGCAGAGATTGCTTAAGGTCAGATATATTTAAAAGCAAACTATTCCACTGAAAACTACTTAAAACCAGTGAAGTCCAAGTAGATGTTTTAGATTAGTGGTTTTCAACTGGGAAGATTTTGCTCCCCAGGGAACACTTGGCAGTGTCTGGAGACATATTTGGTTGTCACAACTCAAACAAATATGGGGGTGTTACTATTTTAATCCAGTTATTGGGTAGGGGCCATAAATGCTGCTAAACATCCTGCAGTGTGCAGGACAGCCCCGCAGTAATGAATAATCTGATCTGAAAGGGCAATATTGCTACAGTTATGCCTCCTTTAGCTTAAGTGCTGTCTTCAGTTATTAAGCGGTTATGTACAGTCATAAATGTAGGTTGTTATAACATTGATGTGCATTGTGTAACTTTTCTAAGACGGAAACAGAAATCCAAATTACCTATCAGTACCTGAATGAATTAAAGAATCCAGCAGTAACTTTTCTGTACTGTTCCCTGTATTTGGGATTTCAGGGCTCTTACTAGCTGTGATCTAGGGTTTTCAGCCAAGTCAAAGTAACTGGTAATTTTCCCACACTGAAAAAAATCCTCTTGGGATTTTTCAACACTAAAAATTTAAGGCTCTGCTTTAGTGGCTCAACCAAAGCCTCTGTAAATGTATGAATACTGTTCTTTCAAGAAGAATGTGAAGCAAACTTCTGTATTTTTAAAAAGTAAACTAGAAGGCTAGGTTATTGGAGAAATTCTTTTTTATTGAATTACAGTTTCCATGGTTAGCCTTTGTTACATATGGTGATTCATTCTGTTTAAACAGGTAGGAAAAGTGCTAAATCCAGGGTGCAGTTAGTGATTAAGTCATCTCAGGTGCTCACGCCACCTGCTCCCTGTTTCCTTCCTTGCTTCCTGAAGTGTGGTGCCCTCCCCACCCCAGTACCAGCAGCACAGGCAACACCTGCCTGAGAAACGCAGGCTCTCTGGCCTCAGACAGACTCACTGGATCAGGGTCTGTGTGCTAACAAGGTCCCAGGTGATTTCTATGCACAGTCAGATTTGAGACACCTCTCTTGTTGTTGGCCTTGGCTTTATTTTCAATTTCAGTGCTCTAGTTTATTTAATATGAAATTGTGTCAACTGCCTCAAATTCTTTTAGAAGTAGGAAGAAGTAAAAATCTCTTGTGTCTATTTGAGGTGGGCCATTTCCAGTTTATAAAAGAAAGACATACACACATTTGGAAACATTAAAAATATAAATAAACACAGCAGTGCTTTGGCATTGCTCCCTTTCTGTCCTCCCTCCATGCATGTGTGTTTGTAGATACTATAGTTTTGCCTTGCTTTTTAAAAGCATTATATCAGAAACATCTCCTCAACCATTTTCTACAGGGATCTGGAGGACATATTAATGGTTGCATGATACTCCATTTTATGGATGTAGCATAATTTACTTGTTTTGTGGAGAATAATTTCTAAATTAAAATGAAAAAAATATGGCTACTGGGTGAGAGCCTACAAAATTCTTCAGTTACTTCTTTCTGAATATTAGACCCTTTAAAGCAGACCCTGTGTTTTACAGGATGGACAGAACTCCCTGTTGATGATGCTTTTTTCATCTAAGACTCTGTGGTCCCAGTCACATGAAATACAAGTGGATATAACTCATCTCAGTATTTTCCATGCAATTTCCTCTAGCAATCGGGGATGGTGATTTAGAATCTCCAACAATCTCAGGGTGTATTCCTAAGCACCCATACCTTGTACATTTGATATTTATTTTAGGTGTAATCTTCTTATTGATAAAAAAAATCATGTGAATTTGTATTTCATTCTATAACAGAAAAAATGTTTCTGTTACTTAAAGTGAAATGGACGCTTTCCTTAAGATTATACACTTTGTGCTGTACTTTCTTACTCTTTGGCGATTGGCAAGACTTAAATATTCCAATGTAAAAACACTCAAAGAATGGCCTGCTGCTCAAAGGGAAAAGATTTATCTGTAATGGGAGAGAATTTTTCCTTTGACATCACAACATCAAGACAGCCTGATCTCTCATATACGTGCATTACCCATTGTATTAGTTTCCTGGGGGTTCTGTAACAAATTGCTATGAACTTGATGGTTTAAAACAACAGAAATTTATTTTCTTCAGTTTTTGAGGCCAGAATTTTGAAATTAGTATCACTTGGCTGAATTAGAGGTGTTGTCAGGGCCACTGCTCCCTCTGGAGCCTCTAGGGAAGAATCCTTTCCTTTCCCATTCCAGCTTATGGTTGTTGCCGGCATTCCTTGGCTTGTGGCCACATCACTCCAGTCCTGCCTCTGTAGTCATGTTGCCTTCTCCTCTTCTGTGTGTGACATTTCCTCCTGTGAGGATATGGAGTTGCTTCTACAGAGCCCCACATCACCAAACGGAGACTGAATTACAGTTCCGGGTTTCCCAGAAATGGAATCTTAACCCAGCCAATCGGGAATCGCCTGCCCAGCACTAGTGGGGCAGTCGGCCTGATCGACCCCCGCCGTCCACTGGAGGGAAGTAACTTTGAAATCAGCAACCCACCTTTTTGTCTAGTATAATGTCTTTGTTTCTGCTCCCTTCTGCTTGTAAAAGTGTTCCATTTGTACAGTTCCTCAGAGCTCCTTTCTCTCTGCTAGATTGGATGCTGCCTGATTCAAATCAATTTTTGCTCTAATAAACTCTAAACTATTTTAATATGCTTCAGCTATCTTTTAACACCGTCAGTCTTTCCCTTAACCATTCCTGTCAATCTTCTCTCCTGTATTAGTTATCTATTGCTACATAACAAGCACTGCCGAAACTCAGTGCCTTAAAAACAGCCACTGAGTGTTTTTTTCCACAAATTTTTTCACAAATCTGTGGGTCAGCATTTGGGGCCGGGCTCAGCTGGGCAGTTCTTCTACAGGTTTGCCTGAGCTCACAGAGAAGCGGGTGGGTTGGTGGCTTCACTTGCATCTGCCTGTGCAGGCTGTGGTCACCAGCAGGCCAGAGGGGATGACACAGGGTGTGGACTCAGAGAGCTGTGATTCTTTGAGGGCCAACAATTTAACAATTTCTAACAATTCTCCTTATCTCCCATTTGTAATACTTTTGGAAATCCAAATTTGTATAAAAACATTCCAAGAATAAGTATATTGTGAAGATTCTTTGTTCTTTAACACGCACTTTAAAAATTATTGCTTCTGTCATGTTACCAAAACTTCAAATTTATAAGAAAGTTTAAATATACATGCATATAATGTAAAAACAATAAGCCACCAAGACAAGCCATAAGAGATTATAAGTCCTTGTTTATGCTGTGCTTGTGTTTTTGGATTATTTTTCATGTTGTATATATGACTAATGATTAGGTAAGAGAGTTTAAGCTTAACTTCTAATCCCTGAGTCCAGCCATGATTATGTTCAGAGTCACTCTTCTGTTTGAAAGCTGAGTGTAAATATCAAAGAAAAATAGAAATAGTGTTATTACAGCTACCATGCTCTTTAACATGGATTGATTTTAGTCCTTTGATTTTTGTACCAGTGTTTAATAGCTACAGAAATCACATAGCCTAGAGGTAGTTTTCATTAAAAAAAAAAATTACTGCTTGCAAATAACCATATGTGGCCAAATTGATTGCATGTGTTGACTCAATTTTTGGAAGAAGTAATCTTAGTCATATTTGCTACAAGACTTTTTGTTCTCTGAAGAAAATGTCACTTTGGGAAGGTTGCACAAAAATTTTTTTAAAGCAGTACAAAACAGCATGTGACAAAAATAACATAAAAATATATTTTGGGGGCCTGATTTCAAACCTAAGGGCTTGTGTGGGATTTCAGGATGATGTTTGTCGATGTATTCGGCATTTTGAAAGTATGAGACTAAAAGTGCTGTCAATTAATATTTAAGCTTCATAATTTCTAGCACAAATCCTAAAAGGAGGCTGATAAGTGTTTTCTGAAATTCACAATATGATTGATGGTTGTGCTAGTAAAATATATAGTTTTCATTCCATGTTGGAGTTTGAGAAAATACTGATCTATAGGAAAGTGATTTTTCTTTGTATCTACTATAGGCCTTCCGAAGGAAATGTAAGGAGAATGTTACACACTTATCAGGCCTGCTAAAAGAGAGTGAAATTTAGGGTGAGGACGTTGTCTTTCAGATAGAGCAAAAAGATCTATCAGCAAACGATTTAAATGTTTGGATTGAGGTTGAAGAATGTTGGCGCAGCCCAGAGGAAACTAAGGACTGAATGGTACCCTGGGCAAGTCCGAGCCACCGTCTTGTGATTACTAATGCAGCCTCTGCCCAACCAGAGGAAACTCTGGCTTTGATGGTTGCTCGTGACCAGCCCTGTGCTCTGGCCTTTCCCAGTAAACTTGCCTCCAAGGACAGCCCTTCAGCACCTGTCTCGGCCTTGCTCTGAAATGATGGCACCTCCATCCCATTTCCTAGTGAGTTTCCAGCATGTCCCCTGCCTTTTCCCAGCCTCCTGGCTTTTTTTTTTTTTTTTTTTTTTTTGCCTTAGATCTCTTTAGTTTTATTTATTTCTTCTGAGCTCAGGAGCTGTGGTGTTGAGTGATCTCCCTTCTGCTCTGGTAGGATGTCCTTGTCCTGAGGGGACGCCTCTGTTGTCCACTGTCCATGCCTGTGCTGTGCCCCCCAGGTTGGCATCAGCATTTATTTTTGCATCTGCTCCATACCAGTCCGGCTATGGTTTAGGCATGTGAATACTACAAAATCACTTTTGCAAAAAAGGGTAAAGGACTAGCAGAACTGCCTGTCGTTCTGTATAAGAGGGAGAAGGAGAAAGGGAGACGGGGGAGAAGACATGCTGAGGGCACTTTCTGTATTGATTTCCCTCAGCCCCTATGAAGCAGGTGTTCGTCCCCATTAGGGACACATAGTTAATAATGGGGGGATTTTTCTGACAAAAGTCATGCTTTTTCCACAACATGCTGCTTCCTTATAAGTTTGAAACATCTGAAATGGAAAGCTTCTGTTTTTTATTCTATGTAACATACAATGGCAATAATGGAAATAAATACTTGAAGAACTTGGAATCTGGGGCAGAGATTTGTGAAAGCTGGTTAGGTTTGTGTCTGAATGTGAAGGCATTAAAATATAGTAAAGGATGATTAAGGTCCCAGAGAGGAGTAGGAATGGTTAAATATAGAGAAAAGATCTGGAGGGAAGGAAGTATATTGAGGCTTTACAGGATAAAGTGGACACTGCTGTCCACTGCGGGGGTAACAGAGGACACAGGTAACAAAGGTAAGAGAGAAGAATGCAGTTGATAGAAAAACAGAACAAAACACATCCTTTCTTTCCTGCTCACCATTTACCCCCCCCAAAAAAGCACCCCCAAACAAGTGAAACGATCAATATAAAATAAACACTAAGACTATCAGAGTGATGTCAGAACAAAAAGGGGTCTGGGTACTCAAAAAACGAGCAGCTGATGGTGAAGGAAGATTTGTTTGCTCTGCCTTCCTTCATACGGTGCTGGCACCGATGACAGACTGACCAGTGAGTCTCGTGATTCAGATTGATTATTTTTATTTATCTCTAAAGTTCAGGGCCAGTTCCTCATCTTCCCCCATAAGCCCATTTATTCCTTGTTTCCTGACTGCCAAGTGGAACCACCACCCCCGCAGCTGCTCCTTGCCTCACCTCAGCCATCACTACTCCCTGTCTGTTCTTCTTAATCTTTCTCAAATCTGCCCGCTGCTCTCCGTGACTCCCACTGCTATCCCAGTTCGAGCCAATAGTGCCTCCTGCTTGGACCTCCACCATGTCTCCTGACTTCTTTCCTGTTACCTTATTGGGTCCTCCAGTTCATTCTTCACACCAGAGGTCAGCAAACTTTTTTCTTTAAAGGCCCAAGTAATAAATACGATTTCCAGCTTTGTCAGCCACACGATCTGTGTCTCAGCTACTCAACCTGCCATTGAAGGGATAAAAAAAAAAAGGCAGTGGGATTCCAATAAAACTTTATTGACAGACAGCAGCAGGGTTTGGTGTTCTAGCCAGGGTTTGCTGAGGATCCCTGCTCTACACTGTGGCTAGTGATGCTTCTTAAGTGTGGGTTGAATGGTGTCAGACCCCAGCTTAATGCTGTTTAATTGCTTCTTGCAACTCACGGGAGTAAATTGGAGATGACGGCTTTTTTATTCTGCTTTTCTTGATCCCCTTCCTTCCTGATCATTCCATGCCAGTCCTGCTGGCTTTATTTCACTGATATCCTTGAAAGCTCCAAGTTCCTTCCTGACTTGGGGTCTTTACACAAGCTGTTTTCCTCTCCCTGGAAAACTTCACTTCCCTACTCCCACTCAGCCTTCTGTTCTCGGCTTAAATGTCACTTTCCCAGGGAAACCTTCCCGAGCCTTCCAGACTAATTTAGGTTCTTTCTGCTATATCCATACTTTTCCCATAATTTTTATGTCAACTTTAATTAAATAAATACTGTGTCATTGTTTAACATTTAGCTCCTTACTAGACTGTAAAGTCTGCGGGTCAGGAAACATGTCTGGAGTTTCAACAATGAATTCTCAACATCAAATCCAGTGCCCTGATAGTAGGCAACTAGCAAATATTTACTAAATAAATAAATACATTTAAATCTATAGTTGCTGTCACTCATGTGAAAATTGATGTTATAGAAACCGTTTCTAGTTTCTAAAATCAAAGTGAAGTGGAGATGTTGCAGGGTTTGACCAGCAGCCATGGAGGACACGTAGATTTTGCAAAAACTTTTCCTGCAGAGGCTGAACCATATGAAACTGCTGCATTTGACCATCCATGACCTTCAAAAGAGGCAACTGCATGTGCCTCAACCTAGTACTAAACAGTGTGCACCTTCTTTCTTATAGCTTCTTACTTCCAGCTCCTGAAGAACTCCCTGGGACCGACAAATACCAACATGGGGTCTCAGTGCCCACTTGGACTGTGTTGCGTTGAACGTTGGGTTTAATGAGCTCTTGATGGGTAGGAAGTCCTGGGAGTAAGAGTGAGGGAAGCTGCCGATAGGGTGTGAGCAGGTGGATGATTCGCAGCAACACCTGGTGATTGACGTGTGATAATAAAAGGTCCTTGGAGCTAGTTGGCCAAAACTATTAGGAAAAAAGATGGAAAAACTGCGGTCTCAAATAATCTATGCAGCCTCCATGAAGTGAAGAAGGACCATGATTTTCGCACATCGTGACTTCTGGGAGAATTGAAATGCTAATGCTTTTTGGGCTACAGGAGAAAACGTACCTTGGAAAATAATTCAGAGATGCAAAAGAAGAAAAGGTGAAAGCTTGAGTTTGTGTTTTTATAAAGAGCAGATACGTAATTAATTCATTACTGGGACATGTGGGTGGTTTAATCATGATAATTTAATCATCATCATAAATATGATGTAAAATATCAACAATTCCTGAAAGTTTTTTTAACATTTTTTATTGATTTATAATCATTTTACAATGTTGTGTCAAATTCCAGTGTTCAGCACAATTTTTCAGTCATACATGGACATATACACACTCATTGTCACATTTTTTTCTCTGTGAGCTACCGTAACGCTTTGTGTATATTTCCCTGTGCTATACAGTATAATCTTGTTTATCTATTCTACAATTTTGAAATCCCAGTCTATTCCTTCCCACCCTCCGCCCCCCTGGCAACCACAAGTCTGTATTCTCTGTCTATGAGTCTATTTCTGTCCTGTATTTACGCTTTGTTTGTTTGTTTGTTTGTTTTTTAGATTCCACATATGAGCGATCTCATATGGTATTTTTCTTTCTCTTTCTGGCTTACTTCACTTAGAATGACATTCTCCAGGAGCATCCATGTTGCTGTAAATGGCGTTATGTTTCATTTTTATGGCTGAGTAGTATTCCATTGTATAAATATACCTCATCTTCTTTATCCAGTCACCTGTTGATGGTGAAAGTTTTAAAAATATGAAGACCATGACCTCTTGTGTCCCCTCTTAACTGTATTATTCATAAAAGGTATAGAAGGGACCTTTAATGAAAAAGAATATGAAAATGAATAAATGTGTATGTATGACACATGACTGGGACATTATGCTGTACACCAGAAATTGACACATTGTAACTGACTATATACTCCAATTAAAAAAAAAAAGATACAGAAGGGGAGCAAAGAATAATGACACATACATTTGAACGTATTTTATATACCATAATTGGTACTATATGTATTGACGTTTATTCACTTTGGTGTCATGTCCCTCACACATTTTGAACATTAGTCTGTGTCTTTTTACTCTAAAACCTTTGTGTTTAAATCTTCACTTTCCTTCTTGTTAAATAAATTCCAGTCAGCCTTTGGCTCCCCCAACTCCAGGGAAGGTTGCCATCACCACCATGGTCAAGAGTGTCAGTGCCCACGTTGCTGATATGGTAGTAATTGGGTTGCCTTCCTTCTTAGAACAAACGCTTTTTGACTTGATTTCTTAGTTCCCCTCTTTCCTTATTGGCTGATTCTTCTCTACCTGTTTAATGGTTCCCCGTCAACTCCCCAAACTCAATTATCTAGAGTATCTGGGAATTTGTCCTTGAGCCTCCTGTCTGTACACATTTCCTAGTTCAGTGATTTTCAATCTTATTTCAATTCCTATATAGGAAAAAAAAATACATTTTGTGACATTCCTGAGCGCACACACACTCTGAATCCGTGTCCTCATGAAACAATGCACTTTGATTTGTTCTTTTTTTCTATTTCATTAAACATTCTCTTCACACTCACTAAATTGATTTCACTACCCACTTTTATGAGTCACAACTTGCAGTTGAAAAGTATTTTTCTAAGTAGGTCTTACACAATCTCATAGCTTCAGATGCCACTTTTGTGCTGAAGACGCCTAAACATATAGGCGGTTTTCACTCTGCACAGCAGCGTAGGATCAGCGAGTGACTGCGCGCACCCACCACGCGGCAGAGCAGTCTTCGTGACAATGGGAAAAGTTAGGATCTTTATAACTTTTTTGTTAAAACATTAAAAGCTCTTACTCCTGACTATAAATATATGGAAATGATAAAAAATAGTCAGCCTACTATTTTTTGGTACACTGTAATGTAAAACTTTAAAAACATTGAGAATTAGTGTTTTATTTCTTTGTAAAAAATGTATCTAGTTTGTGTAGTCTTTGTTTCCTTCTTCTTGCATAATGTATTTACCGAATGAGCATCTTTTCTGTGCCCCAGCAAGTTGTCTCTTTTCTGAGTTTGGATCAGCTTCCAACAGTTTATCCTTTGCATTTTCAATGCTGTGAAATGTGTCCGAAAGTTCCTTCAATGGTAGTTTTTTTTTTGCAGTATCACCTCTTCAAGGACATCTCTGTCCCCTTCCTCGCAACCACCCTCCTGCCGCTCGGTTCCTGACTGCATGTCTGGAGTCTCTGAGACGGAGGTGCGGTCAGCATTCGCACAGTTAGCTGCCTCTCCCATAGCTCCGCTTGAGCTCAACTTGAATTTCCTTTCTTGCGTTATCACTTTCCATTTCTTTGCTGCAATCTCACCTTTCTTGGCCTCTTTCAATGCTCTCTTTTAATGATCCATTTTGTAAAAAGTCCTATGCATTTATCACTGAGATAAGAAGGCAACACCACTGTGCACTTTGCTGACTGGGTAGGAACTCAATGACCGACGTGCAGTCACCACAGACTCTGAGAGAAGTGACAGGATGACCACTAGTCACGAGTCACATCTGTACTGATTTGGGGACTGCAGGGCCAGAAGTAACATTTGTTTTTCATGCAGATGTCACACCTGACATACCATGGCAGTCGCTGAAATGTGAACCATGGTGTTGGGGGACTGGCGTTACCTCAACTGTGGAAGCTGCTCTTCATTCATGTTGGATCCGTGCAAAGTGAAGACTTTCTCCAGCCAGACTAACTTCAGCCCGGACTCCTCCCTGAATTCCAGCATAATATGCCTTAGCTTGACTTTCCTGTAGTAGTTTAAACTCAATATGTCCAAAACACAACCTTTGATGAACAGACTGACTATCCAGGACTTAACAGAAGTGGCCCGTACTCCTTCTTCTTTGGTCTCAGAGGGTCTCAGTTGCCTTTTTTTTTTTCTAAAGGACCATAGAATAGTTATCTTTGGTTCAGCGGTAGTACAAAAGCAGCCACAGATAATATGCAAATGAAGAGATGTGGCTGGGTTCCAATAAACCTTTATTTACAGAAAGCAGTTGGCTGGATCATGGACTGTGTTGTTGAACCCTGACCTAGACTATTCCAGAGACTTTTTGGCAGAATTGTTCTTGAATCATCCTAGATGTGTAAAATCTATTTTAAAATCCATCTTTGAACCAAGGAAAGAACTTTCCTAATCCCTTTCAGAATCTCTGCCCTAGTTCCGACAGCCCTGTGGTCATCTGCATGTTCACATACATCCTAGAGTTGTGGCAGTTCAGTTCCTCCTGCCCCCTTCAGTGGACCTAAAAAAGACTTAGGTCCTAAGCCTTATTTAATATTTCCTCACATTGTAATGACTACTGTTGTCAGACTGCTGGCTTCTGTTGTGAAGGAAAATAATTGTGTTCTTTAATATAGCATTCTTTTTTTCCAACCAATATAAGCTTTGTGACTTTTTCTGAATCTAATTCTAATTCCCACAGAGGTCTTTGGTTTTGTAACCTTGTTTACGTAGCAATCTAAATGGTAATAAATCTGCAAATCATGGATGAAAGGGATGCTTTTGTAAAGAGCCAGGATAAACCTTCTCAGTTGTGTGGACACTTGGCATTTTTCGGAGCGACAGCCCAGCACAGTGAGGGAGTCTACTTTTGGGATAAAAAGACCCGAGTCTGGATTCTAGTGTTGCAACTTGCTAACAAAGTAATCTTGAGCAATTCATTTTACTTGGTTTCCATTTCCTTCCCTATCAAGTGGGATTCCTCATCCCTGGTCTGCACATCCCTGGAGGCTTGTTAAGGTAAAGTGATGATCAAATATGAGAATTACGTGTGAAAACACTCTGCTAACTGAGGAGCACTCTATGAATATAATGTTATTTTTTTCTACTTGCTTCCCTTAATCTACGTGTGCTACAGACGTGGTGTACAAAAATTACTCACTATCTGTATTTCTTTAAAGTTTACCATTTTCCTAGCTAAGAATGAGCAGCCTGCACTCTGAGTAAAACCAGCTCATCTGCTTTGTTCAGTGTGAACTGCACTCTGGGAGGGGTGTGCGCCCTGTCCTCTGTGTAGTCCCACGTGGCCGGCTGGGTGGCCTGGTCACCGCATGAGGCCGACTTCTGGGCCTGGACTTCCACGTGCCCCCAGGGCTCACCCTCCACGGGGGCCTCTCTCCTGCTGCTCCCTCTGTACCTGACTTGCTCCCCTTCCTGTCTGCCCTTTGCTCACCTGGCTGCAATGAGAACCTTGGGGCAGTTTGGTTTCCTCAGCTGAGGCTGAGCGGCTCCCTCTGCTCCCAGTCCAGACCCCTGCCCATCTGTGGGTGGAGGTCGGAGGGGAAGGACCTTGAACCAGTGGCTCTAATTCTGGGCATCGGGAAAGACCCCGCCTTGCATTGGGAGTTCTGTATTATTATGTAGCTTCACCTTTGTTTTGTTGTTGTTGTTGTTTATTGAAGTGTAGTTGATTTACAATGTTAGTTTCAGGTGTACAGCAAAGCGATTCAGTTATTACGTGGCTTCACCTTTAAAGCTTTAAAGCTCAGCCATCAAGCAGTCTTCAGGTTAGTGTATGATGTTTTCACTCTGCCTAAAACACCCCTAGATGTTTCATCTGTTTCCTATCAAAACACATTTAGAAACTAACGTTATGTATTATTGGGCTGGAGTTTTCCAAAGCCCAGCCAATTCCTAGTTAGTCTATTTTAGACACAGTCCAATGTGAAATGGACTTTAGTAATTTATGTAATGGTCTTTTTTTTTTTTTTTTGAACCTCAGTTGAAGTATTATCACAGAGAAATACAGGGATTAAAAAGACTTTATTTTAAACAGTAAAACAGTAACAGTTTTAAAAGTCAAAAAAAAAGACTTTGTTTTGACATTTAGACATATAGAGGAATGTAACTTTCACTAGTTATTATTCTCTGGCTATTTTTTGTGTTTAAAATTGGTCTGATTTTGGCACTCTGGTATTTCAAGAGATCATTTAGGTTGGACACTGTATTGAAATTCTTGAATCAAGTGATAGCCCAACTCTAGGGAAAAAGAGAATGTATTGGTTCACAGAATTAACAAGTCCCAGGAAAGATCTGCCTTCAGGCATGGCTGGATCAGAGTGAAAGTGAGATTCCCGAGGACTTGTCATGGGGATTGCTGTTTTCCATGCTGTTTCTTTCCCAGACAGACATGTCTCTTAGAAGGAAAAGTTCTCACAAAAGTCCTTAATTAAGTCTTATTGGTCTGGCTTGGGTCACATGCTATATCTGAAATAGTTTGGTCAGAGAGGTGAAGTTTGCTGATTGACTAAGGTTGGGGCATGTGGACTGAGAATGGAGGAAATCATGGTAGTTACTGAGCAAATGTTAATTCTGAACTGGCAGAAGCATCAGATGTCCACTTCAGATACCATTTAAGTCATATTTTTAGGCATCTTTGTTTAGGGCCTGGATCCTTTATGAACCAATTCTATTCCTCCAGCCTCCCTGCACCTGAGGTTGTTGTTTTCTGAGGGACTGCAGATGATGGGAGGATTAAACTGAGACTTTTTGGTCCATTCTTGTTAAAAGTAAAAAGAGAGTTTGCTAGATCATGGAGCTATAGCTAGAGCAGTGCTGTTTGGCTCTTGAGGTCATCATGTCTAAGATGTAGACATGAAGACATGTAAACATATACATTCAAGGTGATATAATATTTACTATGATATCATCATGCATTGGGTATTATGGGAGGAAAATCTTACAGCCAATCTGGGAGCAGGGGGTGGAGTGTGGAAAGAATTCAGGTGAGATTTTCTGTAGGAGCTAACATCTGAGCTGAATCCTGAATTATGAGTCAGAGTTTCTGGATGAAGAAGTGGGGAACAAGGAATCCAGGCAGAAGGCACTGCAAGTGCACGTATCTGGAGACGTGATAGAGCATCGTGTGTGTGGGGAGCTGTAGATGATATAACACTGCTTGAGGGTGAAGCATGCATCCAGGAGGCATTGGAGGGGTAGCTGAGGACCAGCTATTGGAAATCAACATAACCTACCTAGAGTTTAGATCAAGTTCAAATGCAAAAGAATAGAGACTTTATCCTGTGAAAGCTAAGGCGGTTTTGAGGGAGCCCACTTAGGGGAAGGTAGACTGACGGGTGACCATGTCGGGGATGAATGAGGCAGGGTCAGCTCTGGAGGTAGAAGACCCTAGGAGGCTGTTTTTTTTTTTAATTTTTTAATTGACATCTAGTCAGTTTACAATATGTCAATTTCTGGTGTACAGCATAATGTTTCAGTCATACATGAACATACATATATTCCTTTTCATATTCTTTTTCATTATAGGTTACAAGATACTGAATATAGTTCCCTGTGCTATACAGTATGAACTTGTTGTTTATCTGTTTTATATATAGTAGTTAGTATCTGCAAATCTTGAACTCCTAATTTATCCCTTCCCACCCCTTTCCCCCCTGTTAACTGTAGATTTGTTTTCTATGTCTGTGAGTGTGTTTCTGTTTTATAAATAAGTTCATTTGTGTCTTTTTCTTTTTTTTTTTAGATTCCACATATGAGTGATATCATATAGTATTTTTCTTTCTCTTTCTGGCTTACTTCACTTAGAATGACAATCTCCAGGTCCATCCATGTTGCTGCAAATGGCATTATTTTATTCTTTTTATGACTGAATAGTATTCTATTGTATAAATACACCACAACTTCTATTTCCAGTCATCTGTTGTTGGACATTTGGGTTGTTTCCATGTCTTGGCTATTGTAAATAGTGCTGCTATGAACATTGGGGTGCATGTATCTTTCAAATTAGAGTTTTCTCCAGATACATGTATAGGAGTGGGATTGCTGGGTCATAAATCTTAGCAATGTTCTCCTAGGGCAGTCTACCCAGGCAATAGAAATAAAAGCAGAAATAAGCATATGGGACCTAATTAAACTTATAAGCTTTTGCACAGCAAATGAAACCATAAGCAAAATAAAAAAACAACCCATAGAATGGGAGAAAATATTTGCAAATGATGCTACTGATAAAGGTTTAATTTCCAGAATACATAAACAGCTCATACAACTTAGTAACAAAAAAACAAGCCAATTCAAAAAAATAGGAGGCTATTTTAATGCACCCAGTGAGAGATGATAAGGTAGTGAGGGGAAGAGAGCCTCAGGTTAGGAAGATAGTTTTAGTCCACACAAAGCACAAGCCTCTGAGGAAGGAGCAGGGAAACAGCAGGGCACCCATCCTTCGTCACTGGAGGCACGGAATGCTACACCATGTTCCTCTCTACTGGTCATTTCATCAACGTGTATATATCGAGCATCTTTTTTTTTCTTTTATAAAACTTTTTTTATTGAGTTGTAGTCATTTTACAATGTTGTGTCAAATTCCAGTATAGAGCACAATTTTTCAATTATACATGAACATACATATATTCATTGTCACATTTTTTTTCGCTGTGAGCTACCACAAGATCTTGTATGTATCTCCCTGTGCTGTACAGTGTAATCTTGTTTATCTATTCTACATATGCCTGTCAGTATCTACAGATTTTGAAATCCCAGTCTGTCCCTTCCCACCTCACTCCCTCTTGGCAACCACAAGTTTGTATTCTATGTCTATGAGTCTGTTTCTGTTTTGTTTTTGTCTTTTTTTTTAGATTCCACATGTGAGCGATCTCATATGGTATTTTTCTTTCTCCTTCTGGCTTACTTCACTTAGAATGACATTCTCCAGGGACAACCATGTTGCTGCAAATGGCATTATGTTGTCGGTTTTTATGGCTGAATAGTATTCCATTGTATAAATACACCGCATCTTCTTTATCCAGTCATCTGTTGATGGACATTTAGGCTGTTTCCCTGTCTTGGCTAATGTAAATAGCGTCGAGCATCTTTTTTGTGATGGTCAATGTGTTGGGATCCTAATAATGAACAAGACAATCATAATCCCTGCTCACGTGCTCCCTGCAGTCTAGTGGGGAAGCCAAGTGGATAATTTGAATGGGTAGTTTCCAACATGATGAGTGTTGCAAAATCACTAAAATAAACAGGGTTTAAAAAGATAAAACAGGTCTAACACAGTTCTGAGGGTCCATTCTGGCTTCAAGGCTCAGGAGCACCAGGACTGTAAAGGTCCATGCCGGTTGCTGTGACGGGGCCACACGTGGAACTGATCTTGGGCTTCGGGGGCCTCATGGATGGCAGAGTCTGTAATGGAGTTCGAGCAGTGCTTACTCAAAGCATGAGCCCCAGCAGCTGAAAGCAGAGGCAGAGACTGACCTCCAGTGTGAAGACGAGCCCCTTTACTGTCGGATGACTTGGTGCAAGGCGCCCCTGACTAACACGTGTCCTGGTGTTTTAAAAGAGTAAGTGTATTTTTCAGAGGTGTCTGATTTGTAGCCAGGAAGGCGATTAAATCGTCAGAGAATCTGGCTCGTATTTCTGACTTAGAAAAAGGGGAGTAATGAGAAACACTTCATTTGCCTGGTTCATTAAAGATGTTTTTGGATAAATCGTCTATAAACAGCTTCATGTTTGAAAAATATCAACCTGGCAACCAGGCAACCAATTCAATATTAACAACCACCACCCCAAAAAACCCTACCCCCAAAAGTAACAGGGACATAAAAATGAGTTGTCTGGTAATTGCCAAAAGGTGGCTTTGGGTTAAGCCAACTTAAAATTTGGCAAGGCAACAAAAAGATCACGTGAAAAGGGAAATGGATAAGGTAGAAGAAGAGAGGAGAAAACACAGAAACATAGAATTAGCTGGGGAAGGACAGGAGACCATGTCTTTGCTGTTAATCATTTTGATTCAGAAGTCAAGAGGAATTCATTTCCTAGTTAAATTGTTAGAAGGAAATTATTCATGGAAGAGCCATCTGTGTTCTCTATTGCTGACTTACGCACATAGGAAAAACAACATGTTGTGACAGAAGTCTGCGGAAGCAATTTTTTATGTCACTTCAAAGATTTACTTCCATTTCAGACTTGTATCTCATGTGACAGAAAGTTCATGCTGCATTTCTCACTCTTATAAAAATTTTAGGAAAAGTAACAATACAAGGATACTGTTACTAACGAGGAGAATATAAATTTGCAGTTGCTGCTAGAACTTTCTATGTGCCAAGGGAGTGGGGCAGCCATCTGATTAGAAAAGGCGAGCAGATTTCTTAAATTGAGAAAATGTCAGTGTCCTAGACAAAAAGATGTTGAGGTGACGAGGAACTGATGGAGTTGGGAGAGAGCTAAACCCGTCTCCAGATCAGCTCGTTAACCCAATGAATCAGCAAACTGCAATTCGCTTGTTTATAGATTTATTCTTCTACTTTCCAGAATTTTTTAGATTTTAATACCTTAGTTCAAAGGCTATCGTTTACATAATATAGTTGTGCTGTTATATAGCTTCACGTAAGACTTCCCCATCAGACTTTCTTGCTTTGTTTAGTTTTCCTGCCAAAACCACTGTGCGTTTTCTGTTTTTTTTCTCTCTGTGTGTTTGTGTGTGTTCTGTTTTTGTTCTCCGTGTATCCTCTCCAAGTTTTAAACATGCTCCTCATGCTGTGATGTCTTTAACCAGGACGGCTCCTAGTGTATTCATCAGTGCTGAATCCCTGGGAGGCTGGAAGATTGGGGGTTTTAAAGTTAAGCTTCATCAGCATAGAAGATAACTTTGTCTCTTTACTCATCATCCAGAAGTCAGATCAGTTTGTGCTAACCCCTTTTATAGCACAGGTGTGGGCAAATGGGAGTATTACCCAGGTATTCATTTGCAGCAGAAATGAACCAAGGGGTAAGTTTCAGAATTCCCCCAGCTACAGCCGTACCCCCTCCTAGGCTATGGTTTCTGGAACAGTGGTGTGACTTGCAGGGTTTTTGGAAATGTCACTGATTTCATGATTCATATGAACACCACAGGAATGAACTACAGTTCATTTCTATAATAATTTATATACTTTAAGCCTTTACAGGACTTCTCCCCCTTATGCCCTCCCAACTGAACTCCTTTATAATGTCACAGCGACCCACAGTAATTACTTACATCAGTGCTGGGGGGATTCCAAGGAGTGACCAAGCAAGCACGACCACCTCTTTCTCTGTATCTCCAATGGGAAAATGCTTGCCTTGAGGGGTTTTTCTCAGGGACCTGTGAGTCCTTGATAAGCCCTGGCTACCAGGTATCTCACAGCCCTCTCTGGCCTCAGGTCTTCTTGGTTCCCAGCAAGGCTACTGCGCTCATCATTAATCCTTGGGATCCCTTGCACTCTCAAGAGTCCTGATTTGGTTGGTCTTTAATGGCCCAAATGCATGAGGATTGTGCATCTGGAGAACTGAAGCAACTTGCACAAGAGGTGGCTTGTGTGTATCCTGAACTCACAGAGGAGCCTGATCGGTAGCACCGGGTGGACCTCAGCTTCCCTGGGACAGAGGCCATCGCAGGGACTCAGCTCCGTTTTGCTAAAGAATGAGGCCATCTTTTAAATGTCCTGTCCAGCCCTGACTCTGGAGCAGGCCACTGTGGTCCTTGAACTTTTAGGGCATTCACACTCAAGCCAGTACCGTAGACTCTCTAATGCTGTGTTCCAAGTAGCGGGCTAGAACCAGTAACTGTAACTTTCAGGATGGGTGTTTTTCCATAATGGTTTCAGTTACTCCCAATTATTTAACCCATCATATTTGGGCTTTCTTTACGAATCTTTTAAGTTTCCTTTGGCTCCAAGTCCACTTAGAATGTTGAGTTTGACTTTGATCGCTAGCTGGAGGGTGTGGCTTAAGGTGGAGGACCTGTGGGTGGTTATTTTGACCAAATCGAAATGACCACTGTTGCTTCCATTCTCCTGCTGCTGCCCCAAGTTGTGGACACAGACACCTTCAAAGTGACTTTTACAAATGGTTCTAATCATGATCGATCATCTCTTCTGCTAAAAAAAAAAGGGAGAGGGGGTAATTCTTATTATTTAAATAGCATTTCTGGTTTGGCAGAACCTTTAAAATTTTCCCACTAAGGAAAGTTTCTTTCCACAGCAAAACAATGGGTTTTTATTCCAAAATAAAACTGTAGCCTGTGCTAGCCGTACTACGTCCAAATTTCCCTCCAGGACGACTCAGACCTTTCTTTGTGCAGTGTAAATAAACTCAGCCTACAGGGAGTTCGCACAAAAAGCACCAGATTCAGTTTTCAGATTGTAACTAACAAACAAACAAACAAAAACAAAGGAGTTAGTCCTGCGTTCTCCAATAAGGCAGCCACGTACAGCTATTTAAATTTAAATTAGGTGTGGTTAAAAATCCAGTCCTCGGCTGCACTAGCCACATTCCAGGTGCCCTGGTGCTGTTATTGTACTGGACAGCGCAGATACACAAAACTGCCACCAGCACAGAAAGTCCTACTGGACTGCAGTCGCGTAGAGGGACAGCCAGACCTTGTGCAAACACTGGTTTTATTCTCTGGTGAGAGTACAGTTGAGTCAACCTGCTGCGGAGAGTGGCTCTGATTCTGAGCTGGTGGGTCAGAGCTCTTGGGGAAGCCCTTGTATATTACTTTGAAGAAGAGCAGTGGATCCTAAAAGTGGTCCCAGAACTCAGAATCTGGGGTCGGGGAGACTTTAAAGTTTCATGAAGGTACGGTCTACATCTGCTTTGTTTTCTGTTGTAACCCAGGGCCTGGCTCATAGTAGACACTCAGTAAACACTTCTGTGAGTGAGTAAATGATAAAGCTCAGCAAAGACCAATGAAAGGGTCCTAACCACAAAAGCGTGGGCCTCTCTTGGGGTTCGGCTCGTTTGGAAGGTCCTCTGGGAACTGTGAGAAGGAGCAGGTGAGAGTCATGGGGAATGTCTTCCGTGAAGAAGTCAGAACAAAGAATAGAGCAGACAGTTGCTGAGTGGTTCCTCCTTTTCCTTCTCTTCCTCCTTCTCCTCTCTTGTCCCCCCTCCTCCCTATCATTATCATCATTACCAAATAGCTAAGCTTTGGAGGGGCATTTATTACATTGCAAGGCACTATTCTAACAACTTTTAATGGATTTTTAAATTTAATCTTTCCAGTAACCCTGTGAAGAAGGTATTGTTTTTCCTGCATGCAAGTCGAGGAAACTGAGGTACAGAGGCTGAATAACTTGGCCACAGTCTCCCAGCTGGTAGACGGTGGAACACAGAGAGAAATCTAGCCTGTCTGACTCTAGAGCTAGCATTTTTAACCACTAGGAGAGGTACTGCACCTTCTTAAGTCAGCAACCCATCTGGGTTTGAAACTTACTAGAAGAAATGACTGTTGATTGAGGTGGAGCATTGGGGGTGATAATGGCCACGTGGGGAGAGACCACAGCCACTGTCACTGCTGCCTTCTGTTGCATCCGCACTCCTCCTACCCCATCTGGGGAGGGAAAATTCATCTTGAGCTGCGGCAGTGTCCAACTACACTAGCCATGGAATGGTATAGCAACTGAAGAATGAAATCTTACTATTTAAACTTAAATAACTTTGTTTTTTTCTTTCCTTATTTCTTAACATGAGATCTACCCTCTTAACAGGTTTTTAAGTGCACAGTACAGCCTTGTTAACTATAAGCACAATGTTGTGCAGCAGAGCTCCACGACTTACTTATTTTGCAATAACTGAAATTCTATATGCAGCTCTGCATTTCCCCTCCATCAGCCCCTGGCAGGCACCACTCTGTTCTTTGCTTCTATGAGTCTATTTTGGATACCTCATGTAAGTGGAATCATGTAATATTTGTCCTTCTGAAAGTGGCTTATTTCACTTAACATAGTGTCCTCAAGTTTCATCCATGTTGTCACGTATGACAGGATTTCCTTCTTTTTAAAGGCTGAATAATATTCCACTGCATGTATATACCACATTTTTTTTTAATCCATTCACCTCTCAGTGTTCACTTAGGTTGTTTTGATATTTGGCTATTGTGAATAGTGCTGCAATTCACAATATCTCAAAGGTATCTCTTTATCTCAAATACCTCTTTGAGGTCGTGATCTTCAGTTCTTTCGGGAGTAGGATAGCTGGATCAAATGGCAGTTCTATTTTTAACTTTCTGAGATACCTCCATACTGTTTTCCATAGAGGCTGCGTCATTTTAAATCCCCACCAACAGTGTACGAGGGTTCCAATTTCTCCACGTTCTCACCAACACTTGTCATCTTTCTTTTTTTGATAATAGCCATCTATCTGTGCTATAACAATACCACAGACTGGGTTGGTTACATTTATTTCTTGAGTTCTGGAAGCTGGAAGTTCTAGCTCAGGGTGGCAGTGTGGTGGGGTGAGGGCCCCCCTCTGGGTCACAGACTTCCCATTGTGTCCTCACGTGGTGGGAGGGGCTAGGGAGCTCTGTGGGGTCTCTTTTTAAAAAGCCCTAATCCCATTCGTGAAGACGTGAGGGCTCATGATTTAACCACCTACCAAATAAACCACCCCCACCTCCTAATATAGTACATTGGGAATTAATATTTCAACATAATTTTGAAGGGACACAAATATCCAAACCACAGCACCATCCAGATAGGTGTAAGGTGATATTTTATTGGGGTTTTGATTTGCATTTCTCTCATGATTAATGAATTTGAGCATCGTTTCATATACCTGTTGACCACTTGTATGTCTTTAAGAGGAGTGTCTATTCAAGTCTTTAGCCCATTTTTTGCCACTGAGTTGTAGAAATTCCTTTATTTTCAAAATAACCCCCTTATCAGTATGGTTTGCAAATCTTCTCTCCCATCCCATGGCTGCCTTTTCACTCTGTGAATTGTTCCCTTTGTTGTGCAGAAACTCTTCAATTTGATGTAGTCCCGCTTATTTTCCCCTTTGTTGCTTTTTTTTTTACTAATAAAAGTTATAATGTCCGTATTTTTGGTTCTGATGGTTGTATTTCTTTTCTTCTAATACTACGTAAATTTGTTTTGTCTTTTTTTTTTCTTTTCAGGCTCAGCAGAAGTTATATTTTATTAATATTTTCTATCTTATTGGTTAATTTTTGCTTATAGCTTTGAAAATTCCTTACTCCTACCTTCTTTTACTGATTTTGATATTTTCTTTACATTTGAAAAAAAAATGACAGAAAGTTAACAGCTTTTTAAAATAGTAGCAATAATAAGTTAGGTATAATAGTGGAAAAATATTCCTTTCACAATTATATACCCAGGAATAGATTTAACAAGAAAGCTGCAACTCCTGTGTGAAGAGGGATGTACAACTTTATTGATAGGACTTGAAAAAATGGAAATTGAGTTCACAGAAAGACTTAAAACCATGAAAATAGTAATTCTTCCAAAATGAATGTGCACTTTTAATGAAACTCCAGAGTCTTCTGTTTTTGAAATGAAGGAAATTATTTTCACTTTTATGTGAAAAAAATAAATGTATCTGAATTCTAGAGAAAAATCTTGGAAGAGAAACTTATATTGTCTTACCAGCTGTTAAAATGTGCATTTACTATGTTATCTAGTAAAAAATTATCTAATTGAAACAGCATGGTATAAAGTCCAGAAAGAAATAGCTAGTAGAACAGAAAAACATCCAGAAATAGGCTAAAGTATATATGGAAATCTAATTTGTAATAAATGTATAATTTAAATTCAAGGGAAAAATGATGTTGGCATAATTGGCTTCCACCTTGAATAAGATAAACTATTACTTCATATATACATATATATATATGTATATATATGCATGTATATATACACACCTCATCATATATATATCTACCTCAAATATATATTTATATATGATATATAATATCATAAGTATATAAACATATATTACATATTATATGTATATATATATTTGAGGTAGAATAAAGATCTAAATGCAAAAATCAAAATGATAAAAGTCATAGAAGAAGATTTAGGATTACTTTTGTTTAATTTTTCCTAAAAGACAGGAAGAGTCCAGATGCCATTTTTAAAAAGTTAGGTAGTTTTTGACTAACAAAATTAGGAATTTTTCTATGGGAAAATATATGGCAAAAAGTAAAAAAAAAAAAAAAAAAAGTCTAGAGTAAGAAAATATTTGCAAAGCTGCATGATAAAGAAGAAACTTGTACTTAATATACAATGAACATCTATAAAACAATAAGAAAAATAGAAATGTGATAGAAAAATAGACAAAGCTTGCAGTTAAGCAAGATACATAAGATGGAATGTGGATGGCCAATGGCAATGTATGAAATATATGAGAAGAATTCAACTTCTCTAATAAAAGAAATACAAACTAAAACAAGTTATTGAAATGAAAAGCAGATAATAAGCTCCATTGCTGGCCATGGTGTGGGTAGGCAGACACTTTCATATATTGCTGATGGATGTGAGAATTGCTGTGACCTTAAATATTCATATCCGTCTATGTAGATAGGGCTGTATAGGTTTTTATTTGTTTTGGTTTCATGCAATTTCATGTGCAATTTTTCTGTTTGATTTTTTTGTTATTTAACTATCTTTGCAGAAAGAAATTCTTTTCTCTTGCTGGGTTTGGGATACAGTTATTTATCTTTTGAGCTGATAAGCAGTTATAAAATCTTTTTAAGTGGGAACTGCTGATCCACATGATGATTTGTATCATTAAAGTTGAAAACAGACAGCTGTTTATTTTGTTCACCAAGAAATGTTTCAATAAGAATGTTTTTGACGAGATCTCAAACCATCCAAATACAACATCTTAAATAGCTTTAAAAAAATTGTGAATTTATCAGCAGAAACAATGACAAGATTCAATATAATATTATGTTGACATTTTGGGATTGTAAATATGGTTTACCTGGGATCACGTGAAGTTAAGGATGATCAGTTAACATTTAGGACAGTATTTCTTTATTGTCTTTATTTCTTCATTGAAGCTATGTGGTTTATATTTTATTTAGCAAAACATTTCAATATTGTTTTTACTTGCGAATGCTTGTGGAACATTTCTTTACATTAACATTAAAGAATCCCTATGGGGATCAATAGGCACATGAAAAAATGCTCAATATCACTAATTATCAGAGAAATGCAAATCAAAACTACAATGAGGTATCACCTCACACCAGCCAGAATGGCCATCATTCAAAAATCCACAAATGACAAATGCTGGAGAGGCTGTGGAGAAAGGGGAACCCTCCTACACTGCTGGTGGGAATGCAGTTTGGTGCAGCCACTATGGAAAACGGTATGGAGATTCCTCAAAAGACTAGGAATAGACTTACCATATGACCCAGGAATCCCGCTCCTGGGCTTTTATCCAGAAGGAAGAACCCTACTTCAGGATGACACCTGCACCCCAATGTTCATAGCAGCACTATTTACAATAGCCAAGACATGGAAACAGCCTAAATGTCCATCAACAGGTGACTGGATAGAGAAGAAGTGGTATATTTATACAATGGAATACTATTCAGCCATAAAAACCAACAACATAACGCCATTTGCAGCAACATGGATGCTCCTAGAGAATATCATTCTAAGTGAAATAAGCCAGAAAGAGAAAGAAAAATACCATATGAGATCACTCATATGTGGAATCTAAAAAACATAAACAAAAAAACAAAGCATAAATACAAAACAGAAATAGACTCATAGACATAGAATACAAACTTGTGATTGCCAAGGGGGTGGAGGGTGGGAAGGGATAGACGGGATTTTAAAATTGTAGAATAGATAAGATTATACTGTATAGCACAGGGAAATATACACAAGATCTTATGGTAGCTCACAGAGAAAAAAATGTGACAATGAATATATATATGTTCATGTATAACTGAAAAATTGTGCTCTACACTGGAATTTGATTCAACATTGTAAAATGATTATAAATCAATAAAAAAAAAAGGATCCCTATGGGAAGGGAAAAGTAAAACAGTAATATGAACTAATATAAATTATTGTAAGATGAGAAATCTCTAGTCTTTTGGGGACCCACGTATATCCAAGTTATTGTCTCTTGACCTTGGATGAGACTTGTCCATTATTTTACTAATCTATTCTCTTCATTTGAAAAATTCTCTGTAAGTCTTATCTTAATCCCTAAAGAAATAAAGAGTAGCAGAAAATGGGTGAGATGGAGTGGGAGGTAAAATGAGAATAGTTGCAATCAGTAAAAATCTTGAAAGTACTTTAGTGAGAGAACTATAAACAAAATATGATAGTGCATATACTGTAAGAATCCATGATTACTCATGATTTATTCAGAAGCAGAGTTATTTCAGTAAGCCCTATGATATTCTACCATCTTCCTGCATCTAATGTTGAATTCAGTATACACCAGCAGATTCTTTTTTGTTCATACAGTTTACCATTTATAGTGAGCCTTAGACCTCAGGCCATGTAGTGGCCTCCAAAATTAAGCTGTGTGCTTTTGGCTGGGAGTGTGCACTCAACCTTGCTTGGAGTGAGCCAACAATATGCAAAAGCACTCAAGTTTCTAAAGAGATCTTTTATTATTTAGAAGTCAGTCTCTCTTGCTTGCTCTTTCTTTTCCCTACTCTTGATTTTGGAGGTTCCACATAGTCTTTCTGCACTCAAAGAATGATCACAGACAACAGCATGGTATCCCCTGGGAGATTCCTAGAGCTTCAGGCTCTCAGGCCCCACTGCAGACTTGCTGAATTGGAATTTGCATTTTAACAGTACCTCCAGGAGATTCACATGCACGTCCAAGTTTGAGGAGCCTGCCATGTGGAATAAGTTATTATCTATACTCTTGAAGGATTGGTTAATTTTCCAAATCCACTTAGGTTCCATAGGTCTTTGAAAGATCCCATTGTCACCTCATATTCCTGTTAGATGATTCTAACTTCTTCTGTCTCAAACAGGGGAGATTGTTCATATTATGATAGCAACGTGTGTCATGGGCAATATTATTTCCATTTGTTGGTTACCTGCTAGTTGTGGGGCATGGTGCAAAATGTCTCATCTCTGTATTTTCTGATTTAATCCTCCCAACAACACAACAAAAGAGATTTTAGTAAGCCAAGTTAGGGAAAAGAATACTGGGGACAGGGGAAGGGGTTGCTTGAAGAAGTTTAGATACATGCATATGCGATGTTAGTACTACCAAATTCAGTTTTGGCTGCTTACTGCTCAAAAGCCAATAATTTGAAAGGCAAGTGTCAGCAGAAAGGAAAGTTGCTTTAATCAGAAAAGCCAGCAATCTGGGGAGAAGGTGGACTCATTTCCTGAGACCAACTCAGAAGATTTTGCTCAGCCATGATAGTTTTTAAAGGGAAAAATGGGGGAAGAATCTCTGAATCATCATCAAGGCAGGAAGTTTGGTTCCGCATCATCTCCATTGTGTGCAGACTGGCTGATTCTCTCTTCAGATGTTACGTTGCCTGCATTGTCTGCCTGCAAGATTGCTGAGGGGTTGTTGGGGGTGGACAGCTAGTCATTCTTGAACTGCTTAATTCTTCATTCTCACTTCTTTTCATCCAGGAAAAGAACCAGTTGGCCAGGCATGGTGTGCATTCAAGAGAGCGTAAGTCAGGGGTTAGTTTCAATTACTTAGTGATCTCATTCCTGTAATTAGGTTCTTTTAAGGTTAGAGGGGGACAGAAATGGGCAAACAAGAAAGGGTCAAAAGAGCTGCTTTCATTAGAGTTGAAATTCAAACACATGTTTGTCTCACCTAAGTCCATGCTGCCCCCTCTCCCAGCTTTTTTAAACAGTGCCAAATTGTTGCCATGCTGCTCTGGGCCATCTGCAGGAAGGAAGTGCAAGCAATAGTCTCCCGTTTGTCTGGAACAGAAAACCAGCCTGTGTAAGAGATGCTTATGGTGGCTGTGATCTCCCCTCTTTCCTGACTTGTGAATGTCTAGTCATATGATTCCTTAAGTTTGTAAGATTATTGCATAATTTTGTGGATTTTTTTCTTTGCAAATATGAGAGAAGAGAATTCATAGTTTTGTTTAAATCAAATTCTCAAAAAAGTTCATGACCCACAAATTGAAAAGAACTATTACCCTTTTCAATCTATATCCCAATGGCCCTTAGCTGTTGGAATTCCTACCTGACTGTTGGCATAACTGAACTCCTCCCACACTAAACTTTCCCTACACCTACGTCCCTAACCACTCCTCCTTCCTGGAAGGGTGTCAGAATCACCTCTAGATCCTTAAAAAAATACACGTGTTCAGCTCCCTGCTTAGACCTTCTGAAGTATGATCTTTGGTAATGGAGCTCAGAAATCTGTATGTGTTGCAAGCCCGCAAATGATTCTGACCTATAGAATTGTTAAGTCAGCAAACTTTTCTTCAAAAGCTCTGGGGAAGAAAAAAAAAAGAGGATGCTTCATGAATGCCCTGATATGCAGTAATCTCTTGGAGGGAGACCTGGCAGACCCAGCCCTCCCACAGGTGAGTCATCTCCAGCTCGGTACTGGCTTCAGTACTGAGGCAGGAGAAAGACTCAGACTTGATTTGGTCCTTTACTTGTCTTTAAAAGCTTCTGCTGTATTGCCTACTGCTTCTGAGACTGGTATATGCCTAGCACTGCAAGTCTTCAGTTATGATGTTGAAAGAAATAACACCCTGAAGGTGTTTTGACAAATAAACTTGACTTTTGAGTTATCTTCTTCTTGAGAGAATTAAAAAGGAAGTTTCAAAGAATTTCTGGGGAGAGATTGTTCAACCAAGCTTTAACATTGCTCATTTTTTGTAGGTAGTTACCCTTGCTACCACTTTATCTGTTTTTAGCAAATTGAAGTTTTTCTTCTTCATTCATCCGCATCTGCTAGAAATGCTTGACATTTTCCACCCACACAGGTTCTGATGACGTCACTTACTGGTCCTCTCAAATGTTCACCTTTGAAATAAGATGAGCTCTTTATTCATGAGCATAGAGAGATGACTGCTGGAAATAGACTCGTGTTTTTCCATGACTCTTTGTAATCATGTCTTAGCTCACTGAGATGATCCACCATTTTCTCTTTGTTTCAGAGAACTATCAAAATTGTCAACTAACATGTATTGAGAACATGTATCTGATTTGTATGGGACACATTTAGAAGCTTGAATACCAATAGTTTGTCAAAGGTCTTCTTTTGATGGAATCACAGGATGTTGAAGAGACCATCCAGCCCCACCTGTGTGCCATGTCGCTGAGATACCTTTGTACCTTCTGGGGGAATTAATGATTTCGTTGCGGCCAACCGGTCTTCCAGCAGCTCTAGTTGAAAGAAATTTGTTCTTCACCTGTGTTAAATGCTCTCTCTCTGAACCTTCTAGTTTCGGTTCTAGTTTTGTCTTCTGGAGTTGTGCAGAATCAATCAAATCCCCACATAACCATCCTGAGGAAACTTAAACAACCTGCAACTTTCAGAAACGTGATGCTGTACCTAAATTTCTCTTCTCAAGCCACAAAATCAGTTCCTCAAGGGCATTGTTTTCCAAAATAAACATACAGATCACAACCAAATATGTTGATGAGAGAGTCGGTAAAGACCTGAATCATAATCACTTCTCTAAAACCAGTCCTTTCCTGTTTATTTTACCTTATTTCTAGTGCCAGTTCATTGAATTCTGTTCTGTTCTTGGCCTCTTAGATAAATTTTATCTTTACATTTTACTTTATTTGATAAGAATACTGGTAAAAGACAGTAGAACCTTTTAAGAGAGTTATCTAAAATAACTAGAAATTAATACTTCTAAAAGATGCTTTATGGTCCAAAAGCCATCCTCAGTAAATGAGTCCACAGAGGCATCCTGCCGTACATTTGAGGAGGTCTGTCACTGTCGTCGTGCTTTGCAGCAATTCTGTGATCAATATTATACAAAGATTATAAAGCATGAAACTACATCATTAAAACCATCTCTGCCTTATCTCGTTTCTGTATTAAAAGTTGTATTCACTTCATGATGCTCTTAAACAAGTCAAACTTTTTTTTTTCCCTGAATCTAAAGCCTTTTGTAGGCAGTCTCTCTTTAGTAGTTATAAAGTGTTTAATGTAACAATTTTTTTGGGGGGGGTGATAATTAGGTTTGTTTATTTATTTAGTTAATGGAAGTACTGGGGATTGAACCCAGGACCTCATGCATGCTAAGTACATGCTCTGCCACTGAGCTATACCCTCCCCCTTCATGTTACTAATATTAAATAGCTAATTTCTCTGATTTTTAAATTATAAGTTTCTATATGAGTGGGCGTGAAATTATATTGCCTTTTCTACTGTGAAGATAGCCTCGTAGGTCAAGACTGTAGGAAGAAAAAAGAAACTTTGAATACCTGAAATTGCTGATAAGTATTTTAGAAAAACTATTTAATAGGTTAAAGTGAATTTTTTTTCATTGATTTATTATGGCCAGTTTCAGAGCAAAGAGTGATAGAATCCAGTGCATCAATAACTTCTGGGGTAATTAACTCAGCTCCCAAATTTCCCACTTCTCTCTACCTTTCCTCCCTCCTAGAATGATAATGATGCAGTATTCTGGAAAATAGCTCTATCTCAATACAAGAAAAACCCAAACAAAGCTCTTTTAAGTCTTCCTGTGTAAAATTAAACATAAAAAATTAAACATAAAGAAAGACATTAGGGTAGAGGCTAGCCAGATTATCTTATCAGGTGTTTGAAAAGTCTTCAGGTTTCTTAGACCTCAGATTCCCTTCTGGAGAACTTACGACGAGACATACATCCCAAGTAATTGCTCTGCATAGCAGTGATGTGCTGGAGTAGGCTTGCACTGGCTTATGAGATCTATTTTGCTATTCAGTATGTGTGTGAGCCAGTTGACCTCACACAGAGAGCCTCATACTGGCTGTGGTGGCAGTATTTACACCATGGAAATTGGCAAATGCTACAGATCAGAGCTGCTTGTTAAACATTTACCAGCTTCTCATTGTATCTAGCATGCCTGTATGAAAACAAATATTTTAATTTCAAAAAAGTTGAAGGTATTTGTTAATATTAAAACTCAGACATTGTAAGGCTGGAAATAGCTTCTGGTCTTTTGTTTACCCTCTTTTTTTCAAGTAGGCTATTACTAGGAACATTCTAGATACCAATTGTAAGAGAACTTTAAAATTATGTGTAATTTCTAACACACAATTACTATTTTAAAAAATAATTCTGTAGTGTATCTCTGCATACTAATTCTGTAATATATTCTATGTCGAGTGCCCATTAAAAATCAGATGAAGCGAGATTTCACTTTCAAGGTGTCATGCTAATTTAGTTATTTTAAAATGTAACTTGGAAGAAAGGAGCAAGGTATTATAATCTTCTAACTCAGCAATTTCTTCTGCAACTGTTTTTTGTTCTTTTGCCTTTCCTTGGTTTCTTTCTCCCTTCCTTCTTTATCTCTGCCTCATCTGGCATCTATTTTTATAAACATACCCAGTTTCTTCCTTTGTTTATTTGGCCCCTGAAGATTTGCATTTCTTTCAGGAATATACTCAGCATTTTAGGCTGCTAACATGTGCTGAAACAGGAGCCAATTAATGACATATTATCCACAAGTATTGGGGAACTTATGGGGCTCATTCTGCAAGTGTGATTTGTAGGCTATAATATGTTAGAATGTCAAACAAGTGGAAACCATTATTAGCACTAATATCTTAACCTCAGGTTTACCACTGAGGGAGGAAAGTCACTGATTAAAAAACCCCATGTGTTCCACAGGCGTGTCCAACTTGTTTGCACAGCCTTTTGTGAATCAACTCAGTTCAGTGATTGTGCCATTTGTATAGCTGGTTATCTGTTTCTCAAAATCAGTGGTTATGTGCACATTTTACCATCATATCTTTGGGAAGTGGGGTTTTATTTTTGTATGCTATAGTTATTCAGCAATGTGTTTAGTATATTACATATAGCAGGAACATGTATTTTGAAATCAATGAGTTAAGTATGTATCTTTCAAATGAGTTATGGGACTTATATTTTTGACAGTAGTTTGATGTTGGGGGAAGAATAGATTAATCTCATTATGAATTTCATCTCTGCAGGATGAAAGATGAAGGGTCTTGTTATTATAATCAAGTTCCTTTAAACACCCTTCATCTACTTATTTTTTCTAAACAATGATGCTGTACTTGTTAGAACTTCCGATTTACATCCTACTTTCACATTTACCTCATTTTCCATGAGATACTTTCCCTCTGCTGTTTTCTTCCCATATACCGGTCATTGAATAATTGACTCTAAGATTTGAAAGGGTCTTAAATCTGATCAGTTACTCTCTACCCAACAGTCAGCCTATCTGTCAGCTATTTCCAAGAGGAGAAAATATTAGAGGGACAGAAAGGCTGACCATTGGATCAAATACGGGGGTGACAATGAATTTTCCTTTTTGTGGAAAGGCAGACAATATTATTTATTCACTTTTGCCCCTTTATTAGATCATTTTTTTCAGGCTCAGCCTATTTTTTATGGATTCTGCTTCAGTGGCTCTCTGGTCACCTTAAAGCCTCCCATCTGGGGGCTTTGCCAGTCTGCTGTCAGCTGCAGACTTCACCCACGTGCTGAGCCTAAGGGTGTGGGGTTCTGGGGTGCAAAATACTTATGTTTTATTTTTAAAGCAGTAGAAACTTCTTTATTCCTTCCTTTCTCCCTTTCTTTCTTTCTTCCTTCTTCCCTCCCTCCCCCTTCCCCTCCTTCCTGACTTAGTTATTTCAAATCACATTAATACAATTGGGGCAAATTAAGAATTACAAGTGTGAAACTGAAAATCACTTACTTGCTCCAGTTTGGGATATAATATTTCTGACTTTGGTAAAAATTTGGCGCTTTTGTTAAAAACAAATAAATCTTAATAGTTACTCTTATCTTGTTCTGATGAGAATGCAGATCCAGTCTGATAACGTTATTTGTCCTGTGACACAGATAAGATAGACACTCAGCCCAGCCAGGCTGAATGTGGTTTGTGAGGTGATCGTCTTTTACGGATGGCTTGCTGGAGGGCCGTGTGCCACGCGAAGTAACTGGAAAACTGATTACACAGAATTGTGGAAAAAATTGATGTAACCGGGAAGCTCTCCTTCCTGAGTCGCTGCAATGCGTTCTGTACAAATATGGTTCCTCGGCTGCGGGATCAGGAGCTCCGGGTAACTATCGGGTGAAAAGGGCAATGAATTAGATAGTGAGGGAAGTAAGACGAATGTGAGAGCAACCGTCCGCACGTGCACACGGAGGACGCTCGCGGCTTCTCGGCCCGTTGCCGGGAGCGCTGAGCCGGCGTCTGCGCGCGTGCGTCACAGTGACAGCCGCGGGGCATGACGTCCCTGTTCCCCGGGACGTGTCCCCTGCAGACGCTGTCAACAGGACCGCGTGTGTCATCCGTTTAAAATCTGTTGTAAACTCCATCTTTATAGCCGCAGGAAAGAAAATGAAGTGCTGATGAAAAGCTGTCACTCTGTTCAACAGATTGAAGGTCAGTTGACACAGAGAGACGCTTTTGTCCAAGCCCAAAGTCTTCCCTTTTGTGTCTATTTTTGGGCTAAAGATGGTGAAGGCAAAGTCTCTCCAGAACCCTCTATTTAGCCCTTACAACAAAAATAGCCTTAGGGAGCTGCTTGCCTAGAGGGCTTCTGTGGTTCGCTTGTGACCATGGAGATTAAACTTCCTCCTGGGACATCAGCTGTTCCTGCAGTGCTGCCTTCATTCCCAAAGAAGAATTTCCATTCCTGCCTGAGGATGCGGGGTGGCGCCGCAAGCGCTGGGGCCTCGGGGCGCTGACTCCCTGGTACTGCCTCGCCCCCCTTCAGTTACTCAGTTATCCCCCTTGGCTGTTGCGGAAAGGTTTGCAGGGGCCGTGACTGCACCTGCATCTCAAGGGCATGTCGGTCCCGCTGCCAGGGCGTGGGATTTAGAAGAAGACCATTCATCTATTCACTTACTCATGGATGCATTTAACGGTGTTACTGCGCTCTCACTGTTTCGGACTCCGTGCTGGGCGCAGGTGGTGCATTGTGAGCTGACTCGGGCACATCCCACTCCTAACAGACACACAGTCCGGGGTGGGGGATTAAACAAATCATCACAGTGATTACTGCACATTTTCAAACCGAGATGTTAAAAACAACAAAGGAGCTGGACTTGGATGTGAGATGCTCTAAGGAAACCCTAGTTACCCGTGAGCAGAAGGCTGAGCGGGCACAGCGTGTGTGAAGAGTGGACAGCATGGCGGGGAGAGCCCTGCGCTGGAGGAGGCGTGGGTGCCTCCGGAGAGGAGAGGTCCTCAGGCCAGACCCTGTGGGGTTAGAGGTCCCGCCGAGGACTTTGGTCTTTGTGAGGAAGGCCAGGGGGAAGTTAGCTGATGGATTTTCAGGTAGAGGGAGCTGATGAGGACTGCACTGTGTAAAGACAGCTCTGGCTTTGGGAGGGAAAGGGGCTAGAGAGAGGACAGAGGGGTGGTAGTAACATATCAGTTTGGAGCCTTGAAGCTGGTTGGTTATGGATCCAACATTCACCGTTACCTCCCTCCTGTGCACTGTTCGTGTGCATGTCTGTGTCCTCCGGACCCTCCACTCTTTGAGTTTAGGAGTGCCCCTCTACCTGCCTCAGGGCCTCTGTAGCATCTGACACTGGGATTTGCATATTTGCATATTTTCAACAGCTGCTGTATTTAAACTGTGGCTCTTCTCCATCTCACATGACATGTCTGTAGGCTTAAAAGATCACAGCCCTTCTGTATTCTGGTGCCAGCATTATCTAGTGATCCAATTTATTCCTGAAGATGGAAGAAGTGTATAAAACTACGCTTTGCTTTTCTTTCGCTAAGTCATCTATGCCTTACTTTTTATTTCCATACATTGATAGCTTCTAGAAAGTGACCTTGACAGTCCCATCTTTGTGTCAATCTAAAGCATTTCTATTGTCATTATTATTACTATCTCCTTACAAATGTAACAGGCGTATTGGGGGAGACTTGTTCCTGAGATTTCCCACAGAGCTGAAGAAGCAGGACCACACTGACAATGTCCTGATTCTGAAACCACAAATAAATAAAGCAGCGATAGGGAGCGGTGTGGCTTGGGGCAGAACTGAAAGAACATGCTCTACCCCAAAGCATTCAAATTCAAACACAAGCTATGCAGTGACAGCCAAACAAAACACTGGGGTACCACATTTGGCTAAGTGACTGTGCGTTTGCTACTTCTCCTTTAAATGATTAAAGTTCTTTTTTTTTTTTTAATCCAGAGGAGTAATAAAACATTTCAGCGTGCTCACTCTTTATGCATTGTGGGTCAAGCCCTTTTAAGTGTCCGAAGCTTCAGTGTTGTGTTGGGGTAAGGCAGCAGGACCGGAGTGCCTCCGACAGTGCATTCTCAAATAACTTTGGGAGGCGGGCCTCTGACATCCCCCTGGCTTCTTGGTCTCTGTTTTCTTTCGTAAAGGACCACGGTAGTTTCCTCTGTGCCTCAGTCCCATTAACACAGCCACTAAGGGGGTGACTTGGACAGAAAAGAAGATGATTATGACTTTTGAAATCAGAAGCAAAGAAAACGTCTCTTCTCACATACCTCCTGGGTGAGTCCCTGGGGTTAGTTCTGTTAGAGACATTCCCTCAAAGTGAAAAACGAGAGGCCTATAAATAGCACTGACCTTGTTCCTGCCTGATCCTTAGATTAAGATTAGCTTCATCTCAGGCTGAGCGGTCACACAGGGCATGGTTTCTGTGGTTAGCAGTCACTCAAAGCACAGACCCAGGAATCTCATGAAAGAATATTTACATAATATATTTCTAGGAGAAAGGTAATTCCAACTTTTATGTGTTTTTTAACCAGAGGTGAGCAGTTCTAGTGATTTTGTAAATGGGAGGAATCTTTCCCACTGAAGAAATTGGGCCAGTTGGATGTGAAGTGGGATGAAAGGGGGCAGGGTGCAACTGTTGAATGAATGACACAGCAATGAGGACAGGACAAGCTGGTTAGAACCAAGATGGCAGAAGATCTGACTTCCAGTAGACCTTGAGCCTCATGGCACACCCTCAGGTGCCATGACAGTGCCTAGGCTGAACATAAAAGGTCCAAAAGTAGGTGGTGAGGGGTGTTCCCTGGAAATCCTTGGCCCTTCCCCAAAGTGGTTGGAATAATCCTCCTACTCATTAGCATATGAAATTACCCAGCCCATAAAACCTATCAACCCCGCACCTCGTGGTCGCTGTCTCTCTTGCCTTCTTGAGACTGCCCGCACTCTGTCTATGGAGTGTGTATCTACTTTTTCTTTAAACTCAACACCCCACACCTATTGGCTTCTCTCCCTCTCGCCTTTCTGAGATGGCCACATTCTGCATATGGACTGTGTATCTCCTAAGCCGCTCTCCCTTCTGAGTGAGACGGCCCGCACTCTGTCCATGGAGTGTGTCTCTCTAAATAAACTTGCTTTCACTTTACCACGCCTTGCTCTTGAATTCTTTCCTGTGCGAGGCAAGAGCCTGTTCTCCCACAACAGATGGATGAAACAGAAAGGAGCAGAACAAGAGGACTGAGATTACTTGGCTGCTGTGCTCTGCAATTTTATTCCTCCTCCTAAACTGCAACGAAACAGGCATTTATGATTTATGTTTGCATTCTGGGTCCTTCAGCAGAACTTACCCTCTTTGGCTGATTTCTACAATAACAATAATAAAAATACCTTTCTGTGTTTTAGTGGGCTGTTATAAAGAGAATGCTAGATTACGTGTGGTAATGACAAGATAATATGATGTAAAAGTAATACGAAAAATAATGATAGCAAATACATAGCACTTTTTTTTTTGCCAGGCACTGTTCTAAGCATTTAGATGCATTATTTTACTTAGTTCTTATAACTTTATGAGGTAGAATCTAGTATCTCATTTATAGATGGGGAAACAGAGCCACAGAGAGCTAAAGTAACTACTGAAGGCCAGCCAGTGATAATTGGTGCCAGGATTTGAACCACAAAGACTGGCTCTAGAAGTTAATGCTTTTAGTCACTATGATTGGGAAAAAAAAAAAGTATAGATTTGTAACTAGATGAGAAGGCTAGCATTTGAATCCTGGCTTCATTAGCTGCGTGACTGAGGCCTGGCCTCTTCCACGTCTGACCTTCAGTTTGCTCACCTTAAAGATGGCTAATACCTGTTTTTAGATGTTTGACGAAGACTAAGTAAGAAAACATGAAAGTTCTGTGTTTAATTGATAGGAGGCACATGATGTATTATTATGAATTATTAGGGGTGGGGTGGTATTGTTAGCCTAAAAGGGGAAAGGAAAAGACCCCAGTTATTGTCTCACCAGAAAGAGAAGAATTCAGACAGGAGGTAAAGTGTTGTGTAGTGAAACATTTTAAAGGATTTATTAGCAAAGGGAAAGCACCCCTCCAAGAATGGGAGGCGGGCTGATCCAAGGGCGGGTAGCGATGGTCTTTGCCCTTACCCTTACACTCTCGCTTGGAGGTGGTCTCTTGATTGATTGACAGTTCTTGCCCCTGGAGTGCCCAGTCATGTTTGTCCCCTTTTGTGCATGTCCTTACCCATGATGCACACAGGAAAAATCCATGGGGTGGGGGCCTAAACCACAATGGTAATTATATTACAATGAGTACTGGGTCATGTCTGGTTAGGTCCTTGTCGCTACCACACAGTTGCGGCTGTCAGGTTCTAACTGGTTTCTGGCTGGCTCTCATTTAGAGGAAGTAAAGCCTCTTTATGCTGGAGGTGGGCACACCACCATCTCCTGGACCGTCCTCCCTCGCCTGCACCTGTCTGCCTGGTGCCCCCACTTACCTAACCACCTAACAGTGTGATTGTCTGCTCGGGCTGCCATAACAAAATACCACAACAGGCATTTATTTTCTCACGGTTCTGGAAGCTGGAAGTCCAAGATCCAGGTGCCAGCAGCATTGGTTTCTGATGAGGTCCCACTTCCTGGCTTGTAGGCAGCTGCCTGCTCTCTGTGGACTCACATTGCCTTTTCTTCATGCTTGTGGAGAGAGGGACAGACAGACAGACAGACAGACAGACAGAGATGGAAGCGGGGGGGATCTTTGGTGTCTATTCCTTTTCTTATAAGGACAACAGACCTTTTGGATTATGACTTCATTTGACTTTAATTACCTCCTTAAAGGCCTTATCTCCAAATACAGTCACATTGGAACTTAGAGTTTCAATATATGAATTGGGGGCTGGGAAGGGCACAATTCAGGGCGTAACAGGTGGGAAGCTGGGGAGAGAGAATTAGGATCGAAGGGGCATTGGGAGTATTTTATTTTTAAGGTGGATTTCTTAGGCATCAATTCTGGAGGGCAAAGAAGTTACCAGCTGTGTGTAATAGATTAGTAACTGTATGATACTTTTTGCGCTGTATGCCATTTGCCTTGTGTTTGGTGCTATGGAGTCTGCATGCTATCTATTTTTGGGCTTTTAGGTGAGCCTGAATTTAAATACATCGGGAACATGCATGGCAATGAGGCCGTTGGACGGGAGCTGCTCATTTTCCTGGCGCAGTACCTGTGCAACGAATACCAGAAGGGGAATGAGACAGTGGTCCAGCTGATCCACAACACGCGGATCCACATCATGCCTTCCCTCAACCCAGACGGCTTTGAGAAGGCAGCATCCCAGGTGTGTGCGGCCCACAGCAGGGCGCTCGCGTTATTTTACGTCTGTCTCATCTGTGTGCTCATCTATAAGGAATGTGCGCGCACGAAGCTGGCAGGGTGCAGGGGAGGGTGTAAGTGGTGAGGTATTCAATTTGCTGATAAGGAAAAAATTCCGAAGGTAAGGGGTACTGGGTGGGTTTCTTCAGCAGAGATTGCAAATGAGAAATTTTGTTGTTAAGTCAATATTTAATTAATACTTTATTTTCATTGTTAAGTAAATCACATTTATTCATTCACCTTTGCGACTAGATAAATTTCTTTCTAAAAATCTAGAAGTCTGAAAAAATAACCTACAGCCATGTAGTGAAGAGTGAGGCCTTTGTTGACTCTGAATTAGGCGATGTTATAGCGCCCTCTACTGGAGCCAAGGAATAAAGATTTTTGGCTACATAACGTTTCACTGTTTAATCCTTGCTTTTATATGATGAATAAAGTAAAAAAAAAACAACAAAACCCTCCTACTTCTAAACAAAAACCAATTCGATACATCTTTACTGTTAGAGAAGCTGGAAAGTAATGATGTTTTCAGAGAAGATGTATGATACGTGCTTCCTTCTTTGTTTGGACAGGGGTGGAGGACATTTTATTCCTTGTTACAATTTGAAATAATTTTCTTATGGGAACAAATTAAAGTCTGTATTTAGTAAGTTAATCTACAGTTAAGAAGTTGATTTGCACTTTAAAAATATAAGATACAGTAACCTGATAGTTTGGCCTTGTAAGAAACCCAGATAGTGAATTTCTGTAAATACAACATTCATACAATTTCTAAAGTTGTGAGCGACAAATTACAGTAACTTAGAGAATGAAATTATTTACTGTTTTAAGGTGATATTCAGATCTATAAGACCGGATGGACACAAAATTATCATTGCTATTTTCTGTCTTACAGGTTTTTATTCTGCACAATTTAAGATTTTATTCTGCACAATCTGAGCTTACATGACTTTAGGAATATGGGAATTTATACTATAGATTTAGTATAATTTAATAGCAAAACAAGGAAATCTTCATTATGGAATTTACCTGAATATTGGAAATTTATTAAAATTTTCAGATTCTATCATTCGTGAAATGAAGGGTTTAAAATTGAACAGAAATTTTTCAACTTACAAAGTTGAAACAAAAGTTCTAGAGCTCATATTTTTTTTCACAGAGACTATGAGAGAGGTATATTATTAATATGTAAATAATTTATGTGAAACTCATTTTAAGCATCTGACCTTTAGTAACTATTCTTTTGAATATTTAAAAGTAGATTGCTGTGGATTTCAGAGGCAGTGAGTATTTTACTTAAACCAAGTACACAGTGGTGTGCTATGAGACGCACCATCTATTATTAATTAACTCATATGGACTGTTTCTGTAGTTTGATGTTAAATATCTTTGAATTATTATAATTATTAATATTTAAAGTATTATTTATTGAAAATGTTATCAAAATATCCATGACAAATACTTTAAACCTGATACCTTCATGTGTGTATCAGTAAGAAAGTGAAAATGCCATTGTAGGAAGAGATTATTGAAATGAATAATCTTAAGTAATTATTATAAAAATCATTAATGAAGACCTTAAATAATGGTAGCAATGATAATAAACTGATGACTTTCCTCTGATATTTTTTTAGCCTGGTGAGCTCAAGGACTGGTTCGTGGGTCGAAGCAATGCCCAGGGAATAGATCTGAACCGGAACTTTCCTGACCTGGACAGGATAGTTTATGTTAATGAGAAAGAAGGTGGTCCAAATAATCATCTGCTGAAAAATCTGAAGAAAATTGTGGATCAAAACACAAAGGTAGAGGACATGTATGGTTTTCATGAAATATGTCTGTATCTCTCTCCTAGTGGAGGACACAGGAGTCCTGTGAAAGCTTGTGGAGGGTTCAGTGGAGCTGTGAAAGCCAAGGCTGGAACCCCTGGGGCCTGGAGGTTAGTCCTGCCCCTAGGACTAGCCAGGTGTGTAGGGAGGTGGGGGGTAGGGATGGGGACAGGAGGGAGGAAGCCAGTCGTGGGGGGTTTAGAAAGTCTTTCCAGCCTGTTCAGAGGCCCTTTGTCAGCATATCTGATCAGGTCCGCCAATAGCATTTCACACAGCAGTTTTTCTTCTTTTCCAGAACTTTTTCCTCCTTTGCTTTGCACAACTCCCCCTACCTCTTATGCTGCCTTTCAAATCACTACTCAGTTTCTTTCCCTGCTTCTTCTGCCTTGGCTTAAACGCTGGCCTTCAGGGCCCCTCTGCTGCCCCAACTCTCTCCCTTGCTTTCCATCCCCTTGGACCTTCAGTGACATCACTTATACAGAGTCTCCCAGACCTCACCCCCAACTCCCGGTCTCCATGGAGCTCTGTTTCTCTCTTTTACTTGCTCACCGAACCCCTTTATCTGGTGACACCCAGGGCCTCAAGCTCAACATGATCAGGAACAAGTCTTTCCCTAAGAAAACACTGTTCACTCATTTATTCGAACATCAGAGCCTTGATTTTTCCATCTCTGTCACCACTCACTAGCCATGCTTCCAGATCTCAGCGATTTGGCCTTCTGACACCCTTCAGTCTTCCCCTCCTCTGCAAACTCAGGCTCTGTCACCTGCTCTGATGAGGTAGGTGGCCCCCATTCTTGGTTTGGGTCCAGCCCCTCCCAACTCTTCTATCTTCTGAAATTTCTCCAGAGTGATCTTCATACACAGATTATTGCTCTGTGGCTTAAAAAAATCCTAAACTTGCCAGCTCTCCACTGCCCAGAGGATAAAGTAAAAACTCAGAATGTCAGAATCGCATGATACCTTAGTGTGAAGACTTTAACCATCTACCTTGGTTAAAAGCCCAGTTCCACTCTTGCTGTGTGAGTTTTGGAAAGTTGTTTGACCACTCTGTGCTTCTGCTGCTTCACCCGAAATAGGGAGATGACTAACAGTAGTATCCACCTCACAGGTGGTTATGAGGACTGAATGCATTAGTTCATGTAAAACGCTTGAGGTTGGGACTTAGAATTGTTATTACCGCGTCAGCATAATTCCTGAGTACTCTGGTAAGTACCACTGAGCGAGATAGACACACTGACACACCCGCTAAACACTTGGTGCCTTCAAACCAATCCTGTTGAGTACTGTTTTCAGTTCTGTGGAGGCTGGCGAGCCCATCAGGGCTGAATGGTGGGGACTGCCGGGGGCAGCTCTCAGTGCATCTTGCGTCTTTCCAGGCAATTCTGCTCTGGCTGATCAACTTCTCCTAGGATCTTTCCTAAGTGAGAACTTGGAAAGAACAGTGTCTCTATTTATTGTAGTTCCAGGGCCATTCAAGTTTCCCGTGGCCCCCGGCAGCCGCCAGCTCACTCACTCCTTAACCTGGCTTTGATATTCCATATACTCCGGTCCACACACTCCTTTCTGCTCCCTAAGCGTACCATTTTCTAATACTTTTACGTCTTCGTATGTGCTGCTGTTCCAGCTGTCTACAGTGCTTTTGCCTCTCCTCCCACGTCACCTCCTCCGTGAAGCCTTCCGCTGCTCTTCCAGATGCATCCTGTGGAGTCTTCCTTTGTGTTCTTCACATGTACTTCCAGGATAGTGCTTGTAGTTACATAGAGCTTTATATGTGTTATAATCATTTGTTTATACAGCTGTTTTTCTTTTTCAGTCTAGACTTGAATCCCTCGATTGCAGGAATTACAAATCCTGTTTGAGTCTGACACATAGCAGGCTGACAGCCTGTTACAAATGAGTCCAGTCCAGCCTGGCAAGCAGGTCACAGTGTCTGAAAGTCCACCTCCTAGTTCCTGACATGCCCTCAGCATGTGGTTGGGACCCTGGGGAGAGGACCCAGGAGAGAGGGAGTCTCAGATCATTGGCCTAAAGTTCTTAAAATTCTCCTGCCAGTGTTTAGGATTCATTCCAGAAACCTGGGCTGAACCTACAAGCGGGGACTGGTCTGGCAATAGGGCTGCCAGGGGCTGAGGATTTTGGCAGAACCTGAGAAGTGAATGACTTACACATGCCTGCTTGTGAGTCATAGATTTGCAATTTCGCAGCCCCCAAACCATCTTCCCTGGGAGAAGGGAGAGCTGGCAGAGCAGAGGGCTGGGGTAACCAGAGGTGAAAGCAGGTCGCCCTGCGTGATAAGCTATGAGGCATAAGACAGAAATGAAGAACTGTTCTGTTAGCCCAGTGGGGATATACACCCCCAAACTTTCCCCAGTGCTGTCTGTTAAATCTGAGAAACGAGAAAAATAAATCCTATCACCTTATCATAGAAGACTCGTGAAATAAACTCATGCTGACAGGATCTTTGATTAGCAGCCTTGGTGCAAATGGCATTATTTTTGGCCAGCACCATCTTCCCCTCCCCCAGTGGAATCTGTTTGATATTTGCATAATCTTTATATTGGATGTCTCCATACATCTAGTTTAAGGAATACTTTAAAAAAAGATGCCTGTTCATGGTACTTAAAAATTAGAGCTTTTATTAAAAAAATCTCAATGCCAATGCTTTTTCTGGGTAAAGGTAAAATAAAGGGAAATACATACAAATTAAATTTTAGTCTCTTTTCTGGAACAGAAACAAGATTTGTTTACGTTATATGAAATCTTCAGTAAACTGCTTGAGTCATGGGTGGGTATTGCCCACATCTGGTCCGTCTCCTTTCCCCGTCTTTGTCAGTTAGACCGAGACTTTTTGGACCCAGCCTGGTACAAGGTGTATAGTAAGCATTTCATGAGTGTTGTTACACATCCTGCCTTCCTCACTTCTTCTTAGCCTTATAGAGGTGTGTATGTATGCAGGTATGTATGTATGTATTTATTTTTATTGAGGTATAATTGACATGTAATGCTATTTTAGTTTGAGGTTCTATATATGTATATATTGTGAATTGATCACCATAAGTCCAATTAATACCCATCACTGCACATAGTTACACATTTTTTTCCCTTGTGGTGAGAGCTTTTAAGATCTACTCTCTTAGCAACTTTCAAATGTACAATACAGTATTGCTAACTATAGTCTCCATGCTGTACATGACATGCCTAGGACTTATTTATTTTGTAACTGGAAGTTTGTACCTTTTGACCCCCCTTCACCCCTTTCACCCACCTTCAACCTCCTGCCTCTGGCAGCCACCAATCTATTCTCTGTATCCTTAAGAGTGGTTTGTAAATTTCTAGGGTTGCAGGAATCAGGGGTTAAAAAAATGCAGATTCCTTATTAACAATAGCCAAGATATGGAAGCAACCTAAGTGTCCATCAACAGATGAATATAAAGAAGATGTGATATATATACACAATGGAATACTACTCAGCCATAAAAAAGAAATTTTGCCATTTGCAACAACATGGATGGACTTGGAGGGTATTATGCCTACCAAAATAAGTCAGACAATCTAAAAAATAAAACAAACTAGTGAATATAACAAAAAAGAAACAGACTCACAGATACAGAGAACAAACCAATGGTTATCAGTGGGGAGAGAGAAAAGGGGAGGGGCAAGATAGGGGTAAGAGATTAAGAGATACAAATGTATAAAATGTATATATATATATACCCATACACAAATGTACGAATTTACAAAATAAGTAAGTTACAGAGATATATTGTACAGCACAAGGAATCTAACCAATATTTTATAATAACTGTAAATGGAGTATAGCGTTTAAAAATTGTGAATCACTACTTTATACACCTGAAACATATAATATTTTACATCAACTATACCTCGATAAAAAAACCGCAGATTCCCATGAGTGCTGAATCAGGAAGTTTGGGGGGTGTATGCTATGCGAGTGAATGATGGAAAGGAACCTACATTTTTACCAGCTCCTCTAGACACATTCCTTGCTGTTCTGAACCTCTCTGAGTACAAGCTCTCTCCTGCTCCCCAGCGTTCCTGCTGAGTCATTTCTCTTGTGCTCAGGAGCTCTTCAGCCTGGTCCCCTCCACTGTTACCTAGGCTCCGTACATGAGCCTTGGCTCTTGATTGCATGAAAACAGAGTGATTAAAATAAATCAAATAAGTTCTGAATTTATACTTGTCTTTAATGGATAGAGCTGTGAAGAAAATGGATTAAGTATAGCTTCAATATATTTTAAGAGCCAAAGCCATCATTATAGAGTATAACATTTGAGCTATATTTACAGACTTTAAATGAAAGTTTTAAAGATAGGTCATAATTGACTCTCAGCTCTACTGAGTTCCATGTCAGGAGTGCTCCAGAACCTTTTCTGTGGATTAGTTAAGTACGTGATTATAGTACCCAGGAGTTTTCAGCTTTAGTCAGTCTAATAGACTCTATTAATAGTCATAGAGAAACTAAGGTTAATTGATCAAATTGTGGAGTTTGCTTGCTTGAAGATCTGGTCATGGATATTAGCAATAGTAAATGTGTAAGAGCTAACAGAAGGCTAAACCTAATCGCCACTCTGACTTTGTGTAGTATGTGTCTTTAAATCTGTTTAAAAAATAGTTCGTTTAAAAACTTTATTAAAAAATTAATATTTTCATTATAATCAAAAAGATAGAGCAAATATAAATAAGGAGTAAAATGACCCATTACCCTACATTCTTAAATGACTACCATTCACATTTTGGTATGTATCCTTCAAAATTATTCATTATGCTTGAATCAACATATGCACATATGGAAACTTGCCATTTTGAACCCTTTCAGGTGAATAATAAATATGGGAGTACAGTCCTTTACAGGATGGCTTTGCCCCCTGGGCTCACACTCAAACCTGCCCTTCGGCCCAGGGAGTATTTCATTGCTTCCCTGCTCACATCTACCTTATTTTCTCCCCGAGACATTATGAAGTCCCTCTTCCTTCCTGAAGTCCTCGATGATTCTCCACACCAGAGACTTCTGTCTCTTCTGAACTCAGTGAAACATTTGTCAGTATCAATCACTGGGTCTGAATAAATAAGGAGAATGCGGCAGATGTACAAGCAAGAGGGCCGTAAAGAGACTGAGCAGAAAAAGAAAAACTTTGAACAGAATATTATGGAAGAATGTGCTCTAAACCCACATCATATAGTATTGATGCCATTTTTAATTGATTGAACTTAATAAACCATAAATTCATTGCAAACAAATCATATGCATTATAGATTTTTTTAATTAAATGCCCTATGTTATTTATATTAAGGTTGATTTAAACCAGAACTTAAACTGGATTCTTTTTGTTTGTTTTGCTTTGTTTTTTGTGGGGGGAGGTAATTAGGTTTATTTATTTTTAATGGAGTTACTGGGGGTTGAACCCCAGGACCTCATGCATGCTAAGCATGCACTCTACCACTGATTTATACCCTCCCTCTAAACTGGAGTTGATTTAAATTAATTTAAACTTTAGAAACAAATCTAAGTGTGCATAAGAATTTAGTATGTAATAAGGGAGTGTTTCAGATTATTGTAGAGAGAAAAGCTTATTCAATACATGGAATTGAGACAAATCCATCTCACAAATATCAGCATAGATCAAAATAAAATCTAGATGCATTACAACTTAAATAGAAAAATTATGGACCTAGTAAAATTTTTTGGTAAATATATTGTTTTTCTAGGGGGACAGAGCTTTCTGAATCCCTTATATAGAAAACTGGCACATGGTGGCCGGCCACTTAATACTTACTGAATAAAGATGAAATATAAAGGGAGAGGAAAAGACCACAAAAAAAGGCCAGTAGATTTGGCAACATAAATATCTTAATGTTTTGCATTTTAATGATTAATATTCTTAAATCTGAAAGGTAATAATGAACTTGGAAAATACCTATAGATGTAGTAGATACAGGTTAATATTTTTACTAAATAAACAACTCTTGCAAATTAATAAGGAAATATTTACATTTCAATAGAAAAGTCTGTTAAACCATAAATAAATATGTCACCAAGGAGTAAACAGAAATGGTCATTAAGCATATGAAACAACTGATTTAGTTTTATTAGTTAATCAGAGAAAGAAAATTTTAAAAATTCTGTTTGTCATGTATCAAAATGACAGACTTAAAAATACAAATCCAATGTTGATCAGAGTGATTAGAAATGATGGGTCTAAATACACTGTTGCTAGGTATATTGTAGTATCTTACAGGGAGACAGTCCGGAGTACATTTTATAAAATTAAAAAATGTGCTTAGTGTTTGGTCAACTCATTCCATTTCTAGGGAAATTTCCCTTTAAAAAGTATAGATCTGCACAGAGTAGTTACAAGTGTGTTCGCAGCATTTTTTTCATAGTAAACAAGTCTATACCCAGCAATTGGAGATTCTCCGCCCCCCGTTTTATTGAAGTATAATTGATAAATAAAAATCATATAGATGTGCAGCGTGATGATTTGATATATACACATGCTGTGAAACGGTCACCATAATCAAGCTAACATGTCCATCACATCACATTGATACCTTTTTTTTTCTTTAGTGGTGAGAACACTTGTAATCTGTTCTCTTAGCAAATTTCAAGTACACAATACAGTATTATTAAGTCATCTGGGGATTCATTAGATCCTTAGAACTAATTCGTTCTAAAACTGAAGGTTTATACCCTCTGACCAACATCTTCCCATTTCCCCCTCTCTTCCCACCAACTGGAGATTCCTAGTGCTTGCGGAGTGGCTCTCAGCTAGACTGCTCCCAACAGCGTGGCCTCATGCTGTTCCCTGACTCCTCTGAGTCTCAGTTTACTCATCTCTAAACTGGGGTATGTGCAGTCCCTATCTCACAGGGTAGATGTGAAAATTCCGTGTGTCACCAGAAAGTGTTTAATAATATTAGCTGTTACTTTATTCATGTTTAAGAATGAACATTGAATATTTACCATACATTCAACACCATACATTGAATACTACTCAGCCATTAAAATAATAATTTAGAAGGATATTCAGTGACATGAAGAAGTGTTATCTGTTGCCAAGCAAAAAAGGTAGTATACAAACTGGTATATAAATGAGCACATTTGAAAAATTACGTAAGTGCATTGGAAAAAGACTGAGAAAGATATATATGAAATGTTAGCGAGTGGGTATCTTTACATGGTAAAATTATGCGTAATGTTAATTTCCTTTCTTTGTGTTTGTCTCCTCTACATTTTTGACAATGAACATCTTTCATAGTGAGAATAAGATAAACCAATCAAACAAATAATAAAGACAATGCCGTATTCTAAATTACACTTCTCCACAATTGTGAGTAACCTACGTGAAAAATAGTATGGTTTTGATACATTAAACCTGACATACTGAAAATCACGTGGAGTTTATAGTTTCACAGACTGGATTTGAATCTTAAGTGTGTGAACTTGTCATTAACTCCCCAACCCTCAGATTCACCCCTGCAAAGTGGGGATGGATATCTTTGCCTATCCAGTGAGGATGCTGTGAAGCTCAATAAAATAGTGTATGCAGAAGCTATCCGTATACTGAACAGAGACATGCAGATACAAAGTCTGATTATAATCATCAGGCCCCACTGATGCTCTTAGATTTTCTGTCCCGAAGAACAATGTCAATCTCATATCCAGTAAAAGCATTAAAAATAAATAAATGAAAGAAGTACCTGGGAGTTTGAGAATCTTCTTAGTTGCTATTAAAAACTCATCACATAAAAGTATCAAGCTTTTGGCTCAGGTTAATGCTTTGGTATAAATTTCTTTCCTCCTTTGTTTTGTTTCCAAGTTACGAGGGGCTATGAATCATTCAAAAGACAGCATGAATTCCTGAAACTTTTGCCTTTGTTTTAAAATTTAAGATGACCATCCCAAAGTAAACTGATATTTGACAGTGAAATCTGAAAGAGACCCAATTTAATTTTTTTATAGGAACAATGTTTGAAGTAGTTGAAGGGAATTGGAAAAATAGTAAGCAAAAACTGGAAATAAAATCGACCACATGTTTCTAGAGTTGAACCACCATAAAGAAAGAACCCTCTTCTGTGGTTCAACTATTTTCTTTTCTCCTTGTTTTATCCTTAGTTATTATTAACAAAGATCAGATGGAAATGTCCCCAAATCTGTAAATGATATGTATGCTAGTTTTCAAGTTACAAAGAAAGAAAGCTGGCAGCCCATAAAAGTAGAACTTCTAAGGAAATATAAACACTATTGAAATTTTTTTTATTATAAGTTTGAGAAAGATAGACATGGGGAATACTGCACTTTTTTTTTTTTTCTTCCTAAGAAAACAGTCACAAAATGCTTGGAATATGACCAGCTTTCAGTTGTTGGTTTTTGTTCTTGTTTTCACCTTTTCTGTGTCTTTTCTGTGGAGTGATTCCACAAATGATTGCCACATTTATAATCCTTTTAATCTCTAATCTTTAATAAAGCTTGCTCCTGAGACCAAGGCTGTCATTCATTGGATTATGGATATTCCTTTTGTGCTCTCGGCCAATCTGCATGGAGGAGACCTCGTGGCCAATTACCCATATGATGAGACACGGAGTGGTAGGTATTCTTCCTGCTTCTCTAATTGGTTCAAGGTTTACAATTACTTTATGAGGGTTTATTGGATGATTTCTATAATATTCTTTTATGGGACTCGCCAGTAAGTGATTTTGCCTGTAGAAATACATCCGCTGAACAGGAACATCCCCTAACTATGCAGTGTGGCATTGGCATATATATCTGGCAGGAAAAGACTGTAACTTTTGAAAAAGTTTAGTTTGAAGAGAAATGTGATCTTGAAGAATACTTAGGTAAGAAAAAGGGAGAAAACAGAAGTCGTGAACTTGGGTCAATCTTGGTCCCTGGTAAAATGGAAAAATAATAGAATTTATATAGGTTTGTGTACAAGATGGCTTAAAAGTGGAGGCAGCCTTTTGGTGCCTGATCGGGGCCCATTTATATCTCCATGTGTGTCTTACCTGCACTCACACTTTTGCATTTGGAACTTGTTTCTTGGTGGTGTCAGGGAGGGGCAGTGATGCTTGCTTTTCTTTAATTAGGTTCAGTGAAGCTTCAGGCACGGCAAACTTTAACCAGATAGATATTTTCAGCTTAATTGCTATTGCTTCAGGAAATTTCGTGCTTTGGATCAATTCTCAGGGGCCTTGGAAGAGTTAGGTCTTTGTAAACACAGGATAATACTTTTTAGGTATTGGAAACTTTGACTTTTGAAGAGTCTTTGGTAAAACGTCCTTAAAGTTTGGAGATTTTGTGGTTTGTCAATAGCTGGGAAATTTAAAAGACTGGCATATTTTGTAATACAGAATAAGAATACTATATATCAAAATAGATATTATGTATTTCAGTAATGCACATGGGAGACTTTAAAAACTCTAAACTCATACTGAGAATCATGTGTAAGAGTGGTTCATAGTGCCTATGAGGTTGGTCCAGGTCTATTAAAAACATTTTTTTGATAATTTGTAAACCACTGTCCTTTTTGGGGGGGGAGGGTACAGGTACATTTTTAAAATTAAGAGCTAACAATGAAACTCTCCTTACTGCCTTCCCAGGTCCAGTTTACCATGAGCTTGCCACCTTTTCTTGTGAGGCTTCCCATTTCATAAGTAGAATGTACATTCTACCCAATTTCTACTTTGTGATATTAGGAGTGGATGTTAAATAACCTAAAACTTAATTGTTGAGTGCTCCTTTTGCATAGTGATGTAGCTAAAAAATACATCAGCAAGAGATAACACTAAATCACTCTTCAGAAAATATGCAGTGCTCCTTAGTCTGGCTCAATTTCTTTAGCCTTGTGGGTTTATTTTCTTTTTCTTTATTAAAATTTTTTTTATTATAGTTTGACTCTACATACACAATATATTGCATATAAATACATATATACTGTATACTGCACTTTTTTTTTTTTTAAAGTTTACATATATGTACTAAATGTTGTTTCTGAGAACAGGTTAGATCTTCAGCTTGTGGGTTTATTATTTCTAGGCAGTGCCCATGAGTATAGCTCCTGCCCTGATGACGACATCTTCCAGAGCCTGGCGCGGGCGTACTCGTCCTTTAACCCCCCGATGTCGGACCCGGACCGGCCCCCGTGTCGCAAGAATGATGACGACAGCAGCTTCGTGGAGGGAACCACCAATGGCGCCGCGTGGTACAGCGTGCCTGGCGGTGAGACTCCGTTTCGCTTTCTTGAGGATGTGATTAGCGGCTTTAAAATAATTACCATTTATATTTAGAGAGACTTCAGTCCTCCTCAGTTATTAAGAAATAGACTGAACCTGTAGTTCATTCATTAAAATTAGTCAGCATGAATGATTGCTGTCTACGGGTTTTTTGTTGTTGTTGATTTTTAAAAATCAAGATGCTAGCTGAAGAGCTATAGGAAACGAACTGAAGACGTCCACTGGGAAACTGTAAATCGAACATCGTTAATTACCCTACTTTTCAAATTCTGGCCTTAGAGAATAATGAAGCATCCTGATTGCGTGTTAGTCATGCTTTGCCTGCAGGTAAAGGTGTATTTTAGACGGCAGACTTTGGACTTTAGCATACCTTGGTCCAATACCTTTTTGTGCTTGTTTAATGGTAGGATAATGGGGACTACATGATGCGGAATATTTATTTTGTATTCACTACGGCGGTAAGCGCTAATGGTAGATCAGGACGCTCTGCACCTTTTATCAGTTCTGAAAAGGCAAAAGCCCACGCGCAGCACAGCTGGAGGGGGCGTCTCTAGCCACCAAGGCAGCCCTCCTGGCTCTCTGTTCCTGTGTGGATTTTGCAGAGAGTTCTCATTTTTCTGGTTGCCTCGACCATTTACAGCTGTGTGGTATCACCTCTACCAAGGATGAAGAATGAAGTGTCAAGATGTTGATATGTATTTTTCCCCTCTGCCTAAGAGCAATTTTTTATGGTTCACCTGGAAGTGAAAAGAAGGATTAGTTAGGACAGTAGCAGCAGTAGCTAATTATAGGATTAATTTATTTAATTTGCTTTTATTGTTGTTGTTGTTGAATTAGGCCCTGAGAAAAATATTATTCCTGATTTTTTTCTTTATGATATATATCTATTCTGTTTTTTAAAAATTGAGGTATAGTTGATGTACAGCATTATATGTTACAGGTACACAACATGGTGGTTCATAATTTTTAAAAGTTGTTCTGAATTTATGGGTATTATAAAATGTGGGCTATATTCTGTGCTATGCAATATATCCTTGTAGCTCATTTATTTTATACATAGTAGTTTGTACCTCCTAATTACCTACCCCTATCTTGCCCCTTCCCTTGTCCCTCTGCCCACTGGTAACCACTAGTTTGTTCTCTATATCCATGAGTCTGTTTTCTTTTTTGCTATATCCACTGGTTTGTTTTATTTTTTAGATTCCACGTATAACTGATATCATACAGTGTTTGTCTTTCTCTAACTTATTTCACTGAGGTTAATACTCTCCAAGTCCATCCATGTTGTTGCAAATGGCAAATTTTTATTCCTTTTTATAACTGAGTAGTATTCCATTATATATATATATATATGTATGTATACACACACATACACATACATACACCACATCTTCTTAATCAATTTATCTGTTGTTGGACACTTAGGTTGCTTCCACGTCTTGGCAATTGTAAATAATGCTGCTAGGGATATTAGGGTGCCTGTGTCTTTTTGAATTAGTGTTTTTGTTTTTGTTTTTTGGCTATATACCAAGGAAATATAGCCAAATTGCTGGGTCACATGGTAGTTCTATTTTTAGGTTTTTGAGAAACCTCCATACTGTTTTCATAGTAGCTACACCACTTTACCAATTTACATTCCCACCAACACTGTAGGAGGGTTCCCTTTCCTCCACATTGTTGCCATCGTTGGTTATTTGTGTTCTTTCTGATGATAGTGAGGTGATACCTCCTTGTGGTTTTCATTTGCATTTCTATGATGATTAATGATGTTGAGCATTTTTTCATTTGCCTGTTGGCCATCTGTATTTCTTCTTTGGAAAAATGTCTTTTCAGGTCTTCTGCCCATTTTTTAATTGAGGTGCTTGGGTTTTTGATGTTGAGTTGTTTAAGCTATTTATATATTTTGGATATTAGCCCCTTATCAGTCATATCATTTGAAAATATTTTTTCCCATTCTGTAAGTTGTCTTTTTGCTTTGTCAGTGGTTTCCTTTGCTGTGCAAAACTTTTAGGTTTAATTAGATCCCACTTGTTTATTTTTGCTTTTGTTTCCTTTGCCTGAGGTGGCAGATCCAAAAAAATATTGCTACAACTTATGTCAAAGATTGTTCTGTCTATGTTTCCTTCTAGGAGTTTTATTGGTTTCAGGCCTTACATTTAGCTCTTTAATCCATTTTGAGTTTATTTTTGTATATGGTATTAGAAAATGTTCCAATTTCATTCTTTTACATGTAGCTGTCCAATTTTCCCCAGCTCCGCTCAGAGAAAAGACAATCTTTTCAATATTATGTATTCTTACCTCCTTTGTCATACATTAGTTGGCCGTAAGTACATGGGTTTGTTTCTGAGCTCTTATTCTGTTCTATTTACCTATGTGTCTGTTTTTATAACAGTGCCATACTGTTTTGATTACTGTATTACTTTGATTGATTTGTAGATATTGAAAAATCCTTGCATCCCTGAGATAAATCTCATTTGATCCTCATGTATGATCCTTTTAGTGTATTGTTGGAGTCGGTTTGCTAGAATTTTATTGAGGATTTTTGCATGTATGTTCATCAGTGATACTGGCCTGTGACTTTCCCTTTTTGTGATATCTTTGTCTGGTTTTGGTATCAGGATGATGGTGCCCTCATAGAACGAGTTTGGAAGTATTCCTTCCTCTGCAATTTTTTGGAATAGTTTCAGAAGGAAAGGTGTTAACTCTTCTCTAAATGTTTGGTAGAATTCACCTGTGAAGCCATCTGGTCCTGGACTTTGTTTGTTGGGAGTTTTAGAATTCCTGATTCAATTTCAGTGCTCCTAATTTGTCTGTACACATTTTCTGTTTCTTCCTGGTCCAATCTTGGTGATTATGACTTCCTAAGAATTTGTCCATTTCTTCTAGGTTATCTATTTTATTGGCATATAGTTGTTCATAGTAGCCTCTTATGATCCTTTGTATTCCTGTGATGTCAGTTGTAACTTTTCCTTTTTCATTTCTGATTTTATTGATTTGGTCCCTCCCGCCCCCCTTTTTTGATGAATCTGGCGAAAGGTTTATCAATTTTATCTTTTTAAAGAACAGGCTTTTAGTTTCATTGATCTTTTCTGTTGTTTTTTTTTTAAAGTCACTGTCGAATTTATTTCTGCTGTGATACGATTTCTTACCCTCTACTAACTTTGTAAGGTTAGGTTATTTATTTGAGATTTTTCTTGTTTCCTGAGGTAAGCATGTATTACTATAAACTTCTCTCTTAAAACTCCTTTCTCTGTGCCTCATTGTGTTTTCATTTTTGTTTTTCTCTCTAAACAGCCAACACTCATAGCAGTTTGGGGAAGGGTGTCCGAGCTCAGTGAAAGCGATCCTATAGGCACCAACAGCATCCACTAATCATTTAGATTAGGTTCAAATTGAAATTATTCTGGATTCAGATCTTCTCTTTGGTGCAATTTGAAGTATTATTATCATTATGTCTTATACCTAAGATAGTCAGTGATTGTTGAATTAATACATAGTATGATATCAAGACACCCAGTCTGTCAGAAGTACACTGTGGTCCTGGTTGGACTTAAGGAACAGAAGAGTGTGTCAGATCAGCTTACATAACATACCTTACATCTTACATGATCTCCAAGCTCTTCGTTGATAGAAAGATAGGCTTAAGGGAACACACATTCACTAGGAGGCCAGCAATGATCAGTCTTTTACCCTGTTGTCTTCTTTTTAAAACTTTTTAGTAGTATTTATTTATCATTTTAACGATTTTATTATTTTTTCCAACTTTATTGAAATTAATTAACATATAACATTGTGTAAGTTTAAGGTGTACAATATAGTGATTTGAAACATGTATGTATTGCAAAGTGATGACCACAGTAAGGTGGGTAATACATCTCTCACCTGAAATAATAGACATTTTTCTTGTTTTGTGGTGAGAACATTAATGATCTACCCTCAGCAACTTTCGAGTATGTAATACAGTATTGTTAACTGTAGTCACCATGCTGTACATTACATGTCTAGAACTTACTCATCTTATAACTAGAAGATGGTACCCTTTGACTGACATCCCTTCAATTCCCCCACCCCCAGCGCCTGGTAACCACCACTCTACTCTGTTTCTATGAGTTCTACTTATTTAGAGTCTGCATACAAGTGAGATCACACAGTATGTGTGTTTCTCTGACTAATTTCACATAGCATAATGCCCTCAAGGTCTATCCATGTTGTCACAATGGAAGGTTTTCTTCTTTTTATGGCTGAATAACATCCCATGGCATATATATACCACTTCTCCTCTATCCTTTCATCCACTGATGGACACTCAGTTGCCTCCACATCTTGGCTACTGTGAAAAACGCTGCAGCAAACACGAGAATGCAGGTATCTCTTCAGGATTCTGCTTGTATTTCCTCTGGATATACATCCAGAAGTGGGATTGCTGGATCATATGATAGATCTACTTTTAATTTGGTAGGTACTTTAATAAGTACTTTTATGTAATTAGTACTTTTCACTTGTATTCACTAAGCATTTCACCAAGTACATTATCTAATCTTCCTGAACTTTAATGGTAGCAGTGATGATCTGATGATGTATGATCTAATTTGCTGTTGACAATCTTTCCAAACTGAATTTGGCTCTACTTACTTAGATTAAAATCTCAAGTCCCTTTTGAATAAAGCACCCAAGATAATAAAACAAAGTGATATCTGGAAAGAAAATCATGCACTCTTAACAACAACTCATTTTTGGCTTTTTCCTCAGGAAACATACAAACAAATGTTGGACCAGATACTTCTAAATTGAGGGTCTATAGACTAGATTAACTCTTGTCACAATAGTAGAATGTACTAAATGTAATATTTTGAATTAAAAAATCTAGATTCTAAGGGCATTACAGCATATAACTATGGGAAAGCTAATAAGCTAATATGGAGTATTTCTTTCCAGACTGATGAATATATAACCCAATAATCTTTAAAGGGTTGTAGAAAATGTTTGATGATACATAAATGGATAACTAGGAGAAATTTTGATGCAGGAGTAGAGCAAGAAACTAAAAAAATTGTCTACACTATAATTAACATGCCTCTTTAATTAATTCAGTCAACACTTGAGTATGTCTATATGCCAGATGCTAGAGACAGAGGGTCCTCTCAGTCCCGGCTCCTCACTGCTTCTCAGCTCTGCCCTCTTCTCCACTCCTGTTTCTACCACCCTACATCAGATCCTGTGCTCTCTGGTAACTCCAGTGTCCTCTTGTCTGACCCTCGCCCCACTTTTGGTCCACTCTGCACAGAACTACTTGGTAGCCACTCTCCAGAAACGGTCCTTACTAAACACCTCTGTGGTCTCCACACCTTACGAGTGCCCGCCCCCAGGGAGTGGGAGCCGGCCTTGGGTAGCCCACAGGTGGTGGTGGAGGCGGCGCTGTGGGGCTTCTGAAGCTGGGTCATAAGACACCTTTCAGCTTTCTCTCTGGTCTCTTGAAATGCTCATTTGGGGGAAGCCAGAAGTCATGTAAGAAGGCTGATTACTGGAGATGACAAGCTATAAAGAGACCCAAGCTAGTCACAGAGAGGAAGGGGAGAGGGAAAGGGAGAGAGATGCCAACCAGCCCCAGCCCAGGAGCCAGACAAGCGAGTGAAGGGACCACCCTGGATGTTCCAGGCACACAAGACACCATGTGCAGAAGGACTGATGCCTCAGATATATGCTCCAGGAGAACCACACCATAGCCATGTCTCCAGCCTTTCAAGCCAGCCCAGCTGCAGCTCTGGGCACTGGGGAGCAGAGACAAGCTGTCCCCATGTGCCCTGTGTGAATCCTGCCCATGTATCGTGAGCATAATAATATGGTTATTTCGTGTCTCTACATTTTGGGATGGTTGTTACACAGCAGGAGAAAACCAGAACAGCTTCTGTGACATTTCCACAGTGCAGCTATCATCATGCCATCCTCCTCCTGTCACAGCCTCATCATCACTGGGATAAAATCAACTTTCTTTGATGTGGCTGAGAAGGTACCTTATGTCATCTTCCCATTTTATCTCCTACCACTCTGCCAACACGGTCTGAACTCTAATCTCACCGAACCAACTGAATGCACTCATTCTCTCACACCTTTTACACTTACATATTCTGTTCTCTCTGCCTGGACTGCCCTTCTGATTCTTACCCACCCCTATTTTGCTGGCAAACTCATATTCTCTTTTAAAAACTTGCATCACACATCTGAGCCGCGCTGACCTCCCATCTCTATCCCAGGAATGATTAAATGCTCCTACTGGGCCCCACAGCAGTCTGTGATCATCTGTTACCTCACTGGCTGTTCCTCTAGTCATGAGTAAAGAATTTTATTTTGTTAATCTTCTCATATCTAGCACTCCACGACAGTGTCTGCCACACAGTAGGCACTCAAAGTGTGTCCATTAAATACAAATAGTAGTGTCTTCCTCTCCTCTGTATTTCTAGGATGCTAAGATTGTACATCTCCCAAACACTTTCCCATAATTTTTCTTATGAAAACTATTAGAGGAAATGTGTCTTATTGCCCCCAAGCAGGATGAATATCCTTGGGGAAGAGAGCTAAAGTTTATACAATTTTAAATGCAAGACATACAAAGGAAAAACTCGTTTCACTTCCTCCAAATGCAGCGTGTTCATAAGCTTCTGTGCCCTGATTTCCACAGGCTACAAAACCTACTGAAAGAATAAACCCACGAAGAGAAGCTTCTCTCTCCAGTGATCGGGTGGCTGACAAAGGCAACCTCAGGTGCAGAGAGACAGAGGCCCCAACCAGACGAAGCAGCTGCACAGGCTCTGAAGGGGAGAGAAGCCTGGGAAGGGTGGGATGTGAGCCTCAAGGGCTAAATCTAAAGGAAGAGGCTCAGTCTGGAGTAGCTAAACTTGGCCACCCTGGGTGACTTCTTCCAACTCACAAGGTGGTGAAATCACTTGGCTTGAGAACATTGTGTTTACATAACAATTCTTTCAGGTGTCTAGCTGTGGGGAGAATGCCAGTTCCCCAAAGGCCCCTGTTTCAGACTGTTTAATATTTGCAGGCTCCTGCTGTGGGTCAAGTACAAAACCCCAGTGTCTGACGATTTCAGGAAGCTCCTCAGGAGTGAGGACACACAGTCATTTACACAACCGACTAGTCAACTGGCTGCGTTTCTCAACTTCCAGCTCAAAGATCACTGGCTGTCACTACACATACAGGATCACAAAGTTACAAAACAAAGCAAAAGAAAGGAAAAATACGGTGTCACTGTACACTGCGAAAAGAAAACTACTCTCACCTTCTCTCCTGAGGAAATGGTAAATTTGTCGCTCGAGATTAAGCTGCACACTTGCTCAATGTCGAGGTTGAGAAATTCCTCACTGAGCACGATGTCTGCAAAATGCTGCTCTGTTTGGAGATTACAGAGAAAATCCATTAACACCAGCATTCTGTTCTGGAAGGGTACTTTTAAGAACTGAAAAGATAAGCCACAGACTGGGAGAAGATCTTTGCGAAACACAACTATAACCAAAGACTAGTATCCAAAAAAGTTCAGCAACAAGAAAATAAACAACCCTATTAAAAATGGGCATCTAAAATGCATTTGAAATTAAAAGATCAGCAACTTAAAACAATCATTTATATTTATAGATTTCTATACCACAACCTTATGGTAACCACAAACCAATGTAACTCTACAGCCATCAAACCACAAGAATAGAGAACAAAAAGAAGAAAGAGAGAGAAAAAAAAAAGACCTAAAAATAAACCAAACAGTGAACAAAATGGCAATAAGAACATATGTATCAATAATTACCTCAAATGTAGATGGATGAAATGTTCCAACCAAAAGACATAGACTGGCTGAATGGATACAAAAACAAGACCCATTTATATGCTGTCTACAAGAGACCCACTTCAGAGCTAGAGACATATGGAGGCTGAAAGTGAGGGGATAGAAAAAAATATTCCATGCAAACAGAAACCAAAAGAAAGCTGGAGTAGCAATACTTATATCAGACAAAATAGATTTTAAAATAAAGACTGCTACAAGAGACAAAGAAGGACACTACATAACTCTCAAGTGATCAATCCAAGAAGATAGAAGAATTGTAAATATATATGCACCCAACATGGGAGCACCTCAATATATAAGGCAATTGTTAATAGATGTAAAACATAAAAAGAAATCAACAATAACATTATAATAGTGGGGGACCATAACACCCCACTTACATCAATGGACAGATCATCCAGACAGAAAATCAATAAGGAAATACAGTCCCTAAATGACACCAGATGGACTTAATTGATATCCATAGAGCATTCCATCCAAAAGCAACAGAATACACATTCTTCTCAAGTGCATGTGAAACATTTTTCAGAATCGATCACAAGTTGTCCCACAAAACAAGCCTCTGCCTCAGTAAATTTAAGAAAATTGAAATCGTACCAAGCATCTTTTCCAACCACAATGCTGAGGGATAGGAATCAACTACCAAAAACAAACAAACAAAAAAACCCTGCAAAAACTGTAAACACTTGGAGTTTGCAATATGGAGTAAACATGTGGAGTAAACAATATGTTACTAAACCACCAATGGATCACTGAAGAAATCAAAGAGGAAGTCAAAAAATACTTTGAGACAAATGAAAATGAAAACACAATGATCCAAAACCTCTGGGATGCAGCAAAAGCAGCTCTAAGAGGGAATTTTATAGTGATACCAGCCTACCTCAGGAAATAAGAAAAATCTCAAATAAACAACCTAACCTTATACCTAAAGCAACTGGATAAAGAAGAACTAACAAACCCCAAAGTCAGTAGAAGAAATCAAAAAGATTAGAGCAGAAATAAATGAAATAGAGACTGAAAAAAATCAATAGAAAAGATCAATGAAACTAAAAGCAGGTTCTTTGAAAACGTAAACTAAATTGATAAACCTTTAGCCAGATTCGTCAGAAAAGGGGGGCAGGAGGGACCAAATCAATAAAATCAGAAATGAAAAAGGAAAAGTTACAACTGACATCACAGGAATACAAAGGATCATAAGAGGCTACTATGATCAACTATATGCCAATAAAATAGATAACCTAGAAGAAATGGTCAAATTCTTAGAAAGTCATCATCTGCCAAGATTGGACCAGGAAGAAACAGAAAATGTGTACAGACAAATTACCAGTACTGAAATTGAATCAGGAAGTTTAAAACCCCCAACAAACAAAAGTCCAGGACCAGATGGCTTCACAGGTGAATTCTACCAAACATTTAGAGAAGAGTTAACACCTTTCCTTCTGAAACTATTCCAAAAAATTGCAGAGGAAGGAATACTTCCAAACTCGTTCTATGAGGGCACCATCATCCTGATACCAAAACCAGACAAAGATATCACAAAAAGGGAAAATCACAGGCCAATATCACTGATGAACATACATGCAAAAATCCTCAACAAAATAGTAGCAAACCGACTCCAACAATGCGTTAAAACGATCATACACCATGATCAAATGGAATTTATCTCAGGGATGCAAGGATTTTTCAATATCTGCAAATCAATCAATGTGATACAGCACATTAACAAATGGAAGAATAAAAACCATATTATCATCTCAGTAGATGCAGGAAAAGCTTTTTATAAAATTCAACATCGATTTGGGATAAAAACTCCGCAGAAGGTGGGCATAGAGGGAATATACTTCAACATAATGAAGGCTGCATATGACAAACCCACAGCTAACGTCATACTTAATGGTGAAAACCTGAAAGCATTTCCTCTAAGGTCAGGGACAAGACAAGGATGCCCACTCTAACCACTTTTATTCAACATAGTTTTGGAAGTCCTAGACATAGCAATCAGAGAAGATAAATAAAGGGAATACAAATCAGAAAAGAAGTCAAACTGTCACTGTTGATGGATGACATGATACTATACATAGAAAACCCTAAAGAATTGACCAGAAAACTCCTAGAGCTCATCAGTAAATTTGGTAACGTTAAAGGATACAAAATTAATATACAGAAATCTGTTACGCTTCTATACACTAGGAAAAAATAGCAGACAAAGAATTAAGGAAACAATCCCTTTTACCATCATACCAAAAAGAATAAAATACCTACCCAAGGAGGCAAAGGACCTGTACTCCAAAAACCATAAGACTCTGATGAAAGAAATTGAAGATGGCATAAACAGTTTGAAAGATATCTTGTGTTCCTGGATTGGAAAAATCAATATTGTCAAAATGACCATACTATCAAGGCAATATACAGATTCAATGGAACGGCTGTCAAATTACCAATGACATTTTTCACAGACCTGGAACAAAAAAAAAGTTAAAATTTGTATGAAAATACAAAAGACCCCAAATAGCCAAAACAGTCTTGAAAAAGAAGAATGGAGCTGGGGGAATCACGCTCCCTGACTTCAGACTATACTACAAAGCTACAGTAATCAAAACTTTATGGTATTGTCACAAAAACAGACACATAGATCAATATGGAACAGGATAGAATATCCATAAATAAACCCACGCACTTATGGTCAATTAATCTATGACAAAGGAGGCAAGCATGTACAATAGAGGAAAGACAGTCCCTTCAACAAGGGGTGATGGGAAAACTGGACAGCTACCTGTAAAAGACTGAAATCAGAACATTCTCTAACACCGTGTACAAAAATAAACTCAAAGTGGATTAAAGACTTAAATGTAAGACTGTATACTATAAAACTTCTAGAGGAAAACACAGGCAGAACACTCTTTGACATAAATCACAGCAATATTTTTTCAAACCAGCTCCTACAGTAATGGAAATAAAAGCAAAAATAAACAAATGGGATCTAATTAAACTTAAAAGCTTTGGCACAGATAAGGAAACTATAAACAAAATGAAAACACAGCCTACAGAATGGGAGAAAATATTTGCAAATGATGTGACCAACAAGGGACTAATTTCCAAAATATACAAACAACTTGTACAGCTTAAAAAAAAAAAGCAACCTAATTGAAACATGGGCAGAAGACCTAAACAGACATCTCTCCAAAGAAGACATCCAGATGGCCATCAAGCACATGAAAAGATGCTCTACATCACTAATTGTTAGAGAAATGCAAATCAAAACTACAAAGAGATATTACCTCACACCAGTCAGAATGGCCATCATTTAAAAGTCTACAAATGATAAATGCTAGAGAGGGTTAGAGAAAAAGGAACTCGCCTATACTGTTGGTAGGAAAGTAAATTGGTGCAGCCACTATGGAGGACAGTATGGAGGTTCCTTAAAAAACTAAAAATAAACTTACCATTTGATCCAACAATCCCACTCCTGGGCATATATCAGGAGAAAACTGTAATTCAGAAAGACACCTGCACCCCAGTGTTCACAGCAGCACTATTCAGAATAGCTAAGACATGGAAACAACCTAAATGTTCATCAGATGACTGGATAAAGAAGTGATATATACATATATATATATATGTATATATATATATATATATATGTATATATATATATATATATATATATATACACACACACACAACAGAATAATACTCAGCCATAAAAAAGAATAAAATAATGCCATTTGCAACAACATGGATGGACTAGAGAATGTCATTCTAAGTTAAGTAAGCCAGAAAGAGAAAGAAAAAAATACCATATAATATCACTTATATGTGGAATCTAAAGAAAAGGACACAAATGAACTTATCTACAAAACAGAAACAGATTCACAGACATAGAAAACAAACTTGTGGTTACCAGGGAGTAAAGGGGATGGAAAGGGATAAATTGGGAATTTGAAAATTGCACCTCCTGGGGAGTGATGGAAATGTGAGCTATCCTGATTGTGGTGGTGGTTTTATTGGTGTATACATCTATCAAAATTCATCAAATTGTACATCTGAAATATGTGCAGTTTACTGTACAGGAATCATAGCACAATAAAGGTGTTAAAAATTGGGCAAAGGATCTGAACAGACACCTCACCAAAGAAGAGATATAGAAGACAAATTAGTGAATGAAAAGATGCTCAACTTCATAAATCAATAGAGAACTGCATATTAAAATATCAGTGAGATCCCACTACATACTTACAGCGTACAAATCTTTCATCTCCTTGGTTAAATTTATTCCTAAGTATTTTATTGTTTTTGATGCTATTGTAAATGACTTTATCTGTTTTTTGGATAGTTTATTTTTATATATATATATATATAAAAATAAATATATATATGCATATATATATATGCAATTGATTTTTGTATGTTGGTTTGATATCCTGCAACTGTAATAAATTCTCTTACTAGTTCTAACAGTATTTGTGTCTGTGGGGTCTTTAGGATTTTCTGTATGTGAGATCATATCATCTACAGACAGAGATAATTTTACTTCTTCCCTTCCAGCTTGGATGTCTTTATATTTCTTGCCTTATTTCTCTGGCTAGGACTTTCTAGTACTATGTTGAATAGGAGTGCTGAGTAGGCACTCTTGTCTTTTTCTTGTTATTAGAGTAAAAGCTTTAAATCTTTCACCATGGAGTATGATGTCATATCATATATGGACTTTACTTATGGGCTTGTCATATATGGACTTTATTGTGTTAACATCTGTTCCTTTTATACCCAATCTGTTGAGGGTTTTTATCATGAAAAAATGTTGAATTTTATCAAATGCTTTGTCTACATCTTTTGAGATCATCGTATCATTTTTATCTTTCATTCTATTAATGTGGTGTATTTATTGATTTGTGTATGTTTAACCACCTTTGCTTCTCAGGGATGAATTTCATTTGACTGTGGTATATGATTTTTTTTAATGTGCTGTTGAATTCAGTTTGCTAGTGTTTTTTTGTTTGTTTGTTTTTAGAATTTTTGTGTCTATGCATCAGAATAATTAACCTGTAAATTTTCCTGTAGTCTCCCTATCTGACTTTGGAGTCAGCACAATGTTGGACTTGTAAAGAGTTTAGGAGTGTCCCCTCCTCTTCAGTGTTTTGGTTGAGTTTGACATGGACTGGTGTTAATTTTTCTTTAAATGTTTGGTAGAATTTACCAGTGAAACCATCTGGCCCTGGGCTTTTCTTTTGGGGAAGTTTTTGATTACTGATTCAATATCCTTACTAGTAATTGGTCTGTTTCAGATTTTCTGTTTCTTCATGGTTCAGTCTTGGTTGGTTGTATATTTCTTGGAATTTATCCATTTCTTCTAGGTTAGCTGTTGGCTTATAGTTGTTCACAGTAGTCTTTTTTGATCCTTTGTATTTCTGTGATATTACCTGTAATGTCTCCTCTTTAATTTTTTATTTTTTTGAGTCCTTCTTTTTTTCCTTGTTAAGTCTAGCTCAAGGTTTGCCTATATTGTTTTTATTTTCAAAAACCAACTCTTAGATTTATTGATCTTTTCTGTTGTTTTTTCGATCTCTATTTCATTTATTTCTGCTTTGATCTTTATTATTTCCTTCCTTCTGCTAACTTTGGGCTTGATTTTTTTCTTTTCCCAGTTCTTTAAAGTGTAGGGTTAAATTGTTTATTTGAGATATTTCTTTTTTCTTAATGTGAGCATTTATCATAATTAACTCCTCTCTTCAAACTGCTTTTGCTGCATCCTATAAATTTTGGTATGTTGTGTTTCTATTGTCATTTGTTCAAGATGTTTTGGTTTCCTTTTGATCCATTGGTTGTTAGAGATTGTGTTGTTCATTTTTCTACACGTTTGTGAATTTTCCAGTTTTCCTCCTGTTATGACTTCTAGTTTCGTGTCAGTGTGGTTGAAAAAGATACTTTCTATGACTTCAGTCTACTTTGGTTTGCTAAGCTTTGCTTTATGATTTATACGATTTATCCAGGAGAATGTTCCATGTGTGCTTGAGAAGAATGTTTAATGTACAGCTGTTGGATGGTATGTTCTGTATGTCTGTTAGGTCCATTTGGTATGAAGCATAGTTCAAGGCCAGTGTGTCCTTACTCATATTCTGTCTGGATGGTCTGTTTATCCATTATTGAAAGTGGGGTATTGAAGTCCCCTACCATTATTGTACTGTTGTCTATTTCTCCCTTCAGATTTGTATTTACTTAATGTATTTAGATGCTCCAATGTGGAGTACTTATGTATTTTTGATAGTTATGTCCTTTGATGCATTGACCCCTTTATCAAAATGACCTTCTTAGTCTCTTGTTACAGTTTTTGGCTTAAAGTGTATTTCAGATAAGTATGGCTACCTCTCCTCTCTCTTGGTTTCATAAGCCTGGAACACCTTTTTCCATCCCTTCACTTTGAGCCTATGTGTGTTCTTAAAGCTGCAGTAAGTTTCTTGTAGGTAGCATACGGTTGGGTCTTTTTTTTTTTATCCATTCAGCCACTCTATGCCTTTTGATTGGAGAATTTAATCAATTTAGATTTAAAATAGTTATTGATAGGTAAGTACTTACCATCTTACTGTTTTCTGTTTTGCAGTTCCCCTATTCCTTTCTTCTCTTCTTGCTCTCTTGCTTTGTGAATGATGATTTTCTGCAGTGGTCTGTTTTAATTCCTTTCTCTTCAACTTTTTTGACTCTACTGTAGGTTTTTGGTTTATGGTTACCATGAAGCTTACATAAAACATCTTACAGCTTAACAGGCGGTTTTATGTTGTCGACAACCTAACTTTGACTGCAAACAAAAAGTCTACCCTTTGACTTCCCTCCCGTGACATATAAAATGATATTTTGATGTCACAGTGTACATCTTTCCATATTGTGTGTATCCATGAACAAATGATTGTAGCTATAGTTACTTTTAATATTTCTTAACGTTTATACTAGACTTAAGTGATGAATACACAACCATATTACAGTGTTAGAATGGTCTGAATCTGACTACATACTTACCTTTACCAGTGTGTTGTATATTTTCATATGTTTTCATGTTACTAATTAGGTCTCTTTTGGCGCCAAGCTGTGCCACCTTAGAGAAGGGGTGATGCAGATACAGTGAACCTGTTCCTCTTACTCCCTTCAGTGTGTCCAATCTTGAATTATTTTTATTTTTTGCTCCAGTGGTGTGCTGGAACTTTTCCATTGGACTCCTAGACTTTCACAAAGGCACTCTATTCATGGATAATTGCCAAAATTGGGGTTCTTTGGGGAGGGGAGACAGTAGGAAACGCCTGTTGCACGCTTCGATGAAGTCACTCCCTGTTGTGGTCGGGGAAGCTGCTTGCAGCGGCGTGGAATGTGGCTGACCGCTCTAGCACCCTGCAGCGGCAGTGCGTTGCGCTAAGTGACAGCTTAAGAACCCGAGAGAGTTTGTGCCTGTGCGGTGGTAACTGTCTCCCGAGTGTGTGGTCCCATCCCTTATGACAGGTGATTTCCCTTGCAGTTTCCCACAGTCTCCCCGAAATGCACTGGCTGGTACACCTTTCCTTGGCTTTCAGTTCAGCAGAACAGCCTGTGTAGCGTTTTAGTCACCACACGCCTGTTTTGACTTTTCATTCGGTGTTTTGACAGGAATGCAAGACTTCAACTACCTCAGCAGCAACTGCTTTGAGATCACCGTGGAGCTTAGCTGTGAGAAGTTCCCGCCCGAAGAGACCTTGAAGAGCTACTGGGAGGATAACAAGAACTCCCTCATTAGCTACATCCAGCAGGTAAGCGGTCTCCAGCGTATAGTGAGAGACTTGAGAGCATTTAAACCGGGTGCACGATAGTCTCCTAAGAGGATCCCAGTCTAGGGGAATCCATCGGACCCAGAATGAGGACACGGCATTTGGAAAATGTGTCATTAGTGGTTCAAATAGGCTGTCATTTGTCATAGGTGTTGTGGTTCATGAATATGCTAAGAACTGGTTAAACTGGAGAGTTGCCGAGAGTGAGGGGGGAAAGAACCCCTGTTTTCTTTCATATTGCACTGAGCAAGGGCGACCCTCCTTCCCCCTGATCACCTTGGGTCTGTTGGGCATCCTGGGCAGGACCTAGACTAGAATGAGGTAAGTGAGCCACTCAGGATGCAGAATTTAAGGAGCCTTTCACTCTCAGGGTCATGCAGGGACAGGATCAGCACCTGAGAGTGAACGCCTCCTTAAATTCTGTGCCCACTTGTCTCACCCTAGACTCAGCTGGATTTGAGGTAATAATAATAATAATAATAATAATAATGACAACTTACATTTATTGGGCACTTGCTGTTTCCCAGGCATTGTTCTAAATGTCTTCCATGTAATAATTAATTCATTTCAGTATTATAACAACACTGTGAGGGAAATTGTAGCATCATCGTCGTCGTCTTCTCCATCATCATCATCCCTGAATTAAAAACGAGGAATCAGAGGCACAGAGAAGTTAAGCAGCTTTCCTGAAGTCATTCAGCCAGAATCCAAGCTCTAGTTCCAGAGTTACCATGCCATATTGCTGCTCATGACATACGCTTAGATCTTTACCAGAGAGAGAGTCGCAGTACAGAATTTGGGGGAAATCTCACCATGTGTCAGAATAAAATACCTACCTACTCAAACTCCACCCAGGCCAGTGCCCAGCCAGCCCTACCCCTCTGTGCCAGGGAGACACTGGCATCCAGGGCGGTGCTGGTGGGAAAGACTTGAGGACTCTGCTCCTTGCCTGCAGCACCTTCACAGTTTCACATTGCATCCCATATGTGGCCATTGACACCCAAAGTCTAGGAGACTGATGTTAGTTTCACGTGCTAGCAGATAGTCCAGACTGATTTTTAAACTAATTTGACATAAACAAATGCTATTAAATAGACATGTTAGCTATTGGCATATATATGTACATATAAGCATATGCATATGAACCCAGTGCAGTAAAAAGTGTAAAATCAGCTTGAGAATCCTTTTACACATGTCAAATATCCATATCACATCTTAGCGAAAGGAATTATCATGGAATAGCTCCACTGATGACAGACAGTGGTTAAAGGACACCCATTACGCAGGATTTTTTTAATCAGCGGAATCCTGCTGCACGTTAACATAAAAAGGTGTTTTTCAACAACAAAACTAAACATGTTGGCCCTGGAGCAACCTTAGTGGGAACCCCGGTAGAATGTCCTTTAAGGAGAGTTGTATTTGGATGAATCTTTTAAGAGCAAAATTAGAAAATGTGTTTTTGGGTAGAGGAAGTAAGATGGGCCTGTTTGGTGTGTTCTCTGCTTAGATATCAAAGCAGACTTCCTTGATACAGTGCTTTTCCTGTTATTTACATGTTTTCTCAACAGAAATTTACTGAGCTGCTTTTGTGACCTAGGCACCCTGTGAGGCACTGAGGATAGTGACTGCCCTCCATGAGGCTCTGTATCAGTGGGGTTCAGACATCCAGATCTAATTAAAGAGAGGATGATAAATGCTAAAATAAAGAGTAATGGCAGCAGTGCACAGAAGGGTCCCTCGCCCAGTCCTGTGAGTTCAGAAAAGGTTTCTTGGAGCTATGCTGTCAGACTCATGATACTTGATGTCCATAAGATTATCACTCCGATCAACAATTGAAAAACAAGTTCAGCCGCTGCTTAAGTTCTTTCTTGGTTCAAACCTGCAATACAGAGCGAAATAAAACCCAAACGTGTGCCGCCAGAAAAAGGAGAATGCTTGTCGTATTTAGGGTGGCAGTTGCATTAATCCATCTAAAAGCTGTATCGGTTTATATAATAATAAGCTGCAAAGAAGAAGGACCAGGTCCTGCAGTTCTGTTTTATGCCACCTGGAAGGAGAACTTGATCTTCCCACAAATCCCCGTGACCCACACTGATATTGTCACCCCAAAAGGTAAAGACCCTAGTCCTTGTCATACCTGAAAGGTAAGTTTACTGTCAGGAGATGGTGCGTTGTGTAGTGAAAGATTTTTAAAAGATTTATTTAGAAAAGGAAAAGCATACCCCCAAGAACGGGAGGCGGGCTGATGCACGGGAGGAAAAGCAGCGATTTTTGTCTCCCCTTCTCTCATACCCTCGCTTAGAGGGGGTCTCTTGATTGATTGACAGCTCTTGCCCCTGGAGTGCTCAGTCATGCTCGTCCCCTTTGTGCATGTCCTTACCCATGATGCACACAGAAAAACCCATGGAGGGGTGCCTAAACTGAAATGTTAACTATAATACAATGAACATTGGGTTGTGTCCAGTTAAGTCCTTTATGGTACTGAGCAGGCGTGGCTGTTGGGGTCTAACCGGTTTCTGGCTGGCACTCATTTAGAGGAAGTAAAGCCCCTTTATGCTGGAGGCGGGTACAGCGCCATCTCCCTGACCATCCCCCCCTCTCTTCCACCTGCCTGCCCGGTGTCCCCACTTATCTAACTGCTTGTCAGTATGACTTCGGTGTTGTGGTGCAGGCTGAGTAGAAGCAGTCAGAGTGGTGTTTACCATGCACTCACACAGCCCACCTCACAGATCGCTCCAGTTCAGGGAACCCAAGGCTGGTGACAGATCAGTGGAGACTACCAGATGTCCTGTGCTGACATTGTTTTCTTGACAGTGAAGCAGTATGGTAGTGATTAGTAATTGAACACCTGGGCCTGAAATCTTAGCATGGACCAGTTTTACCACTTGTGGAAAATAGGTGATTAGGAGCTCTAATTCAGTGACTGGCTGAGAGGAAATCTCTTGCAGGGTTTTACAGGGATGTTTGTAGGGACTGGAATCAGAGTTAATTAGGGTAAACAGTTTGCTAAGAAGTGCTCCCATTCAGTAGTTTTGGAACCGTCTAGTTCTCAAAATTTCCAAAGAATTTGTCAAAGAATGGTTCCTGGGCACCTGCATCAGAATCGTCTGGGTTCTTGTTGAAAATGAGTTTCCTGTCCCAGAGCCATTTCAGCAAACCCTCTGGGTGACACTTAAGTATTCGAGGATTTAAAGGCTATCGATACAAACAATTCTAGCAACAATGAAGAATCTTCTGGGTTTCATTTATTTATTTATTTTTTTAGCTTTGGTTGATTGAAATGTCCTGGAATCCTGGGAGAGAGTGATAGGAAGGACAAGTGTAGCATGGTAGTTTCTGCAGGAATGAGTGAAATTCAGACTTCTGGAATTTCCTTTGCAAGAGCCATGAAATGACAGTCTTTCCCAGTCTGCATTCGTGTGGAGTCGTGACAGCCCGTAACACTTCGGTTGAGACTTATTACTGCAGCGGAATTTTTCAGACAGAAAAGTTGTGCTCCACAGTTGGCATTTCAGAGATAGGCACCGACTTATTTAACTCTGTTAATCGCATACTGTAATAGAAAGTCTTGGGTTTCAGAGACAGAGAAAGTAAAGTCACAAATAGTAACTGGGCAAATTTGTGCCTAATGTAGGTGAATTATGTTTTTGGAGTGATTATTTTCCAACGATGAGGAATATTTCAAACCTTCATTTCTCTAAGTTTTATAGTATTGATAATATCAAATTATTGTGCCTCAAGATGAATGGATGCATCTCCACAATGTTTCTGATCCCAGTGACTTTCACCGTGTTAATTTCATTCAGAAAGCTGAATTTTTATGTTTCCACTGGCTAAATTTCAGTCTCTTTCAATTTTAGTTGGCTTATCCATAGGTAAGTCTTGGAGGAAAGTCACTAGCTCCTAAAAATTTTTTTTCTAGATGTCTTTACTCTCTTCTCACCCTACTGGTTACTATTAAAATTATTGTTTATTATTACTGACAACATGGATAACTTTTTACCATTGGTAAATTGCCTTTAGAGAAAAGAATTGTGTGTTACTTTTATAGACTTTTAGAAGTTTTGCTTTTTAAAAAAAAATAACAAATGCAAAAACAAAAATTTGCTGATAACCAAGGGCATCTCTTTGATGAACATTATACCACGGCCAGATTTATTCCCCCATGACTAAGGGACACACGAGACTCATTCTATTTTCTGTAAGGAAATATTCAAATATCATTAGTAGCAAAAGAAAATTCATTTTCTGGGGCCAGACTGAGTGAAAAGCAACTGGGGCATTTTCGGGGTGGGACATGTTTTGTTAAGTAACCAAGCTTGATAGAATATCATTTGATATTTCAGAAGCAGTACTTTCTCAAAGAATTTAAGTGACTTTCTGTCACTTCAAATACATACTGACAGTTGAATGTTTAAAAATAAACCTGTTTCTGTAGTTTGCTCTGCAATTGTTAGTTGAAAATGGCAACTGAATTCAGGAGCTTGTTCTCAATAGCAAGTCCTTCATTTTCTTTCTAAGCCCACTTTTCAGTTAATAAGTTCACTGACCTTTCATGCCATGGATTTTCAACCAAAATAGTATTGTTAGTAGGTTTAATGCAAAAGTGCTCACAGTACAGAAACACTATGCTGTACACCAGAAATGGACACGTTGCAACTGACTATACTTGAATTAAAAAAGAAGTACTCCCAGAATATATCCTTTTCTCTATAAAGAACAAGTATTGAAGGGCTGTAATGTAAGATCTTGTTAACTGACAGTGGGCATGTAAAGTAAACACAAGTGACCACATTTATAATAGAAAGCAATGAAATGTGTGAAGACCAGAACTATTTTACAGAGTTAACAGACTTACTTTTTTTGTTTCATTTTTTTGTTTTGTTTTGATAGTTTGGAAGATACTGCAGGGTCTTTGACTCAGAACAAGACACCGGTTTTCAGGGGGTTACTTCTCATTTGCCTGCTTGAGAAAAAGCAGAGTAAAGAGTGCACAAAAAAATTCAGTGACTTTTGGAGCATATTTTGATTCTTAAACAAGGGAGATCTGCAGTATTTTGCTAGAAAATCAGGAGATGCTTGATAGGAAGCATGTTTTTAGGTTGTTTCTAATATGAATGTCTTGGTTCTTCTTGACCTTCACAGATACACCGAGGAGTTAAAGGATTTGTCCGAGACCTTCAAGGTAACCCAATTGCCAACGCAACCATCTCCGTGGAAGGAATAGACCATGACGTCACATCCGGTGGGTGTTCTCCGTGTGATCCGAGGCTCTGGCATTGCACACGAGAGCCTGATGACTTGTTGCTATAGATCTGCTTCTTACACTGTTCTAAGCAGAGCAATTAAATGCCTCATATCTCTCTACCTCGTCTCTCCGCCAGCTTTGCTCTAGTTAAATTTCCTTTGGGGAGCAGGTCAGGCAGTGAGGAGGGCTGCTGTGGTTGGAAGCCGGGGTGCAGCAGGTGGCGCCCTTTCCTCAGCTGTGTCTCCCCAGAGCTCATCAGAGAGTCTGCAGTGCTTGAGGCAAAGGAAGGTGGACCAGCGGGAGCCAGAATAGCGTGTCTTTCTGATCTCTCCTAGGAGAAGTGCTGATGAGCTGTTAACTGGTGGCCCTCAGGCGGGAGCCGAAGAGTGGGAAAGGAGATAACTGTCAAGTGTATTGTGTGGCTAGGATTTCTTCCTTTAATCCGTATCCTAAACCCTGATGTATTTAAGGCTGAACAGGATGTTACAGGGTCGAGGTTGATGTTTGTCATTTCTGGGTTTAAAGCCCCATTTCCACTTGCCTAGTTTGGGGAAAATGATGCATTTCCCTGGCAAACCTACCTACTCCTGGGAGTAAGCAGCCGTCCCGCTCATTTGAGCATCACTCTCATTTGTTGGGATCTTTTCAGCAAGAACAGGATCTTTTTAGCTATGAACTTTTTACAGGTTTCTTGACCTTAGCATTAATTAACCTTTAACTTATCTTCCAAACATCCTATACCATTACTTCTTTCTTAACCTCCACATTTATAACTTGTATTTTTTAATCTGTAACATTCATTCTCTAAAACTCCATTTGTTTATTCATTCAACAATTCTTACCAACCCCACAAAGTGCCAGCACACCTTCCCAACCAATATGCCCGAACCTGTGCCGAGTGACTGCTCCCTCGCCCTCAGGGAGGGGGTCCTGAAGGACCCCAGCATGTCCCCTGTGGCCACAAGAAGCCACTTCTGTCTGTTAACTCTAGTGTGACATGCAAACATTATTTTCTCTGCATTTCATAATGTGGAAACTTTAGGAAAATCTGATGCTGGGAATAAATATAGGTAGAAAAGAATGAAATCTGAGGACTGGGCTCAGGGACCCTGCAGCTTTTCGAGGGCTGGGTAATAAGGAGGGATGAGAAATGGAGTCTCAGGTGGAGATGAAACCCAGTGCATTGTCCTGGGAGCCTGGAATGGTTTCAGGAACGAGGGAGGGCTAACCAGTGTCAGCTACAGGAACCTCGTGGAGGAGGCCGTGTGGAGAGTCCTGACAAGTCTGTTTCAGTGGACCAGTGGGGGCCCCACTGGGAAGGATCTAAGAGAGACTAGGAGAGACATTAGAAATGGAGAGTACTGGCAAGTCTTTCCAGAAATTTCGCTGTAAAACGAAGAAGATAAATGAGGCACTGGCTGAAGGAGGTGCAGAGTCCAGAGGGAGATTGGAAGGGATGGTGATGGGGGCTCATTTTTCCCGATTGTTTCCATATTCACAGTGAAACACAGTGTGAAGCATCAGCTGAGAGTGAGGATGCAGAGGATGCGTTAGAGGTGTTAGGAGAAAGGAGAACGTGTGAAAAGAAAGTCCACTAGGCCTAGCTCTTCAGAGTATGGTGCCCAGCAGCAGCTGGATTCAGTGTCACCTGGAGCTGGTTAGAAGTGCAGACTCTTGGGCCTTACCCCAGAGCTGGTGAAGGAGAGTTTGCATTTTACCATTTCCCAGGTGATTGGTACGCACTCATCTAGGAAATGGGGGAGTGAAGGGAGCCGGGAGGAAGACAGGGCAGGACCCAGGCCTGTGGAAGGCTGCTGTTTGTGGATGGGAGACAGCTCAGCAGGGTGTGTGTTTTCTCCAGCTTCCCGCAGCCACAGGGGCAGGCGTAGGGTAGAGACGTGGGTGTTATCCAGCGCTGGGGGTTTGCCAGGCCTGTAAAGCAGATGGGGAACAGCAGACCAGCTGAAGGCTACATGTGAGCGTGGCTGACTGGGGGGGTTTGGGAGCCTAAGCTGCGACAGGAGAGAGGTGGGGGCTCACGGGGAGGAGGGGGAGTGGGCGCACAGCTCGGAACCCTCTGGGGGTGGTTGAAGATGGGTTCCTATGAGGCACGCCAGGCCGGCTGTTCTGAGTCTTTAGCAAGCTCAGTTTCTGACAGGTGCCTGAGGGTTTGTTATCCCCCAAAAAGGAAAAAAAAAAAGTCCTTGTCTTACCCAAAAGACAAGATTACAGATGGGAGATGGAGAGCGTTGTGTAGTGGAAGATTTTAAAGGATTTATTTAGGAAAAGAAAAGTACCCCTCCAAGAACGGGAGGTGGGCTGATCCAAAGGGCGAAAGCGTCGATCTTTGCCCGTTTTCTTACACCATCGCTTAGAGGTGGTCTTTTGATTGATTGACGGCTTGTGCCTGGAGTGCTTAGTCATTCGTGTTTGGCCTCTTTGCACATGTCCTTACCCATGACGCACACAGAACAACCCCTGAGGGGCGGGGCCAAATGGCAATGTTAATTATATTACAGTGAGCACTAGGTCATGTCTGGTTAGGTCCTTGTCTCTATGTGCAGTTGCGGCTGTTGGGTCCTGACCAGTTTCTTGCTGGCGCTTATTTAGAAGTGAAGCCCCTTTATGCTGGAGGGGGCATAACACCATCTTCTGGACCCTTCTCCCGCTCCTCCACCTGTCTGCCCGGTGCCCCCACTTATCTAACCACCTAACAGCTTGACAAGTGCCTTTAGGCTGCGCTTTGTGAGACATTGACCTAGACTCTCGGAGAACCGGGGCTTCACAGCCAGATACTCGGCAAGAACTGAAACATGGTGCCAGACAGTCGGATCCCACTGCCTGGGGACTTCATGTAGCTGCTTACCTGTGCTACTGCTGACATGATTACAAAGATTCATTATCTTAGAAGATTTATTAGATAATCTAACATTAATATCTGTAAAATTGCCATAAGAAGTGATGCCCTCTAGAGATGTGATGCTCTTTTCAATGGAATTTCATCAAATTCTATGACCATCTACTTTAAAGACAGAGAATCAAAACTGAACTAAGATGGCATAATTATGCATTTCACATATGTGCCTGTGACTTGGTATTTTGTATTCCCCACAGCCAAGGATGGTGATTACTGGCGACTGCTGGTACCTGGAAACTATAAACTTACAGCCTCCGCACCGGGCTATCTGGCAGTAACAAAGAAAGTGGCGGTTCCTTATAGCCCCGCTGTCAGGGTAAGTGATCATGACAATAGCTAAGACTTATGAAGCACTTGCTGCGGGTCAGGCATATTTAAGGCTCTTATATTTAATGTTCATGATAACCTTAGAAACTGTCACTATCCCCATTTAACAGATGAGAAAACTGAGGCCTAGCAAATTTAAGTGACTTGCCCAAGGGCTCAGTGGTTGATTTAATACCACTCAATGTGAAGCCCTGTTACCATTTCCCAGTTTTTGAAGAGATCCTCCAAAAAAATCAAATAAAACTTTAAAACATTCAACTCTTATTTGCTGACCCTTGATTTCAATCTAAGTGATATTCTGTTTGATTTATCTTCTTACTTCTAGCACCTGGAATAATACCTTACACAGTAAGTACTTGGAAAAATAAATTAGTCCTGCAGGGTAATTTTAGGCCTTAACTAAACATTTATTAAGCACCTGCTATAAGCAAGGCCCTCTATGCTAAGCACTACCAAAAATGACACCTTCTTTAAGTAGATACCATGTATCTTACTAGGAAGGTGATGGGGAGGAGACCACAGGTCTCTTGGAGCAGGGTGTTACTACTGTCCTTGTATCACATCACTGGGACTATGGAATGGCCTACAGGGTTTCCAATTAAATGGCTTACTTGAAATGAATTTATTGTGTTTGCACCCAAACTTGGGAGTATAAATGCTTGTTTTTGCAAACTAAATATCTTGAGTTTTTAACCGGTGCTTTGGTTTCGATTGTGTGTATGCGTACATTAGGTTGTATGTGTATTAGAATCGGGAGGTAAATTTGGGCAAATGAAACCTGGAAAAATGTAGCTCCAGAACCAGGTTGAAAAAGGTTCTGCTATTTTGACCCTTAGCCTTTCTAGCAAGTGTTAGTTCAAGGAGGTGGTGAGTAATAACTTTCCTAATAACCAGAGGTGTAAGTGGCTGAATCAGAGAACTCTGAGTTCCATCTGGAAGGGGGCATGGGTATTTCGTGGGCCCAGGGAGGACTGGCATTGGGAGCTGCAGAGCCTGAACAGTCCTTTACGCAGAAGTGCATGAACTCTCCATACCTGATGAGGACGCCCAGTTCACATGCGAGCTGAGTTCCTGGACCACTGGCCTTCGTGGTGGTTTGGGTATGTGTGTGTTCCCATCAGTTCAACACTCAGGATTCTAGAAAGTGGAACCCTGTGATTTGGGACACCAGGACACTCAACTGCATTCTTCCATATTCCCCCAGCTTTTAGGAGAAAATTCAAGGTTGACAGGAGAAGCTCATTGAATAGTCAAAAGCAGAAGACTAATTATAAGTCACATCTTTTATGGAGGGCGGGGGAAGAGTGCTTTTAAATAATCTGCTTTCCAACAATCCTACAAAGCTACTAGATCAAAGCATATTTCAAACATAATGGCTTTTGATATTCTTGTCCCTGAAAGTATCTTTTTGCTTATCATGAGAGATTTTTTAGGATATACTTACATTCAGGAGGCAGGATTGTGCTTTATTCTAATAAACTATAAGCCTGCTCTTTTCTAATTTGTTTTTAAAAGTGCATAATCAGTTTGATAACAATATATTCTTATTTTCTCCTTTAGGTTGATTTTGAACTGGAGTCATTTTCTGAAAGGAAAGAAGAGGAGAAGGAAGAATTGATGGAATGGTGGAAAATGATGTCAGAAACTCTAAATTTTTAAAAAAGCTTCTAATTAGCTGCTTTTAATCTCTATATAATGTAGTATGATATAATGTAGTCATTTTCTTTTAGATTTTGTGCAGTTCATATTTAACATTGATTTATTTTTTATGCATTTAAATATTAGTAGACATTACATAAATAGACTCTTAGGTAAAAATATAAGAACTTGGTCTATAACATCCATTTTCCTACATACATGACACGGAGGACCATAGAAGAGATTTCAGTGATTTTGCCATTTTAGGCTTAGATGCAATATTCCACATGTTATTTACAGTAGAGAACTTTTTGAGTAATTCTAGCTTTTAAAAATTAGTGAGGCCTTTTAATGTAATCGGTGACAGTGTCACATAATGAATGCCATTGGAAAGGTCAACAGCTACAGCTTGAGTTGTGAACACAATATATTGCAAGACTTAATTAGTCCAGTGTAAATCGCCATTTGTCTCTTGTGCTGACCAGCTACATAAGCATGATCTTGTTACTGCATTCTTGACGGGAAGAAAATGTAAATGTTTAGCAAGAGGTTTTATGAAGGGAATAGAAATTGACTTCTTGCTTGTTCATGTGGGGGCACTGCTATGGTATTATTCAGTCTGTTAACACTACTTCAGAGTGTAGGGTTTCTCTTGGTTGTAGATTGTCCCAGAATTGCATTCTGAATGAATAAAGGTTAAAAAAAAATCCCCATGGTCTGTATTTTAATTCTCTGTGATTTTTTTGGTCTGGAGTTGTGGTCTTGTGATTTAAAAAAAAAGCATGCCCTTGACAGTGGCATCTCACTGGTCCATCCTCTGTACTTTGAAATGCATTACGTGACTGCTGCATGCCAAGCACAGTGCAAGCTCTGAGCACTGTTTTGGTGGACAAGGGTCTGATTCCATGGATCTTAGGGATCAGTTGTGGACACAGACTTTAAATAAACTTATGCACAAATGAATATGTACTTACGCATTGTGATGAGTAAATGACAGGAAGGACTGGTATGTAGGGAAAGAGTGTCAGAGCAACTTCCGTTAGCCTGGATGAGGGCGCTCAGGGGTGGCCTCTCATGCATGTGAGCCCAGACGTAAACTCTGAGTAGGTGTCAGCAACGCAGAGTGCCTGAGCGCAGGGGGAGTGTGTGTGTGTGTGTGTGTGTGTGCGCACGCATGTACGGTAGTGGTGGTATGAATGCTCAACTCTCTAGGTACAGATTTTTGTTAAAATAGTGCTAACTGTTGTAGTAACAGACCCCTGACTATATAATGGCGTAAACACAATAGAAGTGTATTTCTTATTCAGGTTCCTGTACCGGGCAGAAGACAGGAAGATGAGATGGTTTTTCTCTACGCAGTCATTCTTGGGTTCATTCTGACAGAAGATCTGCCAACTTGTACATTTTGCCACCAAGTTGCCTGCTGGGCATCTCCATCTCAGCTGGTGGGAAAGAGGAAAGAGTGTGGAGGAGCGTGTGGGGATGTCTGTATGGGCCACGTTACTTCTGCTCACATCATATCACCTAGCATTGTGTTGTCGGGCCATAATAACTGCAGAGGAGTCTGGGAAACGTAGTCTAGCAGCACCCCTAGGTAGGTGAGGAGGATGTGGTCTTTGGCGAGCATTTAACAGTCCGCCAGGTGGAAGGAACGGTACGTCCATCGGCATTGGCACGGGAAAGAACGTAGCTCACTGGAGGACTACAGAAGGGCCAGAATGGGTGGATCAGAGATGTGGGAGGTGGAAGGTAAGACCAGGAAAGTCGACAGGGACAAAATCATGCAGGACCTTATGGACCAGAATTGAAGATGTAAGATTTTATTATTTTTAGAATCACTGAATGGTCTTAAGCTAGGAAGGGACATGATTGAATTTAACTTTTAAAGGTCATTCTTGCTGCTGTGTCAAGAGTAGAAGCAAGAGTAGGGAAGAGTTAGGAAGCTATCGCTGGGATGGCAGTAGAGATGAGAAGAGGCGGGTGAGGTCGTGCTTTATTTCAGAGGTAGAATTGACAGACAGCTCTTGGTGAGAAACTGGATGTGGGTGATGAGGGGGAGGCAGGTGTCACAGATGACATCATGTTTCTAACTTGAGCAAATGGGTCCATGGCATGTGGTGTTTTGAAGAAGCAGCAGATTGGAAAAGGTGAGAAGAAAAAATGTCAATATTGGAGATGTTAAGCTTGAGATGCATATGCTTGTGAGATGCACAGATGGAGTTGCTGAGTTTATGGTTGCATGGTCTGTGTGCGAAGTTCTCTAAAAGAGGCTCGGATTGGAAATAGAGATTTGGGTGTAACTGACATACAAATAAAGTGCTCTGTTATTTAATTATCCAAACCCGGGGCAGTTTTGAGAATGAAAGGGGCACAACTAATTTTGCCAGGACAGCAAGTGTAACCCAAGAGCTGCCTGGGGCAAGTTTGGGAGTCGGCTCTCCTGCATGTCAGTGGTGTTTAAAGTCATGGGAGAATATAAGATCCCCTAGGAGGAGCCCACAGAGTTAGAAGGAGAACAAGACCCAGACTGAGCTCTGAGGAACTTCTGAATTCTCCTCCTTGTGGTTTATATGACAGTACAGCTCGTCTATGCTTCAGGAAGAAGCAGCCCTGACTCTCAGTGGTTTAACTTAACAGTAATTTCATGGAATGTGTGTAGGCCTGTGTAACTCTCTAGGAGGGCTGTCCTGCATGCGGTGACGCAGAGTGAAGGATGTGTCAGGCCTGTGGCTCTGCGTTCTTAGCATAGCTTCCTCAGCCTCTCGTCTGGGTCACAGGAGCAGACACCTGGGGTCACTGCCATCCACAGCTCACTGGCCAGACCAAGGCATGTAGCCTTGCTGAACCACGGCATTTGTAGTCTCCCCTTCAGGTCACCAACATACCTTTGCTCTCCTTTTTCCAAATACAGATTTTAATTAACCCCTCCAGAGGAGAGGGTGCTTAGAGTCAGATCAAATCAAGGCTTGAGATTTTTGTGGAATCCCACGATAGCCTCTGTATCAGGCCTGTATATGGTCACTCTTGCTTCAGAGACTTATGAACTAAAAAGACAGGTTGTATGAACCCCCCACACCCACTGCATGATGACAGAGCAGAGTCAAGATAGTGTCAGCAAACATCCCTTTTGGAATCGTGCGCTCTGCAGCATGAGAGGGGTGCAGCGTTCACTGTGTTACTGAAGGCAAGTTCATGTGCCCGCCGCACCATGAGACCAGACAAACTGACATATCAGAGTTTGGAGCAGAGAAAGGTTTAGTGCAGGGCCGAGCAAGGAGGACGGGGTGTCTCATTCCCAAGAAAACCCCGAACTCCCCGAAGGGTTTCAGCCAAGCATATTTAAAGGCAGGAGGGGACGGGGGCAGTTCTGCAGGGTATGTGATCAGCTTGTGCACAATCTTCTGACTGGTTGATGTCGAGGGAACAGAGCGATCAACAGTATCAATCCTGAGACGCCAGAAGACCTGGGGGCCACGTGCTCTCCATCACCAAGTTGTTCATTTCTTCCTTTTGGTGGTGGTTTTCAGCATCTGAAACATTCAGGAAATATACATGAGATACTGTTATGTGGATGATTCCTGGAGGAGCTACAGCAGAGGCCATGGGGAAGGGGTCTGACCCTGGGAGGCCTCACGGGGCCTTGCTCGGCCACAGCTGGTCTGCAGAAATTCTTACGTCTTCCTGAGCGGCTATTTCACAGGCCTCGTCTCCTGGGGATGGAGACGGTTCCTGGCTTCAGAACCGGTTCTACACTCTGGAAAGCGCTTCCTTCTCTCATCATTCCCCCGGCCACGGCCTTCCCTTCTTGAACTTCTCTCTCATTCACTCAGGACTAGGTTGACCGATGCCCCACTCAGCAAAGCTGCATCATCTGGAACGTGGGACCTCCCGGGTCACTGCAGCACAGGGAAAGAGAGACCCAGGAACCAAGGACGGACTGGACACAGGCCGCAGGGGACACGTCTGCCCTGCTCACAATTCACTGGGCAGGACTAGTCACGTGGCCTCGCCTAACCGAACGGGATGCTGGGAACAATGGGCGGGGGGGCAAGTAGAATGTCTGTCTCTGCCACGCGGCCATGCAGACCGATTCGCCACCCATTCGGCTGTTGGAAGGAAGGTGTTAATTTCATGTAGCCTTGCCCTGCAACCATTTGCAAGTATGATAAAAGGTTTCAAAGGTCTGAGCTCTCCTGGTCATGGTCTCAACATGCTCTGATTTTATCTGATGAGGAGTCAAGAACTGACTGATATTGAGAAGGAACCTCCTTTCATTTGGTCAGTGTTTCTATGTTGAAGGGCCCCTACTGGAATCAGACTCTTGGCTCCTAGTCCACTACTCACTCAACTCCTTCCTGCAGAGAAGCCAGCCACTTAATTGTTTGTTAGGTGATGACAGGTGTTCCACCAATTGGGTAGAACAAATCTCTAAAAGGACTGTAAGCCTTTCCTTTCCCTTCCTTCCCTGCCCCAGGCAGAGGCAGCTCCAGACTCTCCCCTGAGAGCTGAGGGAGGCTTTGAGTGTGTGCACTGGGGTGCAGGGCATGCTTGTAGGCACAGCAGGCTCTTTTGTCCACAGATCTAATGTCACTTTCTTCAATTCGTTTATCAATAATAAAACTGACAGTGTAACCTGTCTGCTGTTTTCCTATGTCTTATTTTCCAGCTGGTTCTGAATTCGTGGATATTGCGTATTGAATCTCTAAAACCTTTAAAAGACATAAATACTTTAATATGTTAGGTGTGGCTTTTTTTTTTCAAAAGTGAAATAGAAGGGATAAATTAGAAGTTTGAGATTTGCAGATACTAACTACTATATGTAAAATAGATAAACAGCAAGTTTCTTCTGAATAGCACAGGGAACTATATTCAATATCTTGTAGTAACCTATCATGAAAAGAATATGAAAAGGAATATATGTATGTATATACATGACTGAAACATTATGCGGCACACCAGAAATTGACACAATGTTGGAAACTGACTATACTTCAATAAAAAAGAATGCAAATTAAAAAAAAAGTGAAATGGGGCCAGCACCTCATGCATTCTTTTTTAAAAATTTTATTGACATACAGTTGGTTTCCAATGCTGTGTCAATTTCTGGTGTACAGCACAGTGATGCATTCTGAACACTGTACTTCTCTCATCTCCAAGATGATACTGACCTTTTTTTAGAGGTTATGTCACATTGTTGCCTCACATAAACTTACCATAAATGAAAACTCTGAATTAAGGTTTTCGATTTGGTTTGAAACTACAGGTTGGGGCAGACAAGAACACGGAGGATGTGAGAACTGAGGGGTAAGTTAAGCAGATCGGATTATGGACAACAAGAAAAACTGTGTTAGGTAACAAAAATCAGAAAGGGAGGGGACTGGACAGTTGATTTTAATGAAACCATGAACATATTTGAACTTCACTCTCCTCACTGACAAGGAAAATCAGACCTTACTATGAAAGGAATAGCTAATCTCAATCCACATTTGGATTTTCAATTCTTCACATAAACAAAGACAAACTTTACTTGCAGAAGGAGAACTATGGACTCTGATATTCATATTTTATTTATGCAACCTCTGAAATCTTTCCGCAATTTGGTGTCATGGGAGACTAAAAACCCATCATCTGTCCCAACATATGACTCAACTTCGCTTTTCAGAATCCTCCTGATGGTTGTCTTCTGTGGTTGGGACTGAATGGCATTTGGAGTGTCTGCCTCAGGAAAGTGCGGACAGAAGACACACTTTATGTCTGTGCTACTTCCTGTTTTGGCTGTTCTTTGGCAAACATCATTCTACGTACTTACACATGTTCTGATTCTTCATCCTTTATTTCTTTCTAATAGACAACCTGTAGATCAACTCAGTCATAACTTGAGTTTCTAGAATAGTGTAGGACATACCTTTAGTTTCATGTGATAATTTAAATCACTGCAAATTCCCTGAGAATCAGAGTTTTTAAAAACAGAGCAAAACTTAGGTGCATCAAGGGTCCTCAGTGCAACCTAAGCAGGTATTGAAATAGCCTGTAATGGTTCAGAAAAGAAGAATCACCTTGATCAAGCTTATTGGAAATGTTTATGATGCCAGGGGCGGCGAGGCTGGTTCTGTAGATTGCTTTACTTTCTTCTGCCTTCTAGTTTTTAATCTATCTTGGCTTTGTTCCTCTTTTCCCTTCCTCCTCTTTTCTTCATTCTTTCCTTTTGACGTCTCCTTCAGCAGTTACCAAGTGCTCATGGTGTGGTCTCATCTCCATGGTCTGTGGCCCTGGCCCCCACCACTGCAGTCGCCATCATTACACGACTGTCATCCTCCCCGCTACTGAGCATGTGTCTGTGCCACACGCTGCGCTGGGCCCTTGAAAGGCCATATTTTGAACCCCTCCTGCAGGACTGTAAGACAGGAAGTGTTGCAGCATCTCTGTTTAACAGATGAAGAAACATGCACAGAAAAATTCCTCACCTCACACAGCTGGTAAATGGCAGACCAACACAAAATCCTGATGGCTTTGAAGTAGGAGGAAAGGGGTCAGGGCACAACCATTGAAGGAATGACACAGCCACTGAGGACAGGACACACTGGTTAGAACCAAGATGGCAGAAGATTCAACTTCCAGTAGACCTTGAGCCTCATGGCACACCCACAGGTGCCGTCACAGTTCCTAGGCTGACCATAAAATGGCAAAAAGTGGGCGGGAGGTGTTTCCTGGACGTCCTCACCCCTTCCCCAAAGTAGTTGGAATAATCCTCTGCTCATTAGCATATAAATTTACTGACCCCATAAAACCTAACAACTCCACACCTCATGGTCTCTCTCTTGCCTTCTGAGACGGCCCACACTCTGTCTATAGAGTGTGTATCTGCTTTTACTTTAAACTCAACACCCCACACCCCTCAGCTTCTCTCTGTCTCTCACCTGTCTGGGATGGCCACATTCTGCCTACGGAGTGTGTATCTCCTAAGCTGTTTTCCCTTCTGAGTGAGACAGACCCCACTCTCTGTGGACAGTGTAACTTTCTAAATAAACCTGCTTTCACTTTACCACGCCTTGCTCTTGAATTCTTTCCTGTGCGAGGCAAGAACCTGTTCTCCTGCAACAGCCTGACCCTGGGTCCATCCTGTTTCCACTCTACCCCATTTCTTTAGCATGACCTGGAAAGAGTTGTAACCTCCTTGATTAAACACATCTTTATTTTATATTCTTTTGACTACTCGCACATGCCAATTGCTATACTTTGAATTTCTGGGGAGTATTTATTACTTATTCTGATAAAAACCCTTTAAAGATAACTTAAAAAATTTGCAGATAAAGGCAATGAGCCTATTTTATAACTTTGTGCTACATGGAATTTCTGTGAATCAGTTCCATTCATTTCCCTGTGAACATGGTGTTGTTTGGCACAGATGTTACATTTGGACTGACATAAATGCTGGAGAGACACACGTTTCGGGGTTTACCAGGGCGTGTCAGTAACTGACAGCAAAGCAGGGCAGGTAAGTGTCGATGGAAATAAACACACAGCCTAAAAGTTGAGAGTTATGCTTTATTTGGCGGACATTTCTGAGGACTGGAACCCCTTCCGAGCCCAGGATGACAGCCTCTCAGATGGCTCTGAGGGGCTGCTCCAAAGAGGCAGGGGAGGATCCAAGATATACAGGGGCTTTACAACAAAGACCAGGTAGTTGGAACACTAAAGGTTTACTTGTGAGCTAAAGAAAACCGGACATCTCAAGTTACAGAATTTAGTGCTTTTCTATGTATGAGAGGGAGCAAATATTTGGGCTCATTGAAATCATTCCTTTGACAAGCACCTAGCTATCTAGGGTCTGTCCTTTCACATTCTGAGTCCCCTCTGGCTGCAGAGGCTGGGCTGCAGGCTTGTCTTCACTGGGGGGTGGCAGCAGCACTGATGACTTGATGGCTTCAGCATTCTTTGTTTACCGATATGGTTTGTAGTGTTTTTGGTTCACATGAGGAAAGCAGAGCCTGGCACCATGGCTGCCTCCCGTGGCCCCTTCCTCCATGGGAGCAGGGGTTTCTGGGGCGGCCGACCCACTGTGGATTATGGTTGCAGAAGTTGTGTTTGTCCTGAGGTTGCAGTCAGGGCCAACTACAGCAGGGGTGGAGGGACGGTAGTAGATGAGGTAGTCGGGCCCTAAGGTCAGGTAGAAATTGATGGAGACAGCACTTCACTAAAGGGACGAAGGGACTCAGACTCTTGTGTCAAGGCAGCTGTCCATGCAGAGTGAGGCTTCTGCTCCTGGACAAAGGTTCCTGGTCAGACTACAATCTTATGAGGAAGGCCAGCAAGGAGAGGCCTGTGATGCACATAGTAAATGAATTAGTGTGTGTCAGGCATTTGCAAAACTGCCTGGCATGGAGCAAGTGCTTAAAAATGTCATTATTATTATTATTATTATTATTTTATTATCATCAATATCATCACTCAACAATATGTTATTCTTACTCAAAGGTGTATTACTTTACTTTTATTACTACTGCCATTATTGCAAGGTAAGTTATGATATTTGCTACTGAGAAACCGGGGCCATGGAAGAAATCTTGGCAAAAGACCCACAGGTGGGAACCAGTGCTTGGAAATGAAGTGAAAACAGAGGTGTGATGGTGTAACCCAGGGATCTAGGTAAGACCCTTGGAGCTGTTTAAATACCCTTCTGTTAGATCAGGATGAGCGTAGGCACCTAAAGTTGACCTGAGTCCGATGATAGTTCAGTGAACAGTGAAGAGAAAGAGCTGTGGGCCTCGTTCAGTAACAATTTTAGTGTCAACTGTAGTAGTACTTGAAAAACGTAAAATTATGTAAAATAATTATTCATATTTTTCTACTCTATGTTGTGTTTCATCAGTAGCCACTTAATATTAAGGCCAGAATTCTTAAGCAGTTAGATAAGTCGGGGCACCAGGCAGACAGGTGGGGGAGAGGGAGGAGGGTCCAGAAGATGGCGTTATGCCCGCCTCCAGCATAAAGGGGCTTTGCTTCCTCTAAATGAGCGCCAGCCAGAAACCAGTTAGAACCCAACAGCCACGACTGCTTGGTACCATAAAGGACTTAACTGGACACAACCCAATGTTCATTGTATTATAGTTAACATTTCAGTTTAGGCGCCCCCACCCCCAACCATGGGTTTTTCTGTGTGCATCACGGGTAAGGACATGCACAAAGGGGACAAACATGACTGAGCACTCCAGGGGCAAGAGCTGTCAATTAATCAAGAGTCCCCCTCTAAGCGAGAGTGTAAGAGACAAAAACTGCTGCTTTTCCTCCCTTGGATCAGCCCACCTCCCATTCATAGAGGTGTATTTTCCTTTTTTAAATAAATCTTTCAAAATCTTTTGCTACACAATGCACCATCTCCTGACGGTAAACTTTTCTTTCAGGTATGACAAGAACTGAGGTCTTTACCTTTTGGGGTAAGAGAATGATAATATGAAAAAGAGAAATGAAACCATAATGAATCTATACTTCAGGATTTGTGAGGTTAGCGTCCAACCTACATTGTGAAAACTCGGTGTTTATGAAATGTCTAAACAGCCAAGTGGAGGGGACAGTGGTGGAAGATGGTGGGCTCAGGGTAACTGGGTGTGGATGTCTCTCCACGAGTACCTGTTGGAAGGATGATGCTGTGAGAGAGGAGAGGTGCATGGTGTCGGGTGAGCAGCCTGCTGGTGAACAAAGGTGTCCCAACACTGACCTACAGATAAATCAGAGCCTGATCAACAGCAAGCAATTTGACACATTTAGAAAACTTACAGGAAAGACAATGCTGATGAAACAGACATAAACAACCCTGCTCGTTTTACTTTATAAACACTTAAGCATTTACCAACTGCAACTGCTGTAAAACTGGAAGAAATACAGTCCTTTTCCTCGTATTTCTATTCTATGATTTTTCAGAGTTAAACTGTAACTAGTTCTGTGTGTTAAAATTGATCTGGCAGAAATCCTATTTGTGGACTTGAAAAAAACTGACTAATGAATATTTAATGAATTTCTAAGAAATCACTGATTGATTTTACCATAAAACAAAGCATAACACATGTACAAAATATGTAAACCAGAAAATGATACGACTTTTTTGAATCAGTGGTTAAGTTAGTCAAGTTTCAGGAGTTTTAGTGTCATAATAATGCATTCTTCTTATTGTCCTGATTAGATGACTTACAGTTTTTCAGTGAGCGTTCTGGCTAACACTTCTGCTTCTTTTTACCCACATTTACACTAATATTTACTCTAGAAATTCCTGAAACATCAGCCCTGACACCAACAGGCCCACTTCCATCTCTGCCCTTGCAGTGAAACCATCTAAGAGCAGCTGGCCACAGTCATTTGCCCACACCTACGTTTGCTCCAGAAACTTCCCAGCAGGTTTTCCTCTGTGTTTATTTTAAACCTTACACTTGAAGAGCCAGATGTTGAGACGAACACGTTGAGCCTGACCAGGGCTCCTTGCATCTGCTGCCCGGCTCCTCTGGACACGTGAAGCGGGGCTGTGGGGTCCGGGGTCTGGTCAGGGGAGACGAAAGCTGCTGTGGTGCAGCCTTCTTCACTTTAAACCTAAAATATCTTTCCCTGTGCACTAAACACATGGAGGTATTTCAAAGCCAAGTCTGTGTGTAATTAAAGAAAGTGCCAGCTGTGAGCGGACACTGCACGGTCCAGCCGCACGTGCTCTTTGTCAGTCTGTGGGCAGCGCCAGCAAACACGCAGCGTTGACAGGCAGATGTGAGAAAAGGATGAAGTGCTGGATTTTGGGTTGAGTCCTTTGCCCAGTGGATGGTCCTGCGGGCTCCTGCCTACACAAATGTGGTCATGTTATCTCTTCTTTTATTCACCTGCACAGATGTGAGAATGTAGCCCCCCGGAATCAGAACACAAGATAACCCGAACTCTAGCACCGTAACTGGGGCAGCTCTGAGCCGCCCATCTGTAACTGGCCTACTTCGGGGATTGGATAGTGTGCCCAGTAGTGACAGATGCTTTGGGATTGTACCTGAACGAAAAATAGAAAAGCAGAAAGCCATTCTTTTCCCCACACTTAGGGATCATTTTTTGGAGTTTTTGCAACACAACAGCGTGTGCCCGTTGCTCCTGCGTTTCTACTTTTCTGTTTCTGCCTGTGTCTTTCTGCGTCTCCTGCTTCCTCTGTCTTTGCGCGCTTGCACCCTTTTCCTCTACACCCTGGACCTCTCTGGGTCACGACTGCGTTTAGCGGGGAAAGCGGCTGAGGTCCAGCAGCAGGTGCTCTGCCTCCGCGTCCCCTGCACTGGCCCTCCCTTGGGAAGGGCCTTCCTTGGCCTCAGCCTTTCTCTGGCAGCTCACCTGCTAGAGGACCCCCCTGACCTTGTACTCAACTTCTAACTCCCCCAACCCCAGCCCTGACCCCAGGAGCCCAGATCCTAATTCTGGAGTCTCCTGGCTTATCTGAAATCAGGTCCCTGAATGAAGCAGAAATTTAGTAAAGAATGAAGTTGCTTCTTGCATTATTGACAAATAGGGGAAACTGTAACCAAAATAACCTAGCCTCAGGAAGAATGAGTTTGGAAAATCAGGCAGCATGGTGGGCTGGACAGAGCCCTGGGCTCTGCTCAGGAGGCCTCGCCGAATGACAGGTGGGGTGGCCTTGGCACCTTCTGGAAGCTGTCTCCTTATATTTAACTAAAAGTTGTTATTAAAATATTTATTAAAGTTCTTTTCTGATAATCCTATAAGCCTAAAAATAGGAAATTCACTATGGAATGTAAGGGAAGACCAAAAGGGAAGACACACTAAAATCTTGAGATTGTGGTGTTGAGTATGTTCTGGATAAAACGTGCCATGGTTCAGAAATAGCTTTGGAAGGGCTGGTAAAATGTGGCCAGAAGAACGTTATGGCTTCGAAGTGTCAGTAATGTCGACTCCCTGAGCAAGACAAGCAGTCAAGTCCTTACACACACGCTCTCCACCCCTTGGCCCTCGCAGAGGGGATCTCAGGAATGTAAAGGAGCCAGAGTCTGATGTAGCAACCCTAGGGGAAGGGGGGTCAATGAAAACTGACACTGTAACTGAGGGCAAGGGCCAGGCGGTGAGGGCAGGGAGATGACAGCTGGGTGCTGCAGCTGGGGTCACAGCCCAAAGGGGTGATGCTGCTGTGGGACGAACTGCTGCTTCTGACACAGGAAGACTCTCTTTTTCCACCTCCATCTCCATCTGTATGTTGACTTTGCCCATGAGCTGTTACCACGTCAGTTCAGTATCAGTTGCATCCACTGGGGTTTCAGGGTACCAGAACCCTGAGAGGATCCTGTCTTGAACCAGAGATGTGACAGAAGAGGACAAGTAGGCAGATGGTGCCACTTTGACCTTTGTCTACTCTCTGTGTTACTGAAAGCAAGTTTTTTTCCCCGCTGCACCGTGAGGCCAAACTGCAACATCGAAATTTGGAGCAGAGAAAGGTTTACTGCAGGGCAGAGCAAGGAGGAGGGGGTGGTTCATGCCTAACTCCCTGAAGGGTTTCAGCAAAGCTTATTTAAAGGCAGGTGACAGGATAGGGGAGTCGCAGGGTACATGATAAGCTCCTGCATAATTCTCTGATTGGTTCATGTCGAGGGAACAGAGCAGTTAACACTGTCAACCCCAAGACTCCAGAAGGTCTGGGGACCATGTACTCTCTGTCACAAAGTAGTTCATTTCTTCCCTTTGGTGATGGTTTTTAGCATGTGAAACACTCAGGAAATACACACAAGACACTATTATCTGGGTCCTTCCGAGAGGCGCTACAGCAGAGGACATAGGGAAGGGTCTGACCCTGCAGAGTCTCACAGGGCCCTGCTCTGTTACACCTGTATTAAATAGTCTTGTTTCTTTTTCATTTTTAAGAACCTTGTGTTAAGAAGGCCCACTTCTTAGAGAGGGCTGAAATAAGCTATCTTTAATTTTCTCACCATGGCTTAGAGGACATTTTGAAATAGTTTTCCTGGTGCTTATCAGAATGAGATTATGAGATTATTTAAATAATAGCTACTGTGCTACACTGATATGTGTGAGACCTTGGTGATGTATATTTCCATGTACGTATGTGTGCCAAGTAAGAGCAAAGCAATTACGATGCTATGGGTGGACATCGTGTGTAACTGCTTGGAAAAAAAAATATTTCTGAATTTTAAAAGGGCTATTAATCTCTCCCTGCAGTAGATTGTTTTGCTAAAAGACAAAAGCAAGTATGTGACAGCAGCCAAGTGAGAAAACAGACCGTCTGGCTCTGGCTGCTTTGCGGCTATGTGCAGCCATGAGTCCTCTTCAGGTAGAAACACACTTAGTCGAGTTCAGATCATGCAAACTTTTAGTTTTAAAATATTGCCATTGATGTGAACTTGGGCTAATTTTTGAATGTCAAACTTTGTTATGGTTTTGCAAGGTTTTTTTTACCCCCTTTCCTTTAAAGTCCATTGATTAGAAGACAAGAACGAGGCCAGGGGATGCGGGTCAGCCAGTGACTAATCTTGCACGATGTGAATAGCAGTCCCACTGCTATTCCGTGGCATTTGGTGCCTCGTGTTTGCTGGAAGCCCAATGTCAGCGGAGGTTCCTTTCACTCATTTTTTTTTTTCTTTTTCTTCAATATCTGTGCATATTTTTGATGGTCAGTGGAAAGCGCTTGGCACAGGGCCTGGGTCCTCGCAAGTGCTCAGCAAATCCTGCCTGTTAAGTCTGCCTCTGGTTTATTCTGAATCCTTTTAACAGTGGATTTCAGGACGTGTGGGAGAGAGTGTCACAGTCGGCCAGGAAATCAAGGCCCGCTGTTACCTGAGGTCTAGAAAAAATTAAGACAGGATAGAGTGGGCTCGGTTTGCATGAGGGGAAAACGATGAACATCCCCATCCTCTTGCCCCGTCCTGTTGGGTTTTTTTGGCATCCTGACCCAGCAGGCACGTGTGCCCTCTGAGCTCGAGGACAAACAGGGCCTGTGGGGCAGGGTGGGTGGAAGGAGCCAGCTGCATTTGAAACAAGGGGCAGCAGAGTGGTGGATTTGGTACCGGGACGAGGACTGGGATGTTTCCTAAATGTTTTTTTTTTTTTTTAAATTGAAGTACAGTCAATTACAATGTGTCAATTTCTAGTGTACAGCACCGTGTTTCAATCATACACACACACACACACATATGTTTGTTTTCATATTCTTCTTCACTATAGGTTACTACAAGATATTGAATATAGTTCCCTGTGCTTTACAGAAGAAATTTGTTTTTTATCTGTTGTATGTATAGTAGTTAATATTTGCATATCTTGAACTCCCAGTTTACCCCTTCCCAGCCTTTTTCCTCTGATAACCACAAGTTTGTTTACTATGACTGCGAGTTTCTGTTCCTGGTTTGTAGGTAAGTTCATTAGTGTCTTCTTTTTTCTTTTCTTTTCTTTATTTTTAGATTCCACATATGAGTGATATCATATGGTATTTTTCTTTCTCTTTCTGGCTTATTTCACTTACAATGACAATCTCCAGGTCAATACACGTTGCTACAAATGGCATTATTTTATTCTTTTTTATGATTGAGTAGCGTCTTTATCTGGTCATCTGTCGATGGACATTTAGATTGTTTCCATATCTTGGCTATTATATATAGTGCTACTGTGAACATTGAGGTGCATGTATCTTTTGAATATGAGTTCCTTCTGGATATATGCCCAGGAGTGGGATTGCTGGATCATATGGTAAGTGTATTTTTAGTGTTTTTAGGAATCTCCATACTGTTTTTTATAACGTCTGCACCAAACTGCATTCCCACCATTCGTGGACTTTTTAATGACGGCCATTCTGACTGGTGTGAGGTGATACCTCATTGTAGTTTTGATTTGCGTTTCTCTGATAATTAGTGATATTGAGCATTTTTTATGTGTCTATTGGCCATTTGTATGTCTTCATTGGAGAACTGCTTGTTTAGGTCTTCTGTCCATTTTTGGATTGGGTTTTTAAAGCTGTTGGAGAGAGACTTTGGTGAGAAAAGTGGCTGCTCTTCATCAGATTTCTGCTGCAGATGCATTAGGTAGATTCTCCCCCAGGGCCACTGCAGCCCAGTGGGGACATTCACTGTGGTCACCTCCTCGGGTGCCCTAACGTGACCTGCAGGTGTCTTCACCACCCTGGTGAGGGCCCAGAGCAGGAATGCTGCTTGGGAGCACAGTGAGTCTAGGAATGGACATGGGCTTTGGACAGCTCTGGGTTCCAGTCCAGGCTCAGCCACTTAGAAACTGTGTAATATTTGACAAGTTGTTTAATCTCTCAGGGACTTAGTTTCATAATCCAAAGCACAAATAAAAACACCTCCTTTGCCTGGTTTTCATGAGGGTAAGTTGAGATAAAGTGTACAAAACCTCTGCTTAGAGAGACTGATTGACATCATTTTCCTGCACAATTTCATGATTTAGGGAAAGCAATCTTCCACCTTTTCAAAAGACCTGTGATAAGTTAAAATAAACTTAAATATGGTTACCAAACTATGTAATCGGCTTAATTTACATAAAACAATAAAACTATTTCTTACCTGAAGAGTGTAAAATCCAAGATCCTGGTCTAATTAAGAAAAAAAAAAACCCAAATACAGGTTGGGGATGTTTTTGTTTAATTTATGAAATAAAGAAATGGCAAAGGAACCCTGAGGCTGTCTTGGTGATGACATTTGTTAGCTCAAGGCAAAATAAGGCTTCCATTAGCAATTCAGTTGTAGGTTGATATATTTTTGTGAAGGAGGATATTGGGTAAGTTTTAGAATTTTTGTCTAAGATCAGCAACTCATTTTTACAGAGATCTCATGGAGTCAGGTGATGTCAGAGAGAACTCCGAACTGGGGTGAGAGGGTTATTCTAGAGCAAAGCAGTGGTGGGAGGCATGGTCCCCGAGACCCAGGTGGTAGCACTTGTAATAATTCTCATGTTGGTAATAGTGATGATGATGATGATAATAATAATAATAATAATAACAATAATAATAATAATAGTAGTAGTTGTTGGCATTATTGGAGAAGTTACTGTGTGGCAGGGAACTAGTCATGCACATTTCCTGCCTTTTCTCCTTTACTCTCTGCAACCAACCCAGGTACTATTTCTGACCCCCATTTCACAGAGGAGGAAACCAAAGCACAGTTAGAAACGCAGTTAAAGGACGTGAGAGATGTGGACTGTGGAGCTGCGTTTGCAGGTCCTGGTGAGAAGTGACATCTAGTGTCTGGCTTCTGCTAATAATCTTCATTAGGATGTGCTCATGTCAATAAATCCTTCATTAGGATTTACTCAGACCAAGTGTGTTAATAAAACCTGATTTCACTAAAAAAAAACTAAAAATAAATAAATTGTTAATGCACTTACAAATTATTTTCCCACCTCATATTCCAGGAATATTCCTTTTGCTCAGGGTGTCTCAACCTCAATACTGTAGACACTTTGCAGTGGATAATTCCCTGTAGTGCAGGCTGGCCTGGCAGCCGTGCGGTGCTTACCTACCCCACACACTGGATATGAGCAACACCCCCGATCGTGACCACCAAAATGTCCCAGACATTGCTAAATAGCTCCATGTGTGTGCAGGGGGTGGTGGAGGTGGGGGATAGTAGCCCCTGGCCAAGGACCACTGCTTTAGAGTCTTTAGAAACTCTTCTAAGATAATCCTGCAAATGTCATATATATAGGCTGGTTCTAGGAGCATCTCGCCTTGCCCAGGAACAGGTCATCCAGAACGGGCAGCACCACAAAACTCACGAACACTAGTGAGTACAAGGTCCTTCCCTTTAAAAACACAACTTGTCCCTCGTTTGCAGAAGCCCTGCAGCTGGAAGCGTCTTTCACGTGTCACCTTTTGTCTGAAGCACAGTAACACCTGCATGTCCGTCGATGCTGACACAGGATCCATCACCTACTATATACATGGTCTATTAGTTTTCCAGGGCTGCTGTGATAAAGTACCACAAATTTGGATGGCTTAAACAATACAAACTTATTGTGTCACAGTTCTGGGGATTAGAAGTCCAAAATCAAGGGAGAAGCAGGGCCTTGGTCTCTTCAAAACCTCTCCACCTTCTGGTGGTGGCTGGAAGTCCTTTGCACGTCTTGGTTTGTGGGTGCATCACTCTGGTCTCTGCTTCTGTAGTCACACAGCATAATCCCTGGTCTGGGTCCAACTTTTCCTCTTCTTACAAGAACACCTGTCATTGCAACCTACAGAACGGGAGAAAATATTTGCAAATGACACGACCAGTAAGGGACTAATTTCCAAAATATATAAACAGCTTAATATAAAAAGAAACCCCAAGCACTCCAATCATAAAATAGGCAGAAGGCCTAAATAGACAGTTCTCCAAAGAAGACATCCAGATGGCCGAGAGGCACATGAAAAGATGCTCAGTAGCACTAATTACCAGAGAAATGCAAATCAAAACTACCATGAGGTATCACTTCGCACCAGTCAGAAATGGCCATAGTTGAAAAGTCTATAAATAATAAATGCTGGAGAGGGTATGGAGAGAAGGGAGTCCTCCTACACTGCTGGTGGGAATATAAATTAGTGCAGCCACTATGGAGGACAGTATGGACATTCTTTAAAAAACTAAACAGAATTACCATATGATCCAGCAATCCCACTCCTGGGCATACATCCAGAGAAAACTCCAATTCAAAAAGACACATGCACCCCAATGTTCACAGCAGCACTGTTTACAATAGCCAAGACATGGAAACAACCCAAATGTCCATCAATGGATGACTGGATAAAGAAACTGTGATATATGTATACAATGGAATACTACTCAGCCATGAAAAGAATGAAATAATGCCATTTGCAGCAGCATGGATGGACCTAGAGATTATCATATTAAGTGAAGTAAGTAAGAGAAAGACTAATATCATATGATGTCACTTATATGTATAATCTAAAAAAAGATACAAATTTTATTTAGAAACCAGAAATAGACTCATGGACACAGAAAACAAACTATGGTTACCAAAGTGGAAAGGGGTAGGGAGGGATAAATCATAAGTTTGGGATTAACAGATACACACTACTGTATATAAAATAGATAAACAACAAGGACCTCCTGTATAGCACAGAGAACTATATTCAATTTCTTGTAATGAGCTATAATAGAAAATAATCTGAATATATAAAACTAACACTGTAAATCAACTACACTTCAATAAAAAATAAACTTAAAAAAGAAAGACCACCATCCCTGGATTAGGGCCCACCCTACCCAGTATGACTTCATCATAACTTGATAAGAGCCACAAAGATCCTATTTCTGAATAAGGTCACATTCACAGGTACCAGGGCTTAAACTTGAATGGGTCTTGTCTGGGGACACAGTTCCACCCACAGCACATGGTGCAGTCCCACGCGATATAGAACTTAGCAAGAATCCTTGTGCTGACTAGTTTTGTTTATCCTTCCAGACCCACTCTCCATCTTTCAAGCTCTGCTCTGGGCTGCGCCCACCAGCTCTTGGTCTTTAGGCTTGTATGAGGTGATGCCTCTGGTAGGTTGGCAGGAGATGGGTCAGCAGGAGGAATGTGTTTATTCCCTGGGCCGCCTCCCTGCCCCTGACACTGTGGGCTGGCTGTGTTCCTCTGTCAGGTGGCCCTTGCTACACGTCCGCCGTGTCCAGGGCCCCTCCCCTCATCCTGGTCCCAGGGTGGAGTGAGGGCTCTGCTGTCACTGGCCCGAGTGTGGCCCGGCCTTGTCAGTTTCCCTGGGCCAGTGGGAGTTGGCTCTCTGGTCTCTGCCAGACCCTGACACTGCAACACTCAGCACTGTGATAGTTTGTTTAGAAATAATGTTACAGACCCAAAATGAGTTCCAAATTCCTGTTTCTTCTCCCTCTTCCATGAGCAGATGAAGATTCTGACAGGCTGGCTCTGGGCCAGGGCGGATGAAGACATGCAGTCTCCTCCTGTTTGGTCTTCCTGACGGAGTGTGGTGGAATGGACCTGGCGGGCAACAGTCTTCCCTTTCAGGAACATTGTAGGTTGCTTTTTAGCCTAACAAATCTCGTTTGCCTTCAGCTGCAGCAGAGCATAGGTGAGGAAAATTGGTCTCTTTGGCATCAAATCATTCAGAGCTTATAAATCGCTCATCAAAATGGGAAGAAATTGCATTTCTGGCTTGGTCTACAGCAGCCACAGCCAAATTAGGTGTCATTAAGCAGCTCTTCATGAAGGGTCATGCATGTTTGAGCTTAAGGGTCAGGCATGTCAGTGGCTCCTTCCCTCCTTTCCGCCTCCCTCCCCTCTCCCTCTGTGAATGGACAGACCTCCTGGGTACCACGTCTGGGCTAGTCTAAGCCCACTCACTGGAGCCTTGCAGGAGAAGTACCAGTGAGCATGAAAGGATGCCGATCCTGCTCCTGGAAAAGGCAGCACATGATAAATAGTCACCTTCTTTGTTCCTTCTCTCTTCATTTCTCCTAATTTCAAAGGAAGTGAGGAGGGGTGGGGGAAGGGAACTTTGGAAGGAGGAGAGAAGACATTATAGGTCTTGCGGTAGAGCGATGGGCTTGTGCAGTTTTTGCAGCTTCGTTGACTTGTGCAGTGTTTGGTTTGATAGCAGTGCCTTTGAGTGCACTCTCCCTCGCCCCTTATGTCCATTTGGCTCTCTGGAGGTGTGCAGTGCTGGACTGGGCTGGGGGGAATAGAAGCAGGAGCTGCCTATTAAGACTCAAGGAGAATCCTTCCTTCTGAGCTACCCAGCCAGCTCACCGGTGCAGGAAGGGAGACAGCTCAGGGCACTGCCCGCTGGCTGGAGTGGCCATTTCTCCCAGAACTCCAGGGAGTGAGGAAGGGTGACCAAGCCCAGCATCAGGTTTCATAAACAAAGGCATCTCAGAGTTCCTGAAAGGACAAAAAGTTACATGGGATGTAGTATCACCCTCATCTGTCAAAGTATTGTATATTCTAAAAAATTTCTTTGAAGCCCTTGCCATCCAATTAAATATTTATGATTTAATAAGCACTAAGGAGACGGTTTAGGAGAAAAATATCTTAAATGCTACTTAATCAAGACATCAAGACCTTAAATGCTACTTAATCAAGAAATGGAGACCACTTAAAAGTACTGTGGGGAGGTGGAGGAGAAACCTCAGGCTGTTCCATTTGGACGTGACCTAAAGGATACTTCCTGTTGGCACATCAGTCACTTTCTGCAACACTTTACAGGAGTCCGGTCTCCTGGGGGCTAGAAGTTCCAACACCCGAGGGCTTGACTTCACCATTTCCTTTGGTAAAGTTTGCTTAACAGGCATTTTCATCTATATAGATATTTTATTTTACAACAATCCTGTGAGGTAGTCCAGGCAGGTATGATATCTCCATTCTTAGATGAGGAAGTTAGGGCTTTAAGAAGTGAAGTGGCTGGCCCTGGATCAGCTAATGAGGGCTGGAATAAGCTCTTCTACCAATGCTCGATCCACTGGGTGTACTGTTTCCCCTGACGATGGAGAGCATCTGCTCTTGAGGACATTGTGCAATGAGAATTATCAAAAAACTCTCTGGAATGTGGGGTTTGGAGGCAGGAGCTATTTACAGTATTTGAACCAGACACAGAAACTGCTCCAACTGAGCAGATATCTCAAAGAATTCTCGGAAGTGGGAGTTTTTTTTTTTAATCTAGAAAATTGTTGCATCTTTTATGAGTTAAGGCCTAAAAATCATAAGGCTGACATGATCTTTCTTATTTTACAGATGAGAAAATGAGTCTCAGAGATGTTTAGTAATGTGTAGTAAAGAATTTAGACTTAATATCTAAGTATATGTATGACTGAGACATGATTACACCAGAAATTGACACACCATTAGTAAACTGACTATACTTCAATTTAAAAAAAAAAAGAGAGTACTGGCCTTTGCCCTGGACTTCTGGGAGGTAATCTATGCCATACCTGATAGAATGTCTTCAGATAGCATGTGGGCTGACCACACCTGACATCCTCAGGTGGCAACTGGCTACACCAAAGAGACCAACCATGAGATATAGGGTGGAGGTGATGGGTACAAAGTATTAATCACTCTGGATGCTGGGTTCAACCATGAGGGAAATCAATCAGTGAAAGGCAGTCAAAGGCAGACTAGATAAGGCCAAGGAAAGAATAAATGATTTAGAAGACAGGATAACAGAAATCACCTAATCAGAACAGCAGACAGAAAAGCAAACGAAAACCAATGAAAGCAATGTAAGGGTCCTATGGGATAATATAAAATGTGCCAACCTATACATGATAGGGGTCCCAGAAGGAGAAGAAAAGAAAAGGGAATTGAAAAGATATTTGATGAAATCATGACTAAAAACTTCCCAAACCTAAAGAAGAAATCAGATATCCAAGTACAGGAAGCACAGAGGGTCCCAAACAAGAAGAACCCAAATAGACCTACCCCAAGACATGTTATAATTAATATTGCCAAGGTTAAAGATAAAGAAATTATTCTAAAGTCAGCAAGAGAAAAACAAAGAGTTAATTTCAAGGGGACCCCCATAGACTTTCAGCTGATTTCTCAGCACAAACACTGCTGGCCAGAAGGGAGTGGCAAGATATATTCCAAGTCCTGAATGAGAGAAAGTTGCAACCTAGGATACTCCATCTGGCAAGATTATCCTTGAGAATAGGAGAGAGAAAGAATTTCACAGACAAGCAAAAACTAAAGAATCCAGCAATATTAAACCTATGCTAAAAGAAATACTGAAAGGTCTACCCTAAATAGAAAAGAAGCCAGGACTCTATAAAAAGGAGAAAACCATAATTGGAAAGGCAATAACCACAATGAGTTGCAAGAGAATAAACATGAAGATGTAAAGAGGAGTTCAAAATCATTAAAGGTGGGAGAGGGGAGCAAGAAAATATAATAGATTTTCTTTTCTTTTTCTTTTTGTTCTTTTTAGGATGTATTTGAGCTTATATGACTATCAGTTTAAAGCAAACGGATATAGTGGTGGGTAATATACTTGAAAAACAGAGTAACCACAAATCAAAGCATACAACAGAGTCGCAAAACCCAAAAAGAAACCAAGATAGTACAAAAGAAAATTATCAAACCACAAGAAGAAAAAGAAAAGAATAAAGAGGAAATACCAACTCCACCTTCCTGAAGGGAGAAGGGATTTTTGTCCTTGTTTAGTCTGGATCATAAGTGTCATGGTGTCGATGCATGATGGGTACTTCTGATCTGCAAGGCTAATTTTATTGAAATGAGGGCATAATGAGCAATTGGTTATATTTGTTATGCTGGAGATAGCTCCTTTTTCCCACATTTGTCGGCCTCCAGGCTTCTTGTTACCCCAAAATGTGTGATCACTTATCTGCCCAGAGTTCCTGCTTTTCTTTCTCTGCCCAGGGACCTCTGTAATTACATGATGTGTGGTTTCCTGCATTTGGCCTGTGCCCCTCCTTTTTTGCCCAATTCCTTTCATTTGGCCGGTGTCCCCCTTTCTCTGCTCACATCTATCTATCTGCCTGCTCTAACACGATGACCACTTGTCTTGGGGTAGCAACAGTGGGAATCAAACTAGAGACCCCAAATCCAGAGTGAGGAAAGTGAGGGAAGAATTTTTGTGACAGAGAACTTCAGGAAATGGCTCTGGGTCCTACCTGCTGAGCTGCTACAGCAGGGTAAGTGAGAGTCAGCTCCCAGGCCAGGCCCAAGCACATGCCTACTGCAACCGAGCAGGACCCTGTGGGGCCTTCCCCCGACAGATGCCCACCCCCCACAACCCCATATCTTCTGCTGTAGCTCCTCTCTGAAGTACTTGGATAATCATATCTGATGGACACTTTCTGAGTTGTTTTACAGGTGGGAAAGCCACCACCAGATGGAAGAAATTAACTACCTGATGATCATGAGCATGCCAGACCTACTGGCACTTAAGGATTGGTGATGTTAACCACTGTGACACCACTCTGTTACCTCACCATCAACGAATCAGAGAATTGTGCACCAGCTGATCACATACCCTGTGAGTGCCCTCCACTACTTTCTGGCCTTTAAAAACACTTTGCTGAAACCATTCGAGGACTTTAGAGTTTTAGCGCACAAGCCACCCCTCCTCCTTGTTTTGGCATCTTCATAATAAATACTGCCTTCTCCTTCCCCACAACCCGGTGTCGGTAGATTGACTATACTGTGCATGGGTGAGCAGACCCAAGTTTGGTTCGATAACATTACCACAGCATTTGCACACAGGTATTTCCTGAACAGAATGAAAGCAAACCATTTAATAAAGTCAGAACTCAAGCCTTAGATTACTAGGTTGGCATCAGAAAGTATCATATGTCATAACGTAGGCTACAGCAGAGGCAGCACACTTGAAAGCACAATTAGAAATGCAGCAGAGTTAAAAGTGAGCTTGGAAGGCTAAAGGCAAGACCTGAGGGGTGGGAAAAGTACCAGAGCTCAGGCACAGAGATCACAACACACAGGTCTGCGAAGACCACAATCTGGCGACAAGTGCTTGGAAGCATTCATTAGTGCTTAAACTATTTGATGGTATTTCCTTCTGTACCTAAGAAGATCAGAGGTTGAGGGAATCCCTTTGGTGTGTGCTTTGTAGACAGCTTACATTCTTCCCTCCGGGGTACAGCTTATGTTAATAAGTCCCCTTCACAGATGTGTGCCTGCCTCCAATAACTAGCATTCTCCATGTCTTTGCTTCATTATTACCTTATGGATAAATACAGGAAAGGGGGAGATAAAGATGACCTTTAACAGCATCATTAATGGTAACATTGATGCAGAGTGCTTTGGTTACAGAAATTCTGGTCACAAGGTGTGTTGGGGACAGGGAACAGAAAACATCATGCAGAAGCAGCTGTGTGGATCTGTGAAGTCCCCGTCACCATTGACCTTAATAAGTCAAGCATTTGACTCACTCAGAGTTGGAAGGCATCTTAGCCCATTCCTCTTGCCAGGACTTGGGGTACAGCAGCAAAGTAGTGATTTTAGACAGTGGAGGAAAGAGACTGGAGTCCTGCAGATCAGCCGTCGAGTTTAGGAGCTCTCAAACACTTGGAACATGGAAGTGTTCTAGAGAGTGCAAAGCTCTACACAAGTTGGCAGTTATCCCAGTCAAGTGGAGAGAGGCTAAGGGGTCAGGAAGTTCAGAACTTAAGTTCCTGTTCTGCTCAACACCCTGCCTTGTTATACAAGGCACTGGAGACCCTCCGGGTGATCAGGTTCCATCTCTAGTCATTCTTCTTCTGCTTTGCTCCACCGAAGCCACTCTATCCTATCACCTCCTAGAACATGGCAGGCTCCTTCCCATCTGGGGACACTTGGGACTGTAGATTCCTCTGGCTAGAAATGTTCCCCAAAAGGGAAAGGGAAAAGACACCAGTTCTTTTCTTACCCAAAAGATAAAACTACAGATGGGAGATGGTGCGCTGTGTAGCAAAAGATTATAAAGAATTTATTTAGAAAAGAAAAGTGCACCTCCAAGAATGGGAAGCAGGCTGATTCAAGGGAGGAAAAAGCAGTGGTGTTTGTTTGCCTTTTCTCTTACACCCTCCCTTAGAGGTGGTCTTTTGATTGATTGACGGTTCTTGCCCCAAGCATGCTTAGTCATATTTGCCCCTTTTATGCATGTCCTTACCCATGATGCACACAGAAAAACCCATGGGGGAGCCTAAACCACAATGCAAATTATATTGCAATGAACACTGGGTCATGTCCTGTTAAGTGTTTCTTGCTACCGCGCAGCTGCGGCTGCTGGGTTCTAACTGGTTTCTTGCTGGCACTCATTTAGAGGAAGTAAAGCCCTTTATGCTGAAAGCGGGCATAACGCCATCTTTTGGACCACCCTCTCTCTTCCACCTGTCTGCCCAGTGCCCCCACTTATCTAACCACCTAACAGAAACAGACCCTCTTTCCCCACCAGCCAATTTTGTCTCACATTCTGGAGGATGGAAGTCAAAGATCAGGACCCAAGCAGGTTCAGTGTCTGTGAGGGTGTCATTGTCACTCACTGTCACTCACCTTTGACTTGTGCATGAGCCATACAGTTTGAGGTCACTAGATGGCAATGTAACACCAATGAAAAAGCTAGGAAAATATTTCCAAATCCAAAGCAAGTTTGATATATGCTATCACAGTTTAAAGAAAACTCTATTGAGAGGCGTTAATTGTGTACTAAGAGTAAAAAAAAAGTATATCTATTTTTTTAATAATAAAAATGAAAAATCAGATTGCTCTCAAGAGTGAAAACTTATCTAACTTCTCTTCTTTCAGCCTTCAGACAATCCAGGCTTGTAACTCGGTTTTTCTATTTAGAATACACTGAACTAATCTTATAATATTCTTCTTTCTTAGTTCCTGAAGAATTTTTGGTACCTCCTAGATAAGCAAGCCTTGGAAGAAAGGAGTCCATATGGAACTTTGTTGTTGTTGTTTAGGGACATAGACAACAAACAAAATAAGCTAATTTGATAGTATATTGGAAGGTAAGCGCTATGGAGAAATACCAAGCAGTGAAAGGACAGAGGTGCAGTCAAAAGAGGGTCTTATTGGGAGGCTGACGTATGCTTGAAAACTCAAAAGAAATGGGAAAAAGAGCTGTAGGCAGAGAGTAGCAACTGCAAAGCCCTGGAGCAGGAACACATCTGGTGAGTTCGAGGAATTGCATGGAGGCCAACGTGGCTGGAGCAAATGAAGGGAAATTTAGGGGACTTGTCAGGGAGATAGTGAGTGACAGGTCATGCAGGGCCTTGTTGGCCACTGAAATGTCAACTTGGACTGGAGTCCGGGAGTCATGGCTTCTTTACAGAGATGAGATCTCACTTTATTTTCAAGAGGATTGCTCTGACTGTTGTGATAAAAATGTTTTAGGGAGTCAAAGAGGGAAGCCAGGAGACCAGAAATCCAGGAGAAGATACTAGTAGCTTGGACCTGGGTGGTAGTATAGTAGTAATAAGAGATATTGAGAAATGCTAAAATTCAGACTGGATTTTGAAAGTAGAGCAACAGAATTTCCTGATGGATTGGATGGGACTTTTTTTAAGAGCTAAAGAGAGGCAGCATGGACGACTGACAAACATTTGGCCCGACCAGCTGAAGTGCAGAGGAGCCATTAATTGAGATGAGGAACCTGAGGGAGCAGATTCTGGGGTCAAAGACCAGGAGATCAGTTTAGAACGTGTCATGATTGACATGTCTGTTAGTCATTCAGCGATCAATGCCTTGTTTCTCTAGGTCTGTGTTGAAGGTATAAATTTGGGGATTGACATTATTACCATGTCATGGTATTGAAAGCTACAAGCTGGGTGAGTGAGTGACTTAGGGATGTGTGAGGGGGAATGGAAATCTCTGAAGAAGACGTTCCAGAAGGGATCTGAAGGCTGCAGAAGTTAGTTGAACGGAGAGTGGTAGGAAATCTCTCCTCTCAGTGGCATCACTAATCAGCTAATCTACCAACAGAGTGAAAAATGAGGGAACAGTCTAATGATGGAGACTTCATTAGATACCAGACAAGAGTCTTGGGGTGAGAAGGTAGCTTTTCTCTAACAAATCTATGAAATTTCAGTGCAGTACTTAAGTAGGTGGAATCCTAAAATATTTCCTAAAGAATCTCATATAAAAATGAGGTGTGATCTTTATCACTGAAAACGACCGTGGGACATGTATGTGTGGTAGCAACAGAGGTCTGAGGGCAGTTGTCACCGAGAGGTGACAGCGCACATTGTCCCAGGCTGCTTGGGGCTGAGTTCCGGGGATGCCACTTTCAGGCTGTGTAATTTCAAGCAGGTTGTTTAAGCTTTTTGTGCTTTAGCTTGGTGTTCAGTTAAACAGACATAAAGCTGGTTTTGCCATGAGGATCAGATGAGAGTATGACGTTACTCAAAGTGCTTGGACGATAGTAAGGCTTCAGCAGCAGGAGGTAATTACACTTTTCATTGCTGTGAATCACCGTAGAATTCATTTTTAAGATGAAGAATACGGAAGCAGTCAGATATATTTCTGGTTGAGAAAAACAGACCATATTGGATAATAAAACACCTATTTACCACTTACTATGGTTTTACCTGGACTTTTAATTAGAGAGATTGTAAAAGAATGACAGATATTAATTGAGCACTTACAAGTAAAGCACTGCACATCTATTATCTTCTTTTTTTTTTATCTTTACCATCTTGTATGGGAGGTGGAATTTATCCTATTTTGTAGATCAGGAAATTGAGGCTTAGAGTCTTAACGAAGGGCACAAACCTAGTGAGAGGCAGATCCATGATTTGAAAGAAGTTGTCATCTTTCAAGTTCTTCAAATCACTGTTCCAGCTTTCTGCTACTACACATCCTGTTTGCTTCAGCAGATCACATCTGAAGCACACCGCTCATAACTGACAGCTCTACCATAGCAAGTCCCCTTTGAGGAGCAGGAAGAAGAAAACCTCATGAGATCATACTTGTAATTTCAAATGATAGTACAGACAAATGCACTACCCTCCCTCCTTTTTTTTTTTCTGCAGAAAACAAGGTAATTATGTTTTCAAATTTGCTTCTGTAAAAATTTCAAAACCTTTAAAACCTTTCAAAATCAATGAGTAATTCTTCCATATCCACCTAGATTTCTAAATTAAAAAATTTCTTTAATTTTTTTTGGGGGGGTAATTAGGTTTATTTGTTTGTTTATTTTTTACTTTAGGTACTGGGGATTCAATCCAGGACCTCATGCATGCTAGGCACGCACTCTGCCACTGAGCTCTACCCTCCCTGCTCCAACTAGGTTTCTAAACACAGTGAGGCCTTGAAGACATCGTTAGCCTGATGGTGCTGGAGATGCTGAGCCAGGCCCTTCCTTCTCCATCTCAAATACACAGACGATCCAGGTATTTAAAAAGCACATAGCACTGAAAAACGGCAGTGGGACCCTTCACTGACTTTGTGTTCCAGAAAGATTGGCTTGTCACCCAATCCATATAGATCTATTACACTTTTATGTTATTATTTTCTTTAGCCTTTAGCTCCCTTCTGAAACTAGCCAAAAGCCACAACTCTAAGTCCTCCTAGGCATGGTTTAAAGTGGGCTCTGCTAATGTCACTAAATATGAGAGTGAAGTGTTGTCTGTACACTATTTAACTGTTTTTCTTTGCTTCAGAAGCACTGTCAATGCTTAAAGCTTACAGAACTTACTGAGGCACTAATATTTGGTAGAGCATCTTGTTCTCTATACAGGTTCTCATGTAAAATATCAAATTGCTTATTGCCTGTGAGATGAGAAATTATAGGTAGATACATATTGGTTAACTCTGTGTGTTCTCCAGGCTGGTTTCCAAGAAACAGCTCTAGGGCCAAGGGGAGTATTACTCTGCTCACATTTTCCTCTAGAATTACGTAGTGTGGGGTCCAAAAAGGCCACACTTTTGAGTATATCCAAGTCACTATGCGCACGTTCCCTTTTTGACCAAAATTGCTCCAACACATATCAAACTTAGAAGCTTTCTATAGTTCCAGGTGGTCAGAATCTGAGCACATCTGATTGCCATTTCCCACTGGAATTCATGCCAACTAGGCCTGATCTTCTGCCCAAATGACATCTACTTTCCCCCTAGGAAGTTCTGATTCCTGCACCGTGTCTATTGCCAATTAATAAAATGAAATAAAAATATTTGGCTTGTTTATGGAGTTCCTGTCTTCATTTAATTTGTAGTATTCAAAGGGAGGAGCAGAAAATGTTCTTTTTAAATCACAACACAGTTGATTCATAATACTGTGTTAGTTTTAGGTGTATAGCAAAGTGATTCATTATATATATATATATATTCACATTATTTTTCATTGTAAGTTATTATAGGATATTAAATGTAGTTCCTTGTGTTATACAGTAAACCCTTGCTGCTTGTCTATTTTACGTATAGTAGTTTGTATTTGTTGATCTTGTGCTCCTAATTTATCCCTCCTCTCCCCTCCTTCCCCCTTTGGTAACCATAAGTTTGTTTTCTATGTCTGTGAGTCTGTTTCTGTTTTGTATATAGATTCATTTGTATCATTTTTAAGATGATACACTGACCCCACATATAAGTGATATCATATAATATTTGTCTTTCTCTGTCTGACTTATTTCATTTAGTATGACTTTCTCTAGGTCCATCCATGTTGCTGCAAATGGCAATATTTCATTCTTTTTTTATGGCTGAGTAATATTTTATACTGTGCCTTCTTAAACCAATCACCTGTTGATGGGCACTTTGGTTGTTTCTATGTCTTGGCTATTGTAAATAGAGCTACTAATATCATTGAGGTGTGTGTATCTTTACAGATTATATTTTTCATCTTTTCTGGATATATGCTCAGGAGTGGGCATGCTGGATCATAAGGTAAATCTATTTTTTAGGCTTTTAAGGAAACTATACTGTTTTCCATGGTGGCTGAACCAATATACATTTCCACCAACAGTGTAGGAGAGTTCTATTTTCTCCACAGACTCTTATAATAAATAAGCAATTCATAGACTTTTTGATGACAGGTGTGAGGTGATTCGTTATTGTGGTTTTGAGTTGCATTTCTCTGATAAGTAGCTATGTTGAGCATCTTTTCACATGTCTGTTGGCCATCTGTATGTCTTCATTGGAGAAATGTCTGTTTAGGTGTTCTGACCATTTTTTGATTATTATTATTATTTTTGATATTGAACTGTATGAGCTGTTTGTATATTTTGGATATTAACCTCTTGTTGGTTGCATCATTTGCAGATATTTTCTCCTATTCTGTAGGTTGTCTTATTGTTTTGTTAATGATTTTCTTTGCTGTGAAAAGGCTTTTAAGTTTGATTAGGTCCCACTTATTTTTGTATGTATGTATGTATGTATGTATGTATGTATGTATGTATGTATGTATTTAATGCCTTGGGAGACTGATATAAGAAAATATTGCTATGATTTATGTCTGAGAATGTTTTGTCTATCTCCTCTTCTAGGAGTTTATGATGACATATCTTATATTAAAGCCTTTAAATCATTTTGAGTTTATTTTTGTATATGGAGTGAGGGAGTGTTCTAGTTTTCTTGATTTACTTGTAGCTGTCCAGTTTTCCCAGCCTCACATGCTGAAGATACTGTCTTCTCTCCATTGTATATTCTTGCTTCCTTTGTTGTAAAGATGGTTCAACATACACAAATCAACCAATGTGATACATCACATTAACAAAAGAAAAGGCAAAGACTATATAATCATATTAATAGAAACAGAAGAAACATTTGATAAAATTCAACATCCATTCATGATAAAAGCTCTCACCAAAGCGGATATAGAGAGAATGTATCTCAATATAATAAAAGTCATTTACGACAAACCTACAGCCAACGTAATACTCGTGGTGAAAAGCTGAAAAACTTTCCACTAAATTCAAGACAAGGATGCCCACTCTCACCACTTCTATTCAACACAGAATTGGAAGTCTTAGCCACAGCAATCAGATAAGAAAAAGAAATAAGAGGTATCCAAAATGGAAGGGAAGAAGTAAAATTGTCATTACTTACAGATGAGATGATACTGTATATGGAAAACCCCTAAAGACTCCACACAAAAGCTATTAGAACTAATAAATGAATTCAGCAAGGTAGCAGGATACAAGAGAAATACACTGAAATCTGTTGCATTTATTTACATTAACAATGAAATGTCAGAAGAGAAAGTAAAGATGCAATCCTATTTAAAATTGGGTTAAAAATACAATACATAGGAATAAACTTGTTCAAAAATATGGAAGATATATCTATATTAAGAACTACAAAACATTGATTAAGGAAATGGAAGGTGATTCAAAGAAATGGGAAGATATCCCATGCTCTTGGATTGGAAGAATTAAAATTGTTAAAATGGCCATACTGCCCAAAATAATCTACAGATTTGATGTGATCCTTATCAAAATACATTTTGATATTTTTCACATAACTAGAACAAATAATCCTAAAATTTATATAGAACCACAAAACACCTAGAAGTGGCAAAGCAATCCTGAGGAAACTTTTTAGTTTGATGTAGTCCTATTTGTTTATTTTTGCTTTTGTTGCACTTGTCTGAGGAGACAGATCAAAAAAAAAAAATGGCTAAGACCGATGTCAAAAGTGTACTATCTAGGTTTTCATTTAGGAGTTTTAATAGTTTCATATATTACAGTTAAGTATTCAATCAATTTTGAATTTGTTTTTGTACATGGTGTGAGAAAGTAGTCCAGTTGGATTCTATCGCGTGCAGCTGCCCAGTCTTCTGAACACCATTACTGAAGAGGATGTCCTTTCCCCATTGTGTATACTTGCTTCCTTTGTTGCAGATTAACTGACCATATAAATGTGGGTTTCTTTTTAGGCTTTCTATTCTATTCTATTGACTTATGTTCCCATTTTTGTTGAATTTTTTTCTAAAATGTTTTCTTTATCTATTGAGATTATCATGTGATTTTTATTTTTTAACTTGTTAATGTGGCGTGTCACATTGATTGATTTGTAAATGTTGAACCATCCTTGCATCCCTGGGATAAATTCCACTTGATCATGGTGTATGATCCTTTAAATATGTTGTTGAATTCAGTTTACTAATATTTTGTTGAGGAATTTTGCATCTTTGTTCAGCAGTAATATTGGCCTGTAGTTTTCTTTTCTTTTTTTTTTTTTTTTGTGGTGTTTTAGTCTGGTTTTGGTATCAGGGTGATGTTGGCCTCATAGAATGAGTTCAGATGCATTGCATCCTCTTCAATTTTTTGTAACAATTTGAGAAGATAGGTGTCAACTCTGAATGTTGGGAGAATTCACCTCTGAAGCTGTCTTGTCCTGGACTTTGGTTTGTTAGGGGTTTTTAAAATTCATGATTCGATTGTTTTTCTGGTGATTGTTCTGTCCAAATTTTGTATCTTCCTGATTCAGGCACAGGAGAGTATACATTTCTAGATATTTATCTGTTCTAGGTTGTGTATTTTATTGACATATAAATTGTTCCTCTTATTAATAGTAACCTCTTTGTATTTCTGTGGTGTTGGTTGTAACTTCTCTTCTTTCATTTATGATTTTATTTATTTGTGACCACTCTCTTTTTTTTCTTGGTAAATCTAGCTGAAGTTCTACCAATTTTGTTTATCTTTTCAAAGAACCCATTTTTAGTTAATCTTTTCTGTTTACTTCTTTTTAGTCTATATTGCAATTATTTCTGTTCTCATATTTGTTATTTCTTTTCTCATACTAACTTTGGGTTTTGTTTTTTCTTCTTGTTCTAGTTCCTTTAGGTATAAGATTAGATTGTTTATTTGGGATTTTTATTATTTCCTGAGATAGGCTTTTATTGCTATAAATTTCCCTTCCCTGTTTTTGCTGCATTCCATAAATTTTCAATTGTTGTGTTTCCATTTTAATTTTCCTCCAGGTATTTTTTGATTTCTTCAGCGACCCTTTAGTTGTTTCATAGCATATTGTTTGGCCTCCATGTGCTTGTGCTTTTGCAATGTTTTTTTCTTGCAGTTGATTTCTAGTCTCATACCTTATAGTTGGAAAAATTAGTGATATGATTTCAATCTTCTTAAATTTAGTGAGACGTTTTTGTGGCCTAGCATGTGACCTATCTTGGAGAATATTCCATGTGCACTTGAAAAGAACATGTATTCTACTGCTTTTGGCTGGAGTGTTCTGTGAATAGCTATTAAAGTTATCTGGCATAATGTGTTGTTTAAGGCCAGTGCTTCCTTATTAACTTTCTGTGAAAGATCTATATATTTATGTAAGTGAGGTGTCAAGGTTTCCTGCTGTTATTGTGTTACTGTTAATTCCTCCCTTTATGGTTGCTAATATTTGTTTTGTGTATTTAGGTGCTCCTATGCTGGATACGTATATATTTACAATTGCTATTATCTTCTTGTTGGATTGAATCTTTTATCATTATGTAATATCCTTTGTCTTCTGTTAAGCCTTTCTTTTAAAGTCTTTTTGTCTAAGTATTGTTACTCTAGCTTTTTTTAAACTTTCTTTTGCATTTGAATACCCTTTTTCACTCCCTCATTCTCAGTCTGTGGGTCTTTAGATCTGAAGAGAGTTTCTTGTGGGCAGCCTACAGAAAGGTCTTTTTTTTTTTTTTAATCCATCCAACCATTCTATGTCTTTCGAATGAAGAATTAGCCCAATTGCATTTAAATTAATTATTGATAGCACATAGTTATTGTCATTTTATTAATTATTTTTTTTTTAGGTTTTTTTTCTCTTTTCTTCTCTTTTCTTTCCTTGTGATTTGATGACCATCTTTAGTGTGATGTTAGGCTTCTTTTTACTTTGTTCTGTGTGTATTTATGATAGATTTTAATTTGTGGTTACCTTGAGGTTCATATATAACTATATAACTATATATACATATATATATATGTATATATATATATATACACACACACACATTTATATATATATAAATGTGATCATTTTAAGTTGATAATTTAAGTTCAAACAACCTTGTATTTTTACTCCTTCCCATGTTTAGTGTTTTTTATGCCATGTTTTATATCTTTTTGTTTTGCATAGACTTTAACTTCTTATGGTGGATATAGATGATTTTACTATTTTTGCCCTTTAACCTTCCTATTAGCTTTATAAGTGGTTGGTCTGTTACCTTTACTCTATGATTAGCTTTACCAATGAGATTTTTTTCCTTTTGTAAATTTTATGTTTCTAGTTGTGCTCTTTTCTGTTTGGAGAAGTTCCTTTAATATTTGTTGTAAAGTTGGTTTTGTGGTGCTGAACTCTTTTAGCTTTTGCTTGTCTGTAAATTCTTTATTTCTCCTTCAATTCTGAATGGTAGCCTTGTTGGATAGAGTACTTTTGTTGTAGAAATTTTTTTTCTCTTTCATCACATTGAATATTTTGTGCCACTCCCCCAGCTTGCAAAGTTTCTTCTGAAGTGAGCTGACATTCTTATGGGAGTTCCTTTGCAGGTAATTAGTTGTTTCTTCTTGCTGCTTTTAAGATTCTCCATTATTAATTTTTTCCATTTTAAATATAATGTGTCTTGATGTGTACCTCTTTGGGATTATCTGTTTGGAACTCTCTGTGCTTCCTGGAACTGAATGTACATTTCCTTTCCCAGATTTTAGGGAAGTTTTCAGCTATTATTTCTTCAACTAAATTCTCTGCCCCCTTTTCTCTATCTTTCCTCCTTCTAGGACTCCTATAATGTGAATGCTAGTATGCTCAGTGTTGTTCCATAAGTCTCTTAAGCTATTCTCATTTTAAAATCTTTTTTTGCTTATTCTGTTCAGCTTGTGTGATTTTCACTACTCTATCTTCCAGTTTGCTGATACATTCCTCTGTAACATCTAATCTACTTTTGATTTCTCCCAGTGTTATTTCTTTTATTTCAGTTATTGTATTCTTCAACTCTGTTTGATACTTCATTATATTTTCTAACTCTTTTCTGAAATTTTCTCTATGTTCATTCTTTCTTCTCCCGAGTGCACTGAGCATCTTTGAGAGCATTACCTTTATTTAGTAGATTACTCATCTCCACTTTGTTTAGTTCTTCCTGTAAGGTTTTGTTTCATGCCATCATTTAAACATATTTCTTTGTCTCTCCATTTTGCCTAATCTTCTGTGTCTATTTTGGTAAGTTAGGTAAATTTCCTGATCTTGGAGAGTTTATCTTACATAGAAGGTGTCCTACAGAGCCCAGCAGCACTCTCCCCTTTTGCCACCAGAGCTATATGCTGGAGGGGCTCCCCTCTGTGGGCTGTGTGGGCCCTGCTGTTGTGGTGGTGCTACTGTGATAATGGTGGTAGTGGGGGCTGGCCTTTGGCTTGGTTGGCCTGGTTGGCTGCTGGTCCCCTGATGGGTGGGGCTGAAACCTGAGGCAGCTAGTTGTTGGGGGTAGGGGAGCCTGGGGCTGGTGCCAGCTTATTGGTATGAAGGGCTGGTTCCCTGGGCTGGTGCTGACCTGCTTGTGCAAGAGGAAGCCTCTGGCACTAAGAAGTCAGAAGAAGGACACTAAATTGGTGCTTGCCAGCACCAGTGACCTCATGGTAGAACAAGCTCTCTAAAATGGCTGCCACCAGTGTCTATGTCAACAGAGAGGAGTCCCAGTTTCCGCCTGCTCTTCCTGAAGGCTCTCCAAGATCAGCAAGTGAATCTGACCCAGGTTCCTTCCTAATTACTGCCTCTGCACTGGGACTTGGTGTATGTGAGATTTTGAGTGTGTCTTTTAAGAGCAGAGTCTCTGATTCCTACAGCCCTTGATCTCTCCCATATGCAAGCCCCACAGACCTTCAAAGCCAGATGTTCTGGGGACTTGTCTCTCTGGTGCACAATGCTGGGCTGTGATCCTGATGTGGGGCTTGGATCCGTCACTCCCTAGGAAGAACTTCTGCGGTTGTGATTATCTTCCTGTTCGTGGGTCATGGACCGGGGATGGGAGTCTTGACTAGACTGAGTCTCTGCCTTTCCTACCCATCTAGCTGTGGTTCCTTCCTTATATCTTTTGCTGTGGAAAATCTATTCTACTAATCTCAGGTCATTCTCATTGATACTTGCTCTGTAAATAGTTGGAACTTTGGTGTTCCTGCAGAAGGATGTGAGATCAGGGTCTTCGTACCTTGCCATTTTGGCAACTTCTCCAAAATAGCTATTATTTTTGAAATTACTTTTTCTTTTCTTTTTTCCCTATTCTGAATCAAAGTTGTTGTGAGCACTGATTTTTTATAGGTAATAACTCTCCATGTATTCATGTAGTGTATACCATGTTTATTGAACTCTATTAACTATTATGAGAGAAATAAAATTGACGAGATTCAATTCTACCGTCTAGGAATGTACAGTTTTCTATGGAAGAAGATACGCTCAGTTTATAATACAATACTACCAGTTTGTGTCTCAAGGAATTAATAAATACTTTTAGGGGACAGGTTAAGATAAGTGGTGGAGAAGGATTTTCCTCTGTATCTTGAATGTGCTTTCCTCCTTACATAGTTATAAATAATCCCATTAAATTATTTCAGAAAACTAAAACTAAAACTCCATAACATATGACAAAATTTCGTTTATTTTTATGGCATTTTATAGTCTTTTAAATAAAATACTTAGCAAGGATAAGGATAGAAAATTAACTTTACCTGGGAGCTTCTGGATAGTCTTTGAAAAGACATCACCACCTGAGCTGGTTTTGATGGGTGGAGATGGGAGGAAAATCTCTGCAGACAGAGAGCGACGCACTTATGGGGGAAATTAAGGGCACATTGGGAGGTAGCAGGGGTTGAAGTTTGGCTGAAGAGTAGAGTAAGTGAAAGCAGAGACTGAGAGTCTGACAGGTGGGTAGAGTCTTATCATGGACATCCTTCAAAATCAAGTGAAGGAAGGAATTTAGATTTTATTTTCTGCTTCAGCAGTTCCCGAAGTCAGATCTGCAACGTGCTGGCCTCATAAGATGAACTGAGTGTAAGATTTACATATCTGAAGATTCATTGCAGGCCTTACAGTATTTAATATTGTAATGAGAATTCCTATAGTAAAGACCTTTGCTTTACTTAATTTAAACTGGCATTTCCTAAAGGCTTTTAACTCCATAATCTTTTAAAAATAATAATGTGAAAGGAAGTACTTGGACCTACAGAGAGCTACCGCTGATGTAGCACAACTATGTGTTACTATTTTGTGTGTGTTATGTGTATTTGCCCATTTAACCCTTATGACAATTTGAGGTAAGTACCATTATTATTATCCTCGATCCCATGTGTGAAAGCTGAGGCACAGGGAGGTTAAGAAACATGTCCAGGATCACAAGATAATAAGTAGTAACTCTGGGACTTGAGCCCGTTGGTCTGACTGCAGGGTCCATGTTTTTCATCAGTGTAATTAACACCTTCAATGCCATGAGGTGAGGTGGGGAGCTCCTGAAGGTTTCTGAGCAGGAGAGTGACATGCTTGTCACTGATGTAAAGAAGATAATGCTGGTTGCTTTGCAGAGAGGATGAATAGGTTGAATCCATTAGGGAGTTTTTTTTTCCCCCCTTATTTTACTGTAAAAAAATTTCAAACACACAGAAAAGTTGAAAGAACAGTACAATGAAAACTTGTATGCCCAGGCTCTAGATTCAATTGTTGACATTTTGCCACATTTGGTTAATGCATTTCTCCCTCCTGAACCATTTGAAGGAAGGTTGTAGCCATCATGCCTCATCACTGCCAAATACTTCAACATGTGAATCCTAAAAATAAGGACATTCTAGGAGGCTGTGTTAAAGTCCAAGTGAGAGGTAGTAAGCACCCAAACCAGGGCAGTAGCAAAACAAAAAAGAGCTGAAGCAAGAGAGTGTGAATCACCCATTTGAAAATTGGCCAGAAAATAAGAAAATGCTCAAAGGATGATGGAAACATGTCAAAAACAAAACAAAACAAACAAAAACAACAACAACAAAAAAAAAAACAAACCTCATGAACTGACTAGAAAGGGATCCAATGAACCAAATTCAGGACAATTTGAGCTTCAATGATAAAGAAGCACGGCCAATATAAAAATTCCTTGATTTCATGATAATACTAGAAAGAAAGAGAGAAAACGATGGATAAAGAGAGAAAATAAAAGCTCTTTTTAAAATCAGAATGCCAGCTAATAAATGCAGAAGAAATGACAGAATTAAAAATTTTCTGTTTTATAAACTTCCCAGTGTAATAATTTAAGCGTGGAACATTTCTGAATGCCAAAACTATTGGATGCCAGGTTATTGAAAGACAGAGTATCAACATGGTTTCAAAGCATTCCACCACATATGACCTGTTAATCCCAATGGGACAAAATACGCCTTTACAGTGGAGTCATCTGGCAGCAAACACTGAACAAAATGGTCGAGTCTGGTACTGCTGCTAGCAATGGCCTAGTCTGACATTAGGTTCTTTCTGATGTGATACAGTGGGGAAGTATAAAGCATCACCTTCGGGGGGTTCTTGCCAGAAATATTTCATCTAAACCTGCTGTAGAAACCATCAAACAAATTCAGAAGATAGAACATTTTGTAGAACAATTGGCCTGGATTCATCAAAAGATTCAGTGTCATATAGATCAGTGGGAGATGATAGAAGATTAAAGAGATGTGACATCCAAGTGTAATGTGAATTTGGTTAGATCTTGAATTTAAAAAAAAGCCATTAAGGACATTTTAGGACAAGTGGCACAGTTTGAGTATGGCTTAGAGGTTGAATGTTGTTATTAACTCATTTTTAAGGCCAGGTAATAGTGTTGGGACAATGTCCTTGTTTGTGGGGATGTGTGCTGAAGTATTTAGGGGTGAGGTGTCTTGTTCACAACCTACTTTTGGACGGCTTGGCAGAAGGAAGTATTTGTAGGTCCCTAAATAGAGATAAAGTAGGTGCAACGAGATGATTAACAGTTGGTGTATAGAGAGAAGGGATATAACAATGTGCATTGTACTGTTCTTTCATTTTTGTGTGGATTTGAATTTTTTCAAAAGAAAAAAGATACTATCTATGGGAATCATTGGGAGAAAATATTTTTTCCATCCTCTTTTCATGCCTCTTAACTTCCTACCCTTAGTCATTGTTCTAGGAAGTGAAAGTTCTGCTTTGACTTGTTAGTTTTGACCCTTGTATGGAGTTTAGGTCTGAGGATTTAGACTGACTCCATTTCTCAGTAGTGACAAGGATGTTGCAGGGACAGCAGGTTTGGACTTCTAGGATACAGTTTTTTTCCAGACTCATCTTTGATTAATATGGGAAGTGATAGGAAGGGACTTTGAGAAGACCTTGATTCTTGTTATCTTCTGCAGCTGCAATAGTGGGTTCCAGAAGGCCAGTGATGAAATCTGATAAAATACATAGCATATTCCTTATGGTTCAGGGGAGGGCTGGAAAGATTCCTGGAGTAAGTAGAGGGGAAAGACCTTGAGACTTTTTACATGTACATCTGTTAGAGCCATCATATCAGAGCATTTTATAGCATTTTGTTTGCTTCTTTTCATTAATAGATTTTGGCAATCCTGACAAGGTAGTCATGCCTTTTGAACTACTTGCAAGAGATGTTCTTGAGTGCCTTCTTCACAGGAAAAGATGGTAGAAAGAAAAGGGGGGTTATTTTCTCACAAATTTATTTTCCAAGGGTAAGATAAAACTCAAGTCACAACGCTATAGTTGTCATAGGTCTTTTGAAAAAGCAGCTGGTAAGTAACAAAATTTCATTAAAACAATTGTTGGATGAAGGAGAAGATGTGTCATGATGAGATTCTTTGCTAAGTGGTGTTTTTGTACTAAGACGACAGATGTAAATAATGGGTGACCTCAACTGAATACCTTCTATGTACTTCCTTTTAATACAATACTTTGGCATTACTTTACTATTTTTTCTTCAGAACTCAAGAATACTTTAATGACTCTATCTTAACATTCTTCATGTTTCTATAAAGGGAGAATGTCTGACTTTTATGTTTTTATTGAGTTTAAGAAGTATTTGGGAGATTGCAATTCTGGTAAGGCATTGGCTTTTAGTTTCCTTCTCTCTAAGAGCAATTGAGTTTAAGAAGTATTTGGGAGATTGCAATTCTGGTAAGGCATTGGCTTTTAGTTTCCTTCTCTCTAAGAGCAATGACACAGCAGATTGAAGATTAATGATGGTTTGGAGAGTACTGGTATGTACAGATTTTATTTGATGTCATTGAGTGAATATGCACTGACTGTCCACCATATACCAGGTACTGTGTCAGTGCAGGTAAAAACACAATAAATGGCATTGCACAGGGTCTATTTGGTGACTGTCAGTGACACAAGATCACATTTGGAGGTGCTTGGCTGATTCCTGCTCTGATGGTTTTCTTGGACTGACATTACTATCCTCTTTTTTATAGTATATTAAATCCATAAACAAGAGTACTCTAGCCAGTCCCTTCTTGGACTATTCTAATTTTGTCTCTCACAATTTATTGGGGGAAATGAATTCCATATGTTTAGTAAAGTTGTTCCAGAATGACCTCCTTTCTGACTCATTTTTAGTATTTTGGGATTTGGTGGTTTGTGTTTATGGTCAACAAATGTGTGCTCTTCATGACTTTAATGTCCTTTTTAACACATACACTTTTGCAACCACTTTGTCTTGCAGATGTGAAAATTTTTGCCTTCTTAGCCCATTCTAATTTTTTCTTTACACATGTGTGAGATGACTTGACAGTCTTGAGTACCATTAGCTTTCCATCCCAATCCTGTTTTCTATCAAAAAAGAATGTGTAAATGTCCTTTAGGGAGTAGATGAGAGCAATTTTTCTTTCCTTTGAATAAAAATACATAAATATTTAGAATTACTCTTGCGAAGTTCTAGATCAATCACCCAGGGCTAATGCATCACTTAGGGAGTTTGGCTAGTGGCGTTCTTGTGAATGGTCACCTGTGTTTACAGAGCTCTCACCATCCCAGGATTCTGCTCTCCTTGGGGGATCCAACATCATTGGTCAATTTAACTTCTTTACCTCAGCCATGCTCAGAAAGTCTTGATGGGACAATATTCAAACTGCATTCTCATTAAAATTTTCTCTTTCCCTTATCAATAAGCAAAGATCATTTAAAAATTCTTTATTAGTTCTTTCTCAATAGTATGTACTTTATAGGAATGTAGTTTATCATTTATTTCAGAAAAGGAGCTAGGCTTTATTTTGAGCCGTTCAACCAGCATTGGACTTGGCAGTTGGCGAGACTTCCACTCATCTTTGCCAGCCATGTTTCATATCTGTTTTCCTTCTCACTTCCTTCCTCCAAACCTTTAAGTCAACTCGCTGACAGTAGAGTTGCATGTATGGATTTTAAAAAGTATTTTCCATTTAACATATTTCAATTTTTGATTTTGTTTTCTACTCTCCAGTGTCACTTAAAATAGTACTATTCCATTCAATACATATGCCACCATTTAATCTCCTGTATTTGGACATTTTCTCATTGTTCATTACTTTAATAGCATGGAAATAGTTATTCCTGTAGCTAAAATTTTGAAAATATCCATGACAATTTCTTAGGTCAAAATTTTGGATATGGAGTTACTGTGTCAAAAGTAAGCACATCTTAAGGCTTCTTATACATATTTCCAAACATAATTGTGTGAGAATGCACATTTCCTTTCACCCTTGACAAAACTGGGTGTTATAAAAAAAGCCTCTGCTTGAGTAAGATATATTAAAATGAAATCTCATGGGTGTTTATGTTTGTCTTTCTTTTATTATTAGAAGTTTGAAAATTTTCATAGATTTTGGTTCTTATTATTTTACCTTGGGAAAACATCCAATACAATGATGAATTAGGGCCTGAACTATCATAATTGTGAAGAGGCAGTCAGTAATACCAGGAGCCTGAGTAAATGCTCTTACAGAAAGATAAGAATAAAAAACCCCCAGAAAAATTGGCCTCAAAGAAAAGAGAGATAATTAAAGAATGGAACTAAAACTGCGAAAAATAAAACAAAACAAAAAACATACTTTAAGAAGGATGAAAGAATTTACATTCATGATTGTGCACAGAACAATGAATAGATAGTTTGGAAGCAAAACTTAAATCATCTACTTTATATATGTGATACAACTCAGCTGCTGGAAACCATGCAAAATGTTTTGAATTGCCCTTAAAATATTGAAAGTGTTTTCTGAATGATTTATATTCTTTCCACTGTAAATTAAAAATGAAGAAAATTTAAAAAGTTTTCCCAGCACCAGATATATATCACATCTTCCTTGTCCATTCATCTGTTGATGGACATTTAGCTTGCTTCCATATCTTGGTTACTGTAAATAAATAAATTCGTGCTTCTATAAACACAGGGGTGCATATATCTGTTTGAATTAGTGTTTTTGTTTGCTTTGGATATATACCCAGCAGTGAAATTGCTGGTTCATATGGTAGTTCTACTTTTAGTTTTTTGAGGACCCTCCATACTGTTTTCCATAGTGGCTACAATGACTTACATTCCCACCAGTGTACTAGGATTGCCTTTTCCCCACATCCTCACCAACATTGGTTATTTGTGGTCTGTTTGATGATAGCCATTCTGACCAGCATGAGATAATATCTCATTGCTGTTTTGACTTGCATTTCCCTGGCGATTAGCAATGTTGAGCATCTTTTTTCTTTGCAAAAATGTCTATTCAGGCCTTCTGCCCATTTTTCAATCAGTTGTTTTTTTCTTTTTCTTTTTCTTTTTTTGGGACTGTGTTGTAAGAGTTGTTTATATACTTTGCATATTAACCCTTATCATTTATATCATTCACAAATATTTTCTTCTCTTCAGCATGCTGTCTTTTTGTTTTGTTGATGTTTTCCTTTGCTATGTGAAAGCTTTTAAGTTTAATTAGGTCCTATTTGTTTATTTTTTATTTTGTTTCCTTTGCCCGAGGAGATAGATCCAAAAAGTATTGCTACAACTTATGTCAAAATGTGTCCTGCCTATGTTTTCTCCTAAGAGTTTCATGGTTTCAGGCCTTAGATTTAGGCCTTTAATCCATTTTGAGTTTATTTATGTGTATGGTGTTACAGATGGATGAGAATTGCTAAATCCTGTTTGACTTCTTTATTGCTCCACTGTTTTTTTCTTTTAGTAGCATGTTGTTTACTCTCCACCCCATAAAAAGACCCGCAGGGCCGCTTCTCTCCTATAGCACCGTCCGGTTCCCTGGCCCAGAGGCTCTATCTCACTTTTTGCCTCTAAAGCGGCTAACTTACACCTAGAATTCTATTGGTTCCCTGAGCTCACTTCTGATTGGTTATTTCCTTCACTCCTGATTGGGTATTACTCTCACTTCTGATTGGTTATTACTCTCACTTCTGATTGGTCCACTTTCCTAACTTCTGATTGGTCCATTTGTAGTACTTCATTTGCATGGAGCTCACTCCTGATTGGTCTATTTCTACATAGCTTGTTCCTGGTTGGTCAACTTCTGTTGTACTTTATTTGCATATGATGTTGCAAAGTGTAAAACTGGCAGCTTATAAAAGGCCTGTGTAAACCTAGAGATGGGGTCCAGAGCTTGAAGTGTTAACATCTCTGGGCCTGCTGGCGTAATAAACCTGAGTTCTCCAACTTTCGGAGTGCTGTTTGGTCTCTCACCTGGATCCGGGTCGCTGTCACAACTGAGCTGTAACACTGAGCTGTAGCACATTTTCCCCCAACAGTTAGAAAAGATGCTTTGTGTGATTTCCATCCTTTTATACTTGTTGAGATGTGTTTTGTGGCCTAGCATGTGATCTATCTTGGAGAATGTTCCATGTACACTTGAAAAGAATGTGTATTCTGCTATTTTTGGAAATAATGTTCTGTAGATATCTATTAAATCTAACTAGTTTAATGTGTCCTTTAAGGCCAGTGTTTACTTATTGATTTTCTGTCTGGATAATCTGTCCCTTAATGTAAGTAGGGTGTTAAAGTCCCATACTATTATTGTAGTATTGTCAATTTCTTTCTTTAAGTATGTTAATATTTGCTTTATATATTTAGGTTCTCCTATATTAAGTGCATGTATGTTAACAAATGTTACACCCTCTTTTTGTATGATCCCTTTATCATTATATAATGCCTTTCTTTGTCTTTTAAAAAAGATTTTGCTTTAAATTCTACTTTATATGAGTATTTCTGTCCCAGTTTCTTTTTCATTTCCATTTTTGTAAAATACATTTTTCCATTCTGTCACTTTCAGTTTGTGTTTTCATTAACTCTGAAGTGAATCTCTTCTTGGCAGCATATAGATGTGTTTTGTTTTTTATCTAATTAGCCACCCAATGTCTTTTGATTGAAAGTTTTAGTGTATTGTCATTTAAAGTGATTATTGATAAGTATGTACTTATTGCCATTTTGTTCCTTGTTTTCTGGTTGTTTTTGTAGTTGTTTTTTCCTTCTTCGTTTGGTCTCTTTCCTTGCGATTTAATGATTTTCTTTAGACATGCTTGTTTTCCTTTTTCTCTCATTTTTGTGTATCTATTGTAGATTTTTGATTTGTGGTTACCATGGAGTTCATATATGTTGACCTAAAGTTGTATCTACTTGTTTTTAAACTTTTAGTCATTTAATTTTAAACACATGCTAAACAGTCTACATTTTTACATCAACATAAAGATGTAAAATATGACATCAAAAACAGATATTTTACATCTTTATATCTATCCCTTAACTGTTTATTGTAGTTGTTAATTTTATAATTTTATCTTTTTATTTTTGTACTAGTTTATTTAAGTAGTTGAACCATAACCTTTGTATATATTTGCCTTTTCTAGTGAGTTTTTCCTTTCTTATAAATTCTTTCTTCTTGTTGTAGACTTTTCTTTTCCAGTTAAAGAATACCCTTTATCACTTCTTATAAGGTCAGTTTAGTATTGACAAACTTTTTCAGTTTTTGTCTGAGAAGTTCTTTATGCAGCTTGGGTTGTGTGTTGGGAGGGTCCCAGCAAGCCAGTCAAAGCCTCTGGTAGTTAGTTTTCAATCTGTTTCCTCTGCATTTCCTGGATGTAAGCAAGCATGTATGTACACTCTTCCCAAAATGGAATCTTGGTTTCTTACACCCCTCAGTTAAGACCCACTGGTTTTCAAACCAGCTTGGGGACGCTTCTTCCTGGTGTCAGACCCCCATGGTGGGGATGCCCAATATGTGGCTCAAACCCCTTACTCCTCAGGGAGGGTCACCACCCATATAATCCCCCTCCTCTTCTGATTCCCCTCCCAGCAGCACAGGTCCTGACCTGATCGCCTCTACTCCCTCTTTACCTGATTGAGTGAATGTTTACAACCTTGGTTCTAAAAGACTCTTTCTACAAGTCTCCAGGTTGTTTTTAGTTAGCATTGCTCCGCATGTATTTTTAATGTCTTCATGGGGGGAGGTGAGCTCAGGGTCCTCTTATTCTGCCATCCAGTTGTGTTTTTTTAAAAGAATATCTTAGTATACTGGTTAAGTGGGAAACTGTAGTCAGACTGGCTAGGTTAGCTTCTTATCCTGCCGCATATTAGCTGTGTAGCTTAGGCAAGCAAGATACCTATCTCCTGTGCTTCTGATTCTTCATCTACAGAGTGAAGATATGGATGGCACCTAGCTATAGGACTGCTGTATATTGAATTAATATATGTATAGGTTTAAAGTAGTACCTGGCATGTAGTGCCCTCTCTATAAATACTAATTTTGATTACTAGCAGGCTACTTTTAAATTTAAGTTTAATAGAGATTTCAGTATCTTCATGATGCATAGGCACACATTTAAAGCGGGAGTACTAATCACACACACACACACACACACACACACACACACACACAGCCCTGGAATGTATCTTTTAGGAACATATTATAGTTTTCTTGGCATAAACAAATCTCTGTTTGGGTAATATGGTTGTCCAAACTTTTCACTTTCACGATCTGATTTTAATAGTGTTTGCAACACAGGCAAGGTTCTTTATGCTTCTTTTCAAATCCTCTTAGTTTTATCTTGAGATCTAATGTTAAAATACATGAAATAGTTCTGGTTATCATTTTGGTTTAAAAATGATCTTTTTGTTGAAATACAAAATGAAGGTGTAAAGATATTAGTTATTGTCAAAGCTTTCTTGTTCTTTCTGGCTGGAAAGCTTGTTTCAAACTTTGGGCTCTGAAAAAGACCCATTAGAGTTATATGTCTTTGCAATCAACAGCATTCATTTGTTACTTGCTGTCTGTAAGAAATTTTGTTACGCACATGCAGAATACAAAGAAGTTTAAGAAAAGTTCTTAACCCTTACTGAGTTGATGGTCAAAGAGAAGAAAGACAAACATATCAAATGATAAACAATTTTAGACATGCCACTGAAAAGAATATGCTGAACTTCCAGTTGTGAAGTTAGACAGTTGAGATAGCCATTTCATTGTGTAGTGCCAATTTATGTCAAAGGGAAATGCACTCAGTGTAAAAGTTCATCTCTTAAGATGGAGAATTTTTTTAAGTTTGGAGTTTTGCTTAACTTTAGAATTGCTGGATTTTGGTTCTAGGTTAACAGTTTTCTAAGAGTCTGGCAATCTTATGTGTGTGAATGGGAGTGAGAGGAGGTCTGGTTGTGACATTTTGATACTTTTGAGAAACTTTGTCATCTAAATTACAAAAGGCTGCCTGTCATACAATGGTTCATCTAATAGGCTCTGTAAAAATTTCCTCAAATTATTATCATAAACTTCATATATGCATTCTAAACTTGTAGATTGTTTTAGTGTGATAAATATTCAGAATGTTCCCAGTTTCTTCTTTCTTTACTATCTCATTATACATAGCACAGGGGAGAACTTGCGGCACATTAGTCATGTCTCTGTAAAAGATATATTGCTTTGACTCAAAACTCTGAGAGCAGAGAAAAGCAACTGGCAATCTCACAAGTTAGAGACAAGCTTAGTAAGAAAATATTATTTGTCAGCAACATTCAGATGTTGTTTGGCCTTTTATTCTTGAGTTGATTATATTTAGTACTCTTAAAACTTAAACAGTTATGTTGAACATGCCATGTCAACTTAATGAGCTGGGTGCAAGTTCAGGCACAGATCTCATGGGGCCACGTGTCAGGTAAAACATGGCAGCCTCCTCTTTCCTGGCTCACAGCCAGCACAACACAATCGTGCTGTCAGGCGAAACAGCCTTACAACTGGCTTTCCTCAATTCCTACAGCTTGTTTAGAGACATAGGTCAAAAACAAGTCTCAGTGGTCCTTGGTAAGTTGTCTATGAACTTGCCTGCAGGACATCTGCAGCAAGAAGCAAACTCAGCAATTAACCAGGGAGCTTTATTAGCTGGCTGACTAACTACTGTTTTTCCTAGAACCGTCTGGCATGCATGTTGTAACAAGGCCCTGATTAAAATTATATCTGATTAAGGTGGAAAACGCTCACAATGTTCTGTTTAAAAAGTGAAATGACTCAAAGATGACTTTTTAGTGTGGATAAAATCAATGACATTGCCCTGGTAATGTGCTGAACCAGTGATGGACTCCCAGCCATGGTTTTATCAAGCAGTTGAGAATTGCAGCCTGGAACCTGTGACAGTAGCATGATCTATGATTAGCTTCAAGATGACGTGTTTTACAAGTTTATGTGCCAAGACAGAGAGACATTATTCATGGGTATGTGTAATAGTGAAATTTGAAGAGCACAGGAAAAATTATCAACGGTTATTTTCCAAGTTCATGCAATGTAAACCCATTTCACATAAAACTAGCATTGGCAAGTGCGTACTGCTCACAGGTAATAAAGTGGCTATGGTTGCTGAAGGGGAAAACTCGATCTTTCCTAATTAGGAGTCATTAAAGGCAGTAAGTGATCCTAAATTTACTGTCAAGACACAGTTATTGACTTTACCTTGCATTCTATTTTATCAGTTAATGTAATTCTTCAGATATTCTTTGCTTGCATCAAAATGCATTTGAAAAATTGATATTGACATTTATTATTTGAAAAATGAAGGAAGAAAACATTGAAAGAACTGGCCTGTATCACTTAATTTGCTTCTCCAGAGTATGTTGTACAGGTCTTAAAGTCAATACAGTGCCGTTTAGTTTGTTTTGTGCCCCTCTACTCTACCTCACTCCTATCTTTTGTATTTAGCATAATGTGTGGTATACAGTAAACATTTTACCTGTTAATTTATTTGACAAGCAATTACTAAGCACCTACTGTGCACAAACATGATGCTAAGTACTCACGATTCACTAGTCAACAGACAGGGGGCCTGACTTAAATGACTTTGGAGGGTCATGCGGACAAAATTAAGAGGAATCACAATGGCGTTCAAGAGTGGCGCTATGAGAAATATGGTGGGATTGGAAGAAATTAGGAAAGGCTCTTTGATGGAAGTGATGTCCAACTTGAGGTCATAGGGTTAAGAGGACGATGAAAGTGAAGAAGATTTTGGGGAAAGGGGCCAGCCATGGAATGCCTAGAGGCCTGAGAGACAATCTTTTGAGCCTGACATTTTGCATGTTGAGGACTGTGTGACAGGAAACGTGAGAGCTTATTTGTTGGATTTCTTTTCACTGACAGCAGAGAAGTTAACATTGATATGATATAAAGGAAAGCATTGTCCAACATGCTCCTCTGATTTGACCACTCTTACCTTTAAAATACTAGAATTTGAATGCCTATTTGAAGTACTCAAAAATCCTTATTCATGTTTGGTAGGATGGACTTTTCGATGATGGTAAAATTAATTTTATCTTGATTACGTATTTTTCTACTTAAGCTCTAAATAAGCCATGTGACTGAATCTCAGTATTCTCAGAGGGGTACAGTATGGCTAAGTATAGGGCATATCGATAGAGGAGATTAATCATGAGGAACTGGGCTGGAGAGTTAGACATAGACTGAATAATGGAAGCCATTCCCCTTGTGGAGTTGACTTTATCCAGGAAGATTGTTCCATTGATTTTGTTGTTGTTGTTGTTTTGAAAGGATCACCCTAGTCGCAGCTGGAAAATGGAGAGGAGGAGGAAAGATTGGTGGCAGGCAAAAGGTAAGATATTGTCATATATGAGACATGAGGAAAGCCCAAATAAAGGGCATGGGAGGGTAAATGAGGAGAAGAACATGGGCTACATAAGGGAGATGGACTTGAATATGGCCGGTGAACAAAGGAGAGGGGTCAGAGAAACCCCCGTGATTTTGGCTTGGGAGACAAGGTGAACGACAAAAGCATTAAGGTTGGGCATATGGAAGGTCACGGTCAGGGCACAGATGCGAGTTCCATTTTGGAAAATGTTTGCAGTGCTAGAACAGATCTATCCCAGAAGTGGGTCTGTGATTGTGTCATTAGAAGAGAGGCGGAATTTGAAGGAGTGGATTAAGCATGCAGGAGAAAAAATAGAATTTGGGTGCAGGCTAACACTGAGGACTTTGCCAACCAATGGGTAACGTTCCTCCTCCCCTGCAGCTTGAAACACATGTGGAGCTAGGCACGGGAGCTAGGCAGTTAACGATGGAAACATTACCCTGATTACTGGTAAAGTTGCTCAGAGAACATAGCTCTGTTTCTGAGGTCAAAACACATTGCTGGGGTTTCACCTAGTAGTCAGATGTCTTTTCCTTGCCCCTGGCTTTGGAAAGGAGAGCAAACCAGAACACAGGCAGACTAGAGAGAACAAACATGCCTTCCTGAAGCTCACCAATCAGATAAGCCACCCTTTCTCCCTTGAGGAGGACAGGAAAGACGCTGGGTGAGTTGTTCCAGGTAAAGTTCCTTTACACGAAAACTTGAGGTCAGAATAAATAATCTCCCAATAACCTTCATTTGAGAGGACGGCAGAAGAACAGAATATAAAACAGTAATATGATGATGAGGAGGAGGCGGGGACAGACTAAAATGGCTAATAAATGCTGAACACTTACCATGTGCCTGGAAGCCTTCCAAGTTCTTTATAATCCTTTACTTCTTTTCTTCAAAATGGATTTTTGACACTTTCTTGAGCATCTCAAGTAGTTTTTAATTCAAAGGAGGTAATTTTTAATTCTTCCAGTCTTATTAAAGTGTAACTAATGTAGAGCACTGTAATAAGTTTAAGGGGCATAGCACAATGATTATGATTAATTACTACAATAAATTTAGTGATCCATCATCTCATACAGATACAAAATAACAAAAGAGAAAAATATAAAAACTTTTTCCTTATGATGAGAACTCTGAGATTTACTCTTAGCAATTTTCACATATAATATACAGTAGTGTTAATTATATTAATCATGTTGTAAATTACATCCCTAATACTTACCTGTCTTATAATTAGATGTTTGTACCTGTGGCCACCTTCATCCAGTATACTCTCCTCTCACCCCCTGCCTCTGGTAACCAAAAACTTGATCTCTTTGTCCCTAAGTCTGTTTGTATTTTGGAGTATAATTGACTTACAATACTATGTTAATTCCTGGTGATTTGGTATTTCTATATATTACAAAATGATCACCGCTGTAGGCTGTTACCATCTGTTATCATCAAAGATTTTAGTTATTGCTGATTATATTTCTCACATTGTACATTTCATGCCCATGACATTTATTTTGTAACTGGAAGTTTATACTTCCTAATTTCCTTCATCTATTTCGCCCATCCGCCCCATCCCACTCTCTTCTGGAAATCACCTGTCTGTTCTCTGTATTATGACTGTGTTTTTTATGTTTATTCATTTGTTTTATTTAAAAATTTCCATGTAAAAGTGAAATCATACAGTATTTGTCTTTTTTCTTTTTTTATTTATGTATTTATTTTACAATATCATGTTTTTTAAATGGAAGAATAGTTGATGTACAATGTTACATGTTACAGATATACAATATAGTAATTCACAATTTTTAAAGGTTATACTCCATTTATAGTTATAAAATATTGGCTGTATTCCCCATGTTGTACAGCACATCCTTGTAGCTTATTTTATACCTGACAATTTGTACCTTTTAATCCTCCACTCCATCTTGCCCTTCCCCCTCCCCTCTCCCCCTGGTAACCACTACTTTGTGAGTCTGTTTCTTTTCTGTAATATTCACTAGTTTGTTGTATTTTTTTAGATTCCACATGTAAGTGGTATCTTACAGTATTTGTTCCTCTCTCTCTGACCCACTTCACTTAGCATAATGCTTTCTAAGTCCATCCATGCTGTACACCGTAAAATAATACAACATTTTAAATCAATTGTACTTCAGTTAAAAAGCAAGCAAACAAAAAACCAATCCATTTAAAAAATGGGCAGAACTGAACAGACATTTTTCCAAAAGAAGAAATGCAGATGGCCAACAGGAACATGAAAAGCTGTTCAACATCATTAATAACACCAGGGAAATGCAAATCAAGATCACAATGGCAATCATCAAGAAGAACAAAAATAACAAGTGTTGGCAAGGATGTGGAGAAAGGGGAACCCTTGTACACTGTTGGTGGGAATGTAAATTAGTGCCGTCACTATGGAAAACGATATGGAGGTTTCTCAAAAAACTAAAATAGAACCACCACATGGCCCAGCAACTTCACTCCTGGGCACACATCAGAGAAAAGATACATACACCCTATTAACAGCAACATTATTTATAACTGACAAGATATGGAAGCATCCTAAATGCACATCAGTAGATGAATGGATAAAGAAGATGTAGCATATCTGTGTAATGGAATGCAACTGACCCATTAAAAAGAAGGATATTTTGCCATTTGCAGCCCTTCATTCACTTTTTTTTTTCACTTAAAAAACCAGCATTTAATAACTGGCATAAACATTTCCACTGCATCAAAAACAACAAAATATCTAGAAATAAACTTAACCTAGGAGGTTACCTATACTCGGAAATCTGTAAAATATTGATAAAGGAAATTAAAGATGATACGAAGAAATCGAAAAATATCCTGTGCTCTTGGATTGGAAGAATCAACATTATCAAAATGGCTGTACTACTCAAAGCAATCCACAGACCCACTGCAACCCCTGTTAAAATATGACATTTTTCACAGAACTAGAACAATTCCAAAACTTATATGGAACCATAAAAGACCCTAAATTGCCAAAGCAGTCTTTTATAGGTCTTTTTTTTCCCTCATTCTTTTTGTTCTCTTTTCTTAAGATTTGATGACTAGAGAAGTTCCTTTAATATTTGTTGTAAAGCTGATTTAGTGCTGAATTCTTTTAGCTTTTGTTTGTCTATGAAGCTTTTGATTTCTCCATCAAATCTGAACGAGAGCCTTGCTGGATAGAGTATTCTTGGCTGTAAGTTTTTTGCCATCATTACTTTAAACTCTTTCTCAGATAAATTACCTGTCTCCTCATCACTTATTTCTTCTTCTGATATTTTATCTTGTGCCTTGGCCTAGGAGACATTCCTCTGCCACCTCTTATTGTCTGTCTTTCTATTTATATTTTTAGGTTGGTTAGTTATTTTTCTCCACCTTGGAGAAGTGGCCCTCTGTGGGAGATGTCCTATGTGTCTCAGCGGTACACTCCTCTCTTGTCACCCAAAGGCCAGGGTCCAGCTGGTCCCAGTGTAGAGCCTGGCTTGTGTATCTGCCCCCTGGTGGATGAGGATGGACTAGACACTTACGTAGATTTCCTGGCAGGAGGAGTCCGTGCCTGCCCACTGCTGGGTTGAAGGCTGGCCCTGGCCCTCTGGTGGGTAAGGCTGTTTGTGACTCAGGAAGTCTGCTGATGGGTGGGGCTGTGTTCTCACCCAGTATGTTGTTTGGCTTGGGGCTTCCCAGCCCTTAAGCCTACAGGCTGTTGGGTGGGGCTGGGTCTTGACGCTAATGATCCAATCAAGATGCCAGCCTCCAAGAAAGCTCATGCAGATGAACACTCTGGGAATGTCTGCCACCAGCTTTTATGTCCCCTGGGTGAGAAGCAGCCGTCCCCCACATCCCCAGGAGACCCTCCAAAACCAGAAGGCAGTTTTCCATGAAATCATTGCCTCTGCCCTTAGACCTGGCACACATGAGATTCTGTTTGCTTTCCAAGAGAATGAAGTCTCTGTTTCTCCCAGTCCTGTGGGGCTTCTGGAGTTAAGTCCCACTGGGCTTCAAAACCAGATGTCCTAGGGTCTCCTCCTCCCACTGCCAGAACCCTGGGCTGGGGAGCCTGACATGGAGCTTAGAGCTCTCACTCCCGTGGGAGGGCCTCTGTGACTTAATTATTCTCCAACTTGTGGGTCACCCACCTGGGGGGTATGGAGCCTGATTATAATTCGAGCATGTCCCGCCTACCATCCTGCTGTGGTTCCCTCTTTATGTTTCCAGCTGAAAAAATATCTTTTCTCTAGGCTCCAGTCTTTTTTTCCAATGGTTGTTTAGCAATCGCTTGTGGTTTTGTTGCAGCTGCGAAGAGAGGCGAGCTTGTGGACCTACTACTCCGCCATCTTTCATACACTATTTGTCTTTGTCTAGCTTATTTCACTTAGCATAATATCCTCTACATCCATCTATGTTATCAAAAAGGCCAAGATTTCATTGTTTTTTATGGCTAATGCCATATATATATATATGCACACACCACCATGTTTTCCTTGTAGTTGATTTTTAATCTCATACCATGTGGTCAAAAAGATACTTCATATGATTTCAATCTTCTTAAATTTATTGAGAATTTTTTTTTTTGTCCTACATGTAATCTACCTGGAGAAAGTTCTATGTGCCCTTGAAACGAATGTGTATTCTGCTACTTTTGGATGGGTGTTCTATATATATATCTATTAAGTCCATTTGTTCCAATGTATCATTTAAGCCCATTTCATTGATTTTCTGTTTGAATGATCTTTCCACTGATGTAAATAGAGTGTTAAGGTTCCCTATTATTATTTTGTTGCTGTCAATTTCTCACTTTATGTTTGTTAATGTTTGTTTTATGTATTTAGGTGCTCCTATGTTGGGTGCATATATATTTACAGTTGTTACCCTTCTTGTTGGACTGATTCCTTTATTATCATGTAATGTCCTTCTTTGTCTCTCTTTAGTTTTTTCTTTTTTAAAGTCTACCTTGTCTGATATAGATATTGGTACTCCAGTTTTTTATTTTTTTATTTCTTTTTATTTCCATTTGAATGGAATACTTTTTACATCCTCTCACTCTCAACCTGTGAGTGTCTTTACATATTAAGTGAGTCTCTTGAGACAGCATATGGTCCTTTTTTAAAAAAAAAATTAATTAAACTGCTCTATGTCTTTTTATTGGAGTTTTTATTCTATTTACATTTAAAGTAATTACTTATAGGTGTGTACTTATTGTCATTTGGATGATTGTTTTCTGGTTGTTTTATAGTTCTTTTTTGTTTTTTTCCTCTTTTGCTCTCTTTTGTGATTTGATGACTATCTTTAGCGTTATGTTTGGATTCTTTTCTCTTTTTATGTTTGAATCTATTAATGGCTCCCTCCCCTACTTCTTTGGGAGAACCTCTGCAATTTTGACTGTCCTCTCATTTGTGATGCCTACCTGAGGGCGTAGGTTTTGACTATCCTGTGTCTCCACCCTCTTTCCCTTCTTGTTGAGGTTCCTTCTTTATATATTTAGTGGAAATTTTTTTTTTTTTTTGCTAGTCTTCAGGTCATTCTCATTGATAGTTGCTCTGTAAATAATAGTAATTTAGGTGTGCCTGTGTGAGGAGTTAAGTTCAGGGTCTTCTTAGACTGTTATCTTGGCCTCTATGGGACTACAATTATTGGCTTCTTTAATGCTTACTACATGCATGAGGTGTAGGTAAGGACATGGAGACACATGTAAGCTGTTGATCCAGGATCTGAATCCAGGCAGTGTGGTTCACAAATTGGTCTCTTGAGGAGTATTATTCTTAGGTAGTGGAGGAGGAGAATAACAAATAGCAGAACATGGTGACATGAGGCTGCGACAGGAGGGGGTTCATGTTCAATATAAAGTGCAGCAAGAATTTAACTACCTACAGATCTTCAGCTCCATGCTGTGATTTGTATACTGTGACACTGTGAGCTTCAAAGTATAAAGAAAAAAAAAGCAAAACCAGACAAGACAGTTGTTCATTTCAAGATCTCAACATGAAGAACAAGTTAACCAGAGCATTAAGGTAAACACCTTAAGATCTTGAATCAATCCATTTCCTAATATTAAAGTCTAAGTACAGGGGTTTCTTCTGTGTAGACACAAACTTTTAACATTCAATTTGACATGGGTGGTATTAAATAGATGTTTAAGTAAAACAGAAAACCCAATCTAGTTGTGCCAAATGATCAGACTAATTGTATAATCCTGATATTTTCATTACATTTTGTACAGTCAATGTGAGAAGGTGAACTGGGACTTAGATTTCAAAAGATTGGGGTTTGAGTCCTGCATTTGTCTTAAAAAATCAAATCACATTTCTAACCCTAGTTCTTTTATAATGGGGCAAATAATACATACTTTTCACATGATTCCTGCAGTGATATGAGAAGGATGCTGTGAATCGTGAACCTTTGAACCACATTTAGAAGATCTCTGAGTCTTGTCTTTACTGTCATTGTCAGCTGGCGATGCTAGTAAAAACACCATCTCGTGAACTAGATTCCTTGGATCTTTCTGCTGTGAAAAATTGGGAAATCGATCAGATGTCCCTATTACTTTTTTTGAAATATCTGTTTTTAAGTACCTTGCTGCCTAAATTACAGGCTTCAGAGCAAGATCTAGACATCTTCATACTGACCTGTGTGCTAGGGCAGACATGTTGAAATCTTTTGACTTATTGAAAGCACAGTTCCACATTATTCTCAGTAAGGTAATAGCTGAGATGCAGTGTGTGCTGCTTTTTAGGGTGCTGTCCTGGGCCATCTGTCTGCAGTTTCTTCTGCTAGTCTCCTCTGGAAATTTCAAGATGGTATGGTTGTCCTTAATTTTTTATTGGCAGATAAGTTAAGAACACAATATAGGCTCTGGTCTCCCAGAACAAGCAAAAGCAGCTTTGTAGGCATTTCTAATTTACGGCATCCTGTGTCTCTGAAGATCTTTGGTACAAATATCTGTAAATTTTGAAATTTCTCTAATTTCTCTTGCCTGCCAGGTTTTAATTCAGACAGTAGGTGCTTCTGACTACATAGAAAACTAGCAGCAGTGTGACATTGAGGTTTTTAAGAATATGCTAGAAAAAGTGATGGCTGTGGTCATGAAATCGGAGTGAAAAACTGCCTACTCGCTTGTTTTATGAGGCCTCTACCAGTCTGTGCTCCCACGCACACACAAGAGTGCTCAGCTTTTATTCTACACCATTTGGTATGTCATTAAACATATATCATCATTAAACATTTATTTATTTGTCCGTATAATCCGAATGTAACAGCTGCCAGACACAAGCAGTCGTGCTCAACCACATATATGTTTACAAAAACAGGTCATTTCTGAATATGAAGACCCCTTAAGACAGAACAATGTCAAGTTTGAAGTGACCCAAGGTAAGGAAGATGCTAATCATCATCGTGATGATTGTGGTCCTGCTTCTGGCTCCCAAGTCCTGGAGGATGTTTATATGTACATATAGATCCCTCACCCCCAACTCCCAGACAGTTCTGGATAGAAAGGCCAGAGGTCACAGAGCTTTGTCCCCCTCCCAAGGTCAGCAGTAAGATAAGCCATGTTTCCTGCTGCGGGGAGGAGAGGGGAGAGGCTGGAGAGAAGCTGAAGTGTCGCCCTCTTTGAAGTTCCCTCATGTGTTAACAGGAGGCCTGAACAAGTGTCCCCTTAAGCAATCAGCACCTGAGGGCAGGGCAGAGGGACCGCAGGCAGCACAGTGATATGATGGCCATGCACTCTGTAGGTGGCTTGTCCAAATCAAGGGGCAATCAAGGTTTTCTTTTTCTTTCTTCCCCCAGTGCCTGCATACTCTTCTTTCTGACCTACCCTAGGCTTAGTGGAGTTGGGCAGGGCAGTCTCCCTTCAAATTTTCTGGCATCAGAGTCACAAACATATCTTGATGTCTCCATTGTCTTTTGGAAACTTTAATCCCGTGTTGGAGGAAGGGAGCAGGCTCAGCCCTGTCTAGCTCTTCTCCAGAATCTTTTCCTGATGTGAGAAGGGCTTCTCCTCCCGGGGGTGGGGGTGGCATGTTATCCAGAACACTTCCACATGCTCTGGTTAACTTTTATGTATGTTCCAGTCCTTTACCTTGGCTCCTTGGGTCACACAAATTCCTTCTTTTTGGAACAAAGCTTTGCTCTCCCAAGTCAAAGCCTTGTCTCCAAATGGGGCTTTTAGAGCTTGTTTTGTTAGCATAAAGATGAACATTTCTTCTTTGGTTCTGGGTTCTGCCTTTGTCAAATGAAGGACACCTCCATCCTGCTGAGGGCAGGTTGTCTATTAGCAGGAAATACCACGTATGAAAACATCAGATGCTCCTTCTCAGTGTACGTCTGAAGCACCACGTCGAAAACAACATTCTCTCCCTCCCACTTCTTACACAGGGAACATTGGCTCTGTTACCTCCTAGATCACATCATTGCCTCATTACATCCTCCCAGTTCTAACTACAGCTCTAACCCCTCTTGAGTTGTGCGTGCTGATATGATAGGTGTATATCTTGAACTGAGCAGCCCCGGGGAGAAAAGAGGTCCTTGAGCTACACGTAAACTAAAGGACGCTCCGTAGCCTCATGTCCTGCAGTAATTTCTGTTCTGGCTCCCCTGTCTCAGCCACGCCACGTGTCTAAGGCTCTTGACATATCTTCAGAAGAATAAAGAAACATGCCTTCATCATTTAGGCCCATCTCCTTCAGCGCCTAGAGGCGAACACAATGGCCCCAAGATCAGGACACTTGGCACAACTCACATGCTCACTTGTAAAACTATTGAAGATGAAATGCTCTGATTCAGGGACAGCTTCAGATGACTTTCGGACACTTCTGAGATCACATCCTGGCTCTGTGACCAGCACTTATAAGTATAATTAATTTTTCTGGCAAGGAGTTAGTGGAAGTGGTGATTTTACAGCTGAAATCTGCCTTAGGGAAAGCGTTTTAGGAGTGAAACATGTAAGATGTCATGCAGAACAGGCTTTCCTTTTGCCCTTCTGGACACACACCTGTCAGCTGTAAGCCTGGGCTCTGTGCCAGTTTAAAAATGCGGATTATAGATCTGCTGGGTCCAGACAAGGACATTCCAAACCCTAAGGCCTCTCCCCCCTTCTCGTGCTCACTCTTCTCTGAAGAGGTGGGGAGGCAAAAGTTATTCTTGTTTCCTTGTGGGCGAAGCTTTGTCTTTATAGACTGCATTTCTGTTCCCGATGTATCTGTTTGTCTTTCGGCTACCCGTTCCCTTGTAATCACCTCCAGGAGCCCCGAATGGGTGTCCTCGCTGTGTACTCTCGTATCATCACGTGTGTTTATCAGTGCTTGTCTCACGCTTGTCCTCCCCCTCGGCTCACAAACACTGTGCGGAGTCACCTGAACGTCGTCGGTCCTTAGCCCGGTGCCTGCCTGGTACCCTGTGCCGCTGCGGCTGGGGAGACAGCGGGCTTTCCCTCCACTTAACACTCTTGGAAAAGGCCCCTTATCACGACTCACAGGAGTTGGATATTACACTTTATTTCTCTATCTAGCTAGATATGACCTTGCACTGCCATTTAACTTTTGTTTCTTAACCCATGACAGCGTTTAAGGTATCTTTTTGCTTTAAAAGCCTGGTAGTCTAAACATCTAACATGTCCTTCCATATATTCCAATATTAGCCGTGGAACTTGCCCTCCAGTGAGAACATTAACAGGACAAAAACACATTTGTCTTTATATCCCTTTAGGAGGAAATTAATGAACACTCTCTGTAGTACTTACGCCCTTAGGACACAAAAGAAGTGACAGTTTTACTCCGTGGACTCAGCAGTTTATAATTATCATCAATGTTGATGACTACAGCAAGAATACTCTCAAAAGTTCTTTTTAAAAAAATTTTTTTGGAGGGGAGAGTTAATTAGGTTTATTTATTTATTTATTAACGGAGGCACTGGGGGTTGAACCCAGGACCTCGTGCATGCTAAGCACACGCTATACAGTCTCTCCTCAAAAGTTCTTTAGTAGAGGATTTTTTCCTAGCATTCTCTCATTTGGCATCTCAGGGAATTATCCACTCAGTGATAGAGTGTGGATTTTTCTTTGCTGAATCTCTTCCTGGATAGTTATTCTTGCCTCTTGTCTTCATCTTCATCTCCGTCTCCTTTCTCTTTTCTCTTCTACTTCTCTTTTCTTGTTTTCATTAAGTCTGAAGGCCCTTTTCCCCCTTGGCTCATTGCAGAGTCACACTTTACTTTTTGCCACACCTGTATACCACATTCTGGGCTGCTTGCCGCCTTGCTAATGTTTCTGCATTTTCCTTTGTAAGCATATGATCCCTTGTCCTGTGCAGAGGTTTCATTGCCTGCAGAACCCTCATCCTTGTAATTCTAGGAGCCTTGTACTTCCCTGGGTATTTCTGACTTGAAGTTCGGCCAATTGTGTCTTACAAAGTCAGCAGGTTTCCTCCAAATATTATCACTAAGTGTTTCCTATGTGAAATCCTGTCCTTTCCAGCATACTTGGAAGAAGGAAATCAAAAAAAGCAACATGGGTATTTATATAGGACTTTTATCCTTACAGCCAACTGCTTGTGGATCCCTAGATAACTTTAGTGGGAGTAGACTCCTGATGGGGGCTGGGCAAATAAAGGTAAGATGGTGAAAGTTATTTGTTTGTTTGGTTTATTTTGTTTTTAGCTTCTGTTTCTCATGTGTTTAATATTTCAAGAACAAATTTGAACTTTGGCTCCATTTGTGATGTTTACATTTTTAGTCACATCTTTATATCAAAGGTGATATGCTGATAGCATAGTTTCCTTATAAAAATATTTGCAGCTTTTAATTGCAGTTACTTAGATGTATTTAAAAAATTTGTTTTAGTTGAAGTATATAGTTGATTTACAATGTTGTGTTAGTTTCAGGTGTACAGCCAAGTGATTCAGTGATATCTGTGTATCTATATCTATTCTTTTTCAGATTCTTTCCATTATAGGTTATTACAAGATACTGAATATAGTTTCCTGTACTATACAGTAGAAATATTTTTAAAATCTATTATATATATAGTAGTGTGTATATGTTAATCCCAAACTCCTAATTTATCCCCCACTTCCTCTTTGGTAACCATAGTTTGTTTCTATGTCCGTAAGTCTATTTCTGGTTTGTAAATAAGTTCATTTGTGTCATTTTTCTTTTAGGATTCCACATATAAGTGATATCATATGATATTCGTTTTTGTCTGACTTACTTCACGTAATATGATAATCTCTTGGTCCAGCCATGTTTCTGCAAATGACATTATTTCATTCTTGTTATCCATTCATCGATGGACATTTAGATTGCTTTCATGTCTTGGCTATTTTAAATAGTGTTTCTATGGACATTAAGGTGCATGTATCTTTTTGAGTTCAAGATTTCTCTGGATGTATGTCCAGGAGTGGAATTGCTGGATCATATGGTAAGGCTATTTTTAGTTTTTTAAGGAACCACTGTACTGTTCTCCATGATGGCTGCACCAATTTACATTCCTACCATCAGTGTAGGAAGGTTTCCTTGGTTAAAGTCTTTTTAAATGTCCCATAGGGAGTAATCAGGCTTGTGTGACCTCAGCAGAGTTGTTTTGAGTTAGCTCCCTCAGTGTTAGGGAATCTGAGTAAGTTTCTAGAGTTCAAGGCATTTCTATGCCCTCTGCAGAGCGGAGAAGTACAGAGCATGCAGACTACCCCTAGGTCTTTAAGCAAGTTTCTAGTAAGTTCTGTAGAGCGGCTTAGTCCTGGGAAGGATGCAAACTGACAATTGATAACCTACTTTTCAGTCTTAGGTGTCTGAAATGGGAGGGTGGGGCAGTTCTTGGAGATTGAACAGTAATTTTTAACGGGCATGACCGGTAAGGAAACGGCCAGGAAATTTTTGAATAGAAACTTTGAATTCAAGTTATGAATTCAAGAACAGAAATGTTGAATATGGAACATAAAAGTAATGTTGAGTCTTTTGAAACTTAACTCTTAGAAGACTTAAGAAAAAATATATTTCAGTTCATGTATTTCCATGAAAATATTATGTATTTTTTTGTTCCTTAAAACTTTTATATTAGTCAAGAGGATATGAGAAACAAGAGACAATGAGCACTACAAAAGGGCCTATTAAAATTATTAGGTTGGACTAAGTTTAAACTATATTGGATCTTTCCTTCCTCCCTCCCTCCCTTCCTCCTTCCTTCCTTCCTTCCTTCCTTCCTTCCTTCCTTCCTTCCTTCCTTTCTCCAATCAGCCACTGGTAGGGGCTTTGGAGGAGGGTTGGATTTATGTTTTGCATTCCTGAGTTCACTTTTCTGGGCCAACACTTCCACCTTCTTTCAACCTAATGTAGACTCGATATCTTCTGTTCTACGAAAACATCTGATAACCTCGTCAGCAGTAAAGTGATACTAACAATATTTTGCTTCTTTCAGAAAGACTTACATTTCAGTGAAGCCCAAGAAAGGTCCAATGCTACAAGCAAAGAAAGGACGACACTAGCAAACTCTCAGGTTTCTTGGGTTGACTGAGCAAAGAATGCAGGCAGTAATTTTTCTCTCAAAGCTCAACACATATACATCTACTGAGATAGGGAATGAAGTACCTACCAGATGACTGTTCTCTGTTCCAGACCACAGGAATCCCCATTATTTCAAAAGTTTTCTTTTCCCATAAAGTGGAAGGTATTTGTCTGGGCAATTGTACTAGGGAGTAGCTCAACGTTAGCCAACTATCCCGGAACAGGTGCCAAGTGTGAAGCAGGGAAGGGAGAGATTTGCTTAGAAGACAGAACTGGCTCTGGTCTTCACCACGGGGGTCTGCAGTGCATCTCAGACGAGGTGTCGGCAAGACTATTACTGCCACCTCCCTGCAGAGAAGCAGGACTCAATCTGGAAGTGAGTGAAGGAAAGCGAGGGGGTTAGAACATTTTGGGGACACATCTTTAGATATCTTTAGCTATTTTCCAAATAAAGTCTGGAGAAATATATGATGGTGTGAGTCACAGTTCATTTTCATAAGGTGCAAATCTACGTCTGTTGTTTGACCTTGGTTGACTGTGAAAAATGAATCTCAGTTTCAATTATGACAATTATGAGTAGTGAGACAGTAGAAAGAATAAAACAGATTGTTACACTGAATAAATAGTGTTGTACTGAAGGTGTGCACAGGTGTTCTGTCTACAGTGAATGGAATTTCCAGGTCATAATTAAAAAGAATCACATATTACAGTAAAAGGACAAAGAAATCATAGCGTGTATTAAAGCATTCATAGGCAAAATAACAATTAAGCAACTAGTATATTGCAAACGAAAGTACTTTTTCATGGGAGTTCTATATGCTTTGGGACAGTGTGGTTTAGAAAAGTGATTTTGAGTGTGACCTTTGGGAACAGAAAGTCATGGGTTTAGATTCTGGCTGAATGACCTCAGGCAGTCACTTAAAGTCTCTATGAGGCATTCTCATCTGCAGAAATAGGGGTAACAATTATTATGGTAAAGAATGGCTTAGACTCTCAGATTTTAATTTATGCCATTGACCAGGGAATCATGAGAGACCCACAAAACATTTCATTCTGTTCTACTTGCATTCAGATTAGAGGTCTTTTTCCTTATTACATACACACCACATGCACACATACATGCAAAGACTAAAGGAGTTGAAGAAATCCCAGAGACATTAATCCATAGATAACTAAAGGTGATGAGAGCAATGGAGGCAAATACTGCAGAAAAAAGGAGTAGTACGTATTGTGGGGGAAGAGACGCTATCATTTTATTTTTTAAGGCTTTTTTTTCACTAGTATTTTTTTTTCCCCAAATCGAGGTACTGGGGATCAATCCCAGGACTTTGTGCATGCTAAGCCTGCACTCTACCACTAAGCTATACCTGCCCCTGAGAGGTTATCATTTTAAATAATGGCATTTAAAAAAATTCCTGAAAGAGATAAAAGAGATGAGCCACATGGATCTTCGGGGAAGAGGAACTGAAAGTACAGGGGTTCTGTGTGGAGCCTGCCTGGCTTTTCCAGGAACAATGAGGAAGCCTGTGTGTTGAAGTGAGGTGAACAATGCAGACTGAAGACATCGGAAGACACAGGATCAGAGCAGTGGAAAAAGCCAGGTCATTTAATGCCCTGTAGGCTGTTGTAAGGATTGTAGGTTTCCGTGTCACTGAAATGGGATGCTATAAGAGTTCTGATGGGATCATTTACGTTTTAACAGGGTCACTTTGGCCGCTGCAATGAGAAAAGACTGTAAAGAGGCAAAGATAAGGGCCGGGAGACTGGTCCGGAGATTATTGCCGCAATCAGCACAAAAGATGGGAGTGGTTCCCAGAGAAACAGGAGCCTAGTACTTTGCACTCAGATGGTGTCAGCACAGGGTGCTGACAGACTGGGTATGTGGCGTAAGAGAAAGGAAGGCTTCAGCCTAGGCTCCTGGAGGAATGGAGTGGCTATGTACTGAAATGGGGAAAGCTTTAGGAGGTGAAGGTTTGAGAGGAAAGACCAAGAGCTCAGATTTGGACACGGTAAGTTTTAAATGCCTTTGAGGCAGCTAAGTCCAGTGTCGGATGGGTGTTTGGGTGTGTGAATCTGGAGTTCAGCGGAGTAGTCCTGCCTGGGGTTATACATTTGGGAATCGTTAGCATATACGTGATATATAAAGCCATGAAGCTGGATGAGATCATCAAAGGAGCGAGTGTGGAATGAGAAGAGAGCTTGTCTGAGGACTCGACTCCAGAGTACATCGCTATTAATAAACTGGGGAGAAGAGGAGGAGCCAGCAGTGGAGACTGAGACAGCATGGCCAGTGAGAGGAGAGGGAAAGCAGGTGAGTATGGTTCGCCAGGCATTGGAATTAATCAAGTGTTAACAAGGTGGGTAGAGTAAAGAACTGACTCAAGTACTGCTGAAAGTCATGTAAAAGACAGCTTGAAAAAAATAGAGCATCGTGTTTTAACAACTTGGAGGTAATTCATGAGCTAGGCAAGAACAGTTTTGGTAGAATGAACAGAATGGTAGTTGTGAAATAATAGAACCATGTGTACTGGTCTCTGCCTCCAGTTCCCGGCACAGAGCTCCTAAAACCTGCGTAATTTCCTAAGTGATTAGAGCACTAGGAGCATCCTTTGTCCTAATATTTGGTCCTTCATTCTGTTTCCTGACACGGAGCCCCCGAGTCTCTTGGAATTTCCTGGGTGATAGGAGTGTCTTTTGTTCCAGTTAGGTTACTTTGGGTGGGTTCCTGGGCAGCTCCTGGATGGGGCACGCTCACCAGAAAGACCTAGCCATAAGTCAAAGTTTGGAACTTTCAGCACGGCCACCGTCCTCCTCCTATAGGAAGGGAAGAGCTAGAAGTGGAGTTAATAATCCATCATGCCTACATGATGAAGCTGCTGTAAAACCCCCAAAAGGACATGGTTCAAAGAGCTTCTGGGTTGGGAAAGCATCTAAATGCTGGGAAGGTGGTACACCCCAACTCCACGGGCACGAAAGCTTCTGCACTTGGGACCTTTTTAGGTCTCCCCCTATGTATTTCTTTACCTGGCTGTTCATCTATGTCTTTATCATATCCTCTAATGAACTGGTAAACGTAAGTAGGTCTTTCCTTGAGTTCTGTGAGCTCTTCTAACAAATGAGCAAACGCAGGGAGGGGGTTATGGGAATGCTGATTTATAGCTGGTTGGCAGATGCACAGGTGACAACTGATTGCCATCTGAAAATGGGGGGTCACTCTTGTGGGACTGAGTCCTGTGGGATCTGATGCTCTCTCCAGGTACATGTGTCAGAACTGAGTTACATTGGAGGACACCCAGCTGGTGTCAGAGAATTGCTTGGTTGGAGAAAAACCTACACATCTGGTGTCAGAAGTGTTGTGAGTGTGGTAACAGGGTGAGAGTGAAGGAGACACCCAGGAGGAGTGTGTTTTCCCAGTGCAGTTGTTGAAAAGGTTGATTAGAGTGGGCTCAAAGGAAGAAAAGAGGGGTACTGAAGACAGGGAACTCCTTTGAGGTATTCAATGTAAATGAAGAAGAGAAACAGAGCAGTAGTTAGAGGAGTATGTGAGATAAAGCAAATTTTTTTTTTGTTTAAGATGGGAGATATAATAATGTTTATGTGTTTTTGGAAAAGATTCAGTACAGAAGGAAAATATGATGGTACTGGAAAGAAGTAGGAGAGTCACGAAGCAATATTTTCAAGTAGATGAGAGGAAGTGGGAGCTTATGCATAATGGAGTGTTTGGGCTTTGCTAGGATAGCAAACAGTTTCTCCAAAGTTACAAGAGCAGGAAGAACATATGGGCATAGATGCAGGTATCTTGGTGGATATAATGGGGGAAGCTTATGAAGATGTTTTTTGCATTGCTTCTATTTTCTCTGAGAAACAGGAAGCATGGTTTTTATTTGAGAGATTGGAGGCAGTAAGAATGAGAATGTGACAGAGAAACATGGAAGGGTTGCCAAGCAGCCCCAAAGGTCTCCCTGATGCTAAGTGAATCATCAGTTTGGGCATGTGCTTGCTCTTGGCCCCATTCATTTGGGCGGATGCAGACACGGTATAGCGCTGAGTTAGATTTAACCAAGAGTAGAAGTTTGCCAAGTATGAAGCAGTAAGAGAGAAAGAAGGAATTTTAAAGTATATGCCAAAAACTGACTATAATTATTGATCATAGATTTCAAACTGTCCAAAGAAGTGGATGAGAAGATGATGGAGGTGAAGGACTGTGGAAGAGTTTAGACCATTGTGGGACAAAAATTTGCAGGGCTTGGGAATAGAAGGAATCAGCAGGAATTAGAGAGTGGTGGTTAGTGACAAATGCTTGCTATGAAGATCAGGATAAGGAGTTCGAATTTTATTAATTAGAAAGAAGAGAAATGACGAGATCTGATTCCTCCTCCTCCTTTTCCTTCTTCTTCTAACTCACTCTAGCTGTTTTGTAGAGAATGAATTATAGCTGGGGAAGGGGAATACGAGCAACAGTAGGAGGTGATGAGAACTGGACAGACTTGGGATGTATTTTAGAATGAAGTTCCCAGAACTTGCTAATGAATTGGGTATGGGAGTGAGCAAAAAGACAGAATCAAATATTATCCTTAATTTTTTTCCAAGAGCTACTGAGGGACAACTGGCCCTCTGACACGGGGGCTGAAAAGGAGCATAACCTCTAGGAGGTGAGCAAGAGCATTTTTTTTGAAAATATTAATTTTGAGATGTTTATTAGATACCTAAGAAGAAATATCATATAATGTGTGTATAATTCTAAGGCTCAATAGAGAGATAAGGGCTGCAGTCTTAGGGTGAGCGAGAACACCTGGTTGGAGATCATCATTCTAAGTGAAGTGAGCCAGAAAGAGAAAGAAAAATACCACATATCACTTATATGTGGCTTCCAAAAAAAAAAAAAAAAAAAAAGAAAGAAAAAGAAAAGACAAATGAAACTTATTTACAAAACAGAAGCAGGACTCACAGACATAGAAAACAAACTTATGGTTACCACGGGATAGGGGGTGGGAAGGGATAAATTGGAATTTTGAGATTTTCAGATACTAACTACTATATATAAAATATAAACAACAAGTTTCTACTGTAGAGCACAGGGAATTATATTCAATATCTTATAGTAACCTATAATGAAAAAAAGTATGAAAACGAATATATGTATGTATATGTATGACTGAAACATTATACTCTACACCAGAAATTGGCACAACATTGTAAACTGACCATACTTTAATTTAAAAAAAAAGTAAATTAGTGGGTCTGCATGAGCTCACTCAGAGTGAAATGGAAGAGGAAATATGCGATGTGTTCATCAGTGAGCACAGGGACAAACATAAAGAAGGAAAACGAATATCTTTGAATAAAAAAATCATGGTTAATAAGCGATGGATTTGATTTTCAAGGAAGGCATATGATCCTTTCTTTAATTCCTCGAGGAACAGAAAACAAAACCACCTTACAGAATGTTGGGCAATAGGAAGAAAATACATTTTTTCCTTCAAACTCCTCCGATCCTCTGTGCAACATCTGCTTTAACCAGGTCAGACATTTACCAGAGTCAGTAAGGAACCGATTCCCCATCCCCTCCCCATAGTTTTGGTAATAGAACAGTTACTGAATACTCCCAGCATATTCTAGTATTTTATGAGTCAACTGACATTTCTTTTCTTTTTTTAAAATATATTTTTTATTGAAGTATAGTCAGTTTACAATGTTGTATCAATTCCTAGTGTACAGCACAATACTTCAGTCATACTGGAAGAGAAACATTCCCTGTGCTATACAGTATAAACTTGTTGTTTATCTGTTTTGCATATAGTAGTTAGTATCTGCAAATCTTGAACTCCCAATTTATCCCTTCCCATCCCCTTTCACCCCCAGTGACCATAAGTTTGTTTGATATGTCTGTGAGTCTGTTTCTGTTTTCTAAGTAAGTTTGTTTGTCTTTTTTTTTTTTTTAAGATTCCACATATAAGTGCTATCATATGGTATTTTTCTTTATCTTTCTGGCTTCACTTAGAATGACATTACCCAGGTCCATCATTGTTGCTGCAAATGACATTATTTTATTCTTTTTTATGACAGAGTAGTATTCCATTGTATAAATATACCACAACTTCTTTATCCAGTCATCTGTTGATGGACATTAGGTTGCTTCCATGTCTTGACTATTGTATATAGTGCTGCTATGAACATTGAGGTGCATGTATCTTTTTGAATTAATGTTCCCTCTGGATATATACCCAGGAGTGGGATTGCTGGATCATATGGTAAGTCTATTTTTAGTTTTTTGAGGAATCTCCATATTGATTTTCATAATGGCTGCACCAAACTACATTCCCGTCAACAGTATACAAGGGTTCCCTTTTCTCCAGTTTATTGTTTGTGGACTTTTGAATGATGGTCATTCTGACTGGTGTGAGGTGATATCTCATTATAGTTTCAATTTGCATTTCTCTGATAATTATTGATATTGAACATTTTTTTCATGTGCCTATTGGCCATTTGCATGTCTTCACTGGAGAATTGCTTATTTAGGTCTTCTGCCCATTTTTGGATTGAGTTGTTTGTTTGTTTTTTCTTCTTAAGTTGTATGAGCTGTTCATATATTCTAGAAATTAAACCTTTGTCAGTGTCATCTTTTGCAAATATATCCTCCCATTCCATAGGTTGTCTTTCTGTTTTGCTTATGGTTTCCTTTGTAGTGCAAATGCTTATAAGTTTAATTAGGTCCCATTTGTTTATTTTTGCTTTTATTTCTATTGCCTGGGTAGACTGCCCTAGGAGAACTTCCATACCCCCAATTTTTCATTTGTGCTGTGTTTCTTCTTTCCATAACTTGATCACAAACGACATCCTTCTTCTTACCAGCTCCTAGAGATTTCCCAACAAAAAAATCACTAAATTTAAGGGACTGTAGGTTCATCTTCTCTTTGATCCTTCATACTGCTTGTTTTATCATCATTCTTCAGTAAAATTCAAAACAAGGTCCTAGACATGGCCCAGGGTTTGCAGGACCTGCCTGCTGCTCCTGCTGCGCCCCTCCCGTTTCAGTCCCCCCTCCCTTTAGGTGCTCTGTGTTTGGCCTTCTTTCAGTTCTCACCTGTGTCACATTTCTTGCTAACAGAAGGCTTTCACACCTGCTGTTCCTTTTTGCCTAGAACTCCATTTCTGCTCTGCCTACCTCAGTAAATTAGTACAAATTCTTCAGAGGTCAGCTTGAGGGTTCTTTCCATGACCCTACAGACTAGCTCAGGGTTTCCCAACAGTGGTATTATGACATTGTAGAGAAGATGATTGTTGGTTGGGAGAGAAATGCCCTATGAACTCCAGGATGCTTAGCAGCATCTGCCAGTTGTACCCCTAAGTTGTGACAGTAAAAAATGTCTTCAGGCATCGCCGCATGTCTCCTGGGAGGCAGAATTGCTTCCAGTTGAGAATACTGCCCTGGGTTAAGTGCCCTTGTTATATACTGTCATATGCTCTACTCTCCAAGTCATGCTAGTATCTAAATGACCATGTTTAAGTGCTATTTTTCCTACTGAAATGTAAGTGCTATGTGAAAAGGGACCATTCTTGTTAAAATTTCCATCCCGAGTGCCTCGCACAGTGCCAGTTGCTAAGCATAATGGGTTAAATTGTGTCCCCTTAGAATGCATATGTTGAAGTCCTAGCCTCTAGTATCTTAGAATGAGACTGTATTTGGAGAAAGGATCTTTAAAGGGACAATTAAGGAAAAATGCAGTCATATGGGTGGGCTCTAATCCAGTGATGTTCTGGTAAGAAGAGGAAATCTGAGCATAGACATCTGTGCACCCAGAGGGAGGACCATGTGGAGACACTAAAAGAAGGTGGCATCTGTAAGCCAAGGAGAGAGACCTCAAAAGAAAGCAGCCCTGTCAACACCTTATTCTTGTAATTCTAGCCTCCAGAACTGAGAAACAATAAATTTCTGTTTTTAAACCGCCCAGTGTGTGGTATTCTGTTGTAGTAGCCCGGGAGGGGACTCTTTTATATGTCACACTTTTTAATATACTATACAGTTAGTATCCCTTGTAAATCAATTAGGATGTCTTTAGCTGCAAATCGAAAGACAGATAAATCCAATAACCAAATATTGGGAGGTAGGTGTTTCCAGGCTTGGTTAATTCATTGGTTCAACATGTCATCAAGCATTCACATTTTTCTAGTTTTTCATTCTGTCACTTCCAGTTAGTTGGGTTTCTAGGCTACCCCTCTCAAGATCTTAAAATACCCTTGTTCCAGGCATTGCATCCTGACAGAACAAAGTTGAACAGAAGAGTAAGTAGTGTTACTTTCTTTAGTTGAAGAATAAAAAGGATAATTAAAAATAAAAACCTTTATGAGGTTTTTCTCCCCTTCCCGAGATTCCACTTATGTCTGTCTCATTATCCCAAATTGGGTTTCATGTCTATCCCTAAGCCCACCATTGGCAAGATAACCACAATTGGTTTGGACTCACCAGGATTTACCTGTGGTTTGGGGATAAGATTACCTTCCCTGGGAGGTGGAAATATAAATAAAATTTGTGTTTTGTTTGTAAGGTAGGAAGGGAGAACACACATTGGTTGAGCAGGCAATCAAAAGTGTCTGCTGTCCCACAGAATAGACATGAGTAAACTCATGTAGATTAAGTTTTTAGTTTCTAGCTTCTGAATTCCCACTTGTCTTCAGTTCCCTCTCAGTGACGTAAAAATGTCTTTGGATATTAAGTCCATTTTGTATTTACAATCTATGCTGGTTTTAGAGGAAAATGTGACTCTCTTAATTCTTGCTATTAAATCCTCCACTCTACCCTTGATCATAACAGATTTTGCCTATTGCTCAATTTGGATATTTCATTTTCTTACTTCTTGTCTCTAACCCAGATTCAAGCTGTAAGTAACAGTTCTTTTCCTGCAATCAAATTCAAATATTGCTGTGCAATTCTTCCCCTAAATACATCTTTCTACTGATATTCTTCCACCAAACCATTTCCTCTGTGCCCATTGGAGTCCATGCTTCTTGGCACCTTCAGTTCTTTTCACAACATTCTTGTCTTAAGTGATGCCTACCTTTGATTTCCCCCAAGAAGTCATCTCAGTGGAGGATTCTCCTGTCTTTCTTTCCAATGGATCATGAGTCAGGAAGTCGGGGCAGCCATTTTCTCAGTTGCCTAGTGCTGTTTCTAAGACTTTACACTTGATTTTTTGTTCTAAACTACTCCTTTTTAAAACTTGAGTATTCCAAGCAGATAAGCTTCCACTTTCCTTTCCAATAAACTGGACAATGAAATATTTATCAAGAACATTAAGTACCCATATCATATTCTTCCTGCCCATTCCTCATTCTTGCCATTAATGATTGTTCTAGCCTCATGGCTTCTTTCTTCCTTCTCTCTCCCTCCCTCCCGGCATATCTCTCTCCTTCCCTTTATCTCTCCCTCTCTACCTCCCTCTCCCTCATTTTCTCCTATCTCTTTCTTTTCCTCCCTCTTCCTTCCCTTCTTTTCTTTCTCTTTTTTCTTTCTTTTCAGCTTTACTGAGGCTTAATTGATGTGCAATAAGCTCCACACATGTTTAAAAGGTACAATCTGATAAGTTTGTGAGTTATCTATTACTTCATAACAAATTACCTCAAAACATAGTGGTTTTAAACAACAAACATTCATTACCTCACTGTTTTTGTGGATTGGGAATCTGGAAATGGCTGAGCTGAGTACTCTGGCTGAAATCAAAACGTTGGCCAGAGTTACAATCATCTCAGTGTGTAACAGAGGGTGGATCCGCTTTGAAACTCACTCCCATGGCTGTTGGCAGACTTCAGAGATCCCTTTCCAAGTTCACTCATATGGGATGTTGGCTGAAGATATCAGTCGCTTGCCATGTGAACCTCTTCATGGCAGCTTGCTTTCCCCAGAGCAAGGTTTGAGAGAGAGAGAGAGAGAAGAGAGAGGAAATGTTTCAGGCTGAAACCATAGTTGTTTTTTGTAACCTAATCTTCGAAGTGACAACCCATCATTTCTACCACATTTTATTCACTAAAAGTGAGTTACTATACACCTGAAACTCTAGTATGTTTTATGTCAACTATGCCTCAATTAAAAAAAATGAGTCACTAAATGCCGCTCACACTTAAGCAAAGAGGATTCCACAAGGGCATGAATACGGGGACATCTTAGGTGCTGTTTACCACAATGAACCGTGACATATGTACACCATGAATCACCCCAACCAAGATAATTGGCATTTCCATCACCCCCCACCCCAATTTTTCTCATGTCCCTTTAGAATTCATTCATCCTTCCACCTTCTTTCCCTGGCAAGTACTACTCTACCATTTTCTGTCACTATAGATTGAATTTTTTGGAATTTCATTAAATGGAATCATACACTGTGTACTCTTTTTTGGTTTGGCTTTTTATTCAGCATAATGATTTTGAGAGTCATTTATGTTGTTTACATCAATAGTTTGTCCTTGTTATTATTGAGCAACATTTCATTGAATGGATATACACAATTTGTTTATCTCTTTACCTACTTATGGGCATTTGAGTTGCTTCCAGTTTGGAATTATTGTGAATAAAGCTGATACGAATATTTGCGTTCAAGGTCTTTGTGCAGAGGTGATGGTTAATTTTATGTGTGGACTTGGCTGGGCTATTGTGTCCAGTTGTTTGGTCAAGCACAGTCTAGAAGTTGCTGTGGAAGTATTTTTTAGATGTGATTAACATTCAAATCAGTAGACTTTAAGTAAAGCAGATTATATTCCCTAGTTGATAAACCTCATCCATTCAGTTGAAGGCCTCAAGAGCAAAGACTGTAGTCTCTAGAAGAAATTTCTCTTAAGACTGCAACATAGAAACCTTGCCTGAGCTTCCAGTCCTTTGCTCTGTGGAATTCAGACTCAAACTGCAACATCAACTCTTGCCTGAATTTCTAGCCTGACATCCTGCCACACAAATTTCCAACTTGCTAGCTCCTAAAGTTGTTTAAGACGGTTCCTTAAAATCTCTCTCTCTCCCCTCTATTTTGGTACTGAGGGTGGTTCTAGAGAAGTAGAATCTTAAGGATGAGTTTTCTGAATTGGTTCTCAGCTTTCTGAACTTGGTTCTATAACCTTATTAGATTTAAAGGCACTAATGACTGTATTTCTAGTAGTAAAGAGAGTACTGACAGGCCATGGCATGATCTTGCAATAGAAATATGCAAAGATCACCTGATGCTGCTAAGCAAATAGTTATAACAGGTAAGGTTCTGGGTGACCATGTATTTGATGCTTATCTTAGTCACTTAAGGCTGCCATAACAAAATACCATAGATTGGATGGTTTAAACGACAGGAATTTATTTCTCACAGTTCTGGAGACTGGAAGTCCAAGTTCAAACTTCTAGCAGGGTTGGTGTCCTGTGAGAGTTCTTTCCTTGGGCTGCAGGTGGCTGCCTTCTTGCTGTGTCCTTACGTGGCCTCTCCTTGTTGTGTGTAGGGAGAGAAAGAGAGAGAGAGCAAGCCCTCTGCTGTGCTTCTCATAAGAGCACCAATCCCATCAGACCAGGACTCTTCCTCGTGGCCTCACCCAACTCAAATTATTTCCCAAAGGCCCCATCTCCAAACACCACTACATTGACAGCTGGGGCTTCAACATATGAATTTGGGGGGGTAGGACACAAACATTTAGTCCTTAACAATATGTTAGAACACTTTTGTCAAACTAATGAGTATAATGAGTTTGGATAGTTACTCCTAATCATGCTGGGCAAAGTTACAAGGGTCCTAAAAATGCATTAGGAATCTTTCCTTTTCATTATCTTCTTTTCTTTTTGTTGGGTCTTTATTCCTCTTGGTTGACTTCAGTATTGAACAAGCTCTTCTCTTGTGCTGCAAAGGGAAGCCCTTGGTTCAAGGCTTGCTTGGTTCTGGCCTGAGGCATTTTAAAAAGAGAAAGTGGCTCTTTCTTAATCCTTAATCTTTAAATAATATTCTGTGAAGAATTTTGGTTGGCTTAGATTGGGTCACATGCCTATCCCCAAATTAATTACTGGAGGATGTGTTATTCTGATTGGCTGGCCCAGGACTGTATGCCTATCGTACAGCTGAAGATCTTGGTCAATCTTATCAAACCATGTGGACTTGGCGGAGCGGGGTGATTCTGCAGAAGTATTATAAGAGCTCATTTAATTGCAAAAAGTGAAAATGGATGCACAGAACCTTCTAAAACTTCCCTAGGTGCTCTTTGCTTCCACCTCTGCTCTTACTACAATTGGTACCTGCCTTAATTAAAGTCATTATTGCATCATAATTTTCTGTTGGTCCTATCTGAGTCTCCCTGTGATTATAAATTCTGTGGGGGCAGAAACTGTTAATTTTCATCTTCATATCTCCATTGCTTGGCATAGTTTTCAGTTTATAGTGGTGCTTAGCAAATATTCATTGCTGGATTGTATCTATTCAGTTTAATCTAGTTAATTACTCTCTTGCTGGAGGTGTCATGGTCCCTGAATACTTGATATTCTCTCATTAAGTAAATCCTTCTCAGGTACCTTTTTGAAAGACAAAGTCTTTTAAAAATTCATTACTTAATGGATAAGAATCTGAAAAAGAATATACACATACACATATAGGTAGTATAATTGAATCACTTTGCTGTGCACTTGAAATTAACACAACATTGTAAATCAACTAGACTTCAATAAAAAGTGGTTAGTTTTGGGAAAAGAATCATTATTTACCTCTTACCAAAGTCTCTCTTTTTAAATTTCACTTTCAATTTTCTTAAGATAGGAGTTGGGACTCTGCCCCTTGTTTTCTGCCACCCACTGATTAAACCCTTATTTTATTCTCTATGTTGTCACCAGTTACATTCTTTTTGTAAGATCCCCTGGTCATTTACCAGTTCTTAACTATGCCATAGCACCTGGCATTGACTTTTCTTTGGTTTTCACTGTTCGGTGCATATTGCTGATTTGCATCCCAGATCTTTGCTTATTAGCCAAACATTTGTGCCTGTATATAACGTGTAATGTGCCATAGGTACCCTGGATATAAAGAGTAATGATCTTGCCATCAGCAGCTTTTAAGCTAATTGTTCACTTCTCATTTCCAATAGAATGTATACCTAGATGGTTAGAATATGCTACTAACTGAGTTTTGTATCTGCAGATGTCCTTGCCAGTCAATTCAAAATACTGTTAAAATTTTTCCAACTAAATGTGCTCTTTTGCTCAGGAGCCTTCCCTGGCTCTTCATTGCCTTCTCTATGGGATTCAGACTCCCTTGGAGGGGGCGTGGCTTCCTTTGTTAGGACCACCCACTTTGACAGTGTAATCTCTTCTGCCTTCCCCACAGTACAGTGCCTGCTTCATCGTTTGTTCTCTAAACATTGTACTTTTGATTTTCACATTCATCCTACATGTAACATGCAGGAATTAGTTTCCCTAACATCTCTGCCTTTTGAGGCACTTCCAACCAATTCCAATTCTAGTTCTTCCACGATGCCTTCCTGGACTTCCCACTTAGATGTGATTATTCCTACCTCTAAATGTCAGCAGGATTTAGGTTATGCTAATCTTTAGTTTTTGGAACCTAGAGGAGATGCATTTAGAATTTAACCCAGATCTCAGGTGGGCAAGAAAAACTGCTCAGTATCTGCCAGCTCATAGGTTTTTAACTCAATAAATATGAGATGAATGAATGAATAAATAGCTGCTGTGAAACCAGCCCTGCAGGACTGTAAAATATTTGCCCAAGAATGCTTCCATTGGCTACATAGAGCCCAGTATGGAACTTTTCCACGTGGCTCTGAGTGTCATGCCAGAAATAATACACAGGCTGTCAGCTGCCCCTGAGCAATTCTTGACAGTCTCAAACAGAGATGAGGGAGATGTGGAGCAGGGTGAGACAGGAATGAGCAGATCAGCTCCACCTCTCTGAGTGCTTAAGAGTTCATTACCTTCTACAGAAGGGAGGTCATCAAGTGGAAAAAATACTGTCAGGCAACCATCCATTCCGGGGTACTGGTCATGCCTCCGTCTGTTCTTTTATCTCTAATAATTAGATAAGGGTGTAAGCAGAATTAATTGAAGTAGCGTGGTTACCTGCCTGCATCATTTTCATCCACAGAGTCCACTGGAGGACTCCTTCAGATGCTACACTGCTTAGGAATTATATGTGTTACTTTAATTAAAAGGGATAATTTGATAATAATCAAATTGACTAAGAATTTTATTTAAATATAAGAGTAAATTAGAGCCAGATTATAGCAGTGTCAGTTTAGTTTTAAATCACCAGTCCCTTCTCATCAGGGAATTTATAGTCATTCTCTACCTCCTATTATTAGTGGAATAAACCCCGTTGGCTGTGCCAATGCCTCAAAGTTGCTTTTGTGACCTGTGTATCTTTATCTATTGTTGCTTCTGTGTCAGAGGGTGCTTTCAGACTCCTTTTGAGGTTCATTTAATTTCTATTCAACCCCAGTTCCTTTAACAAGACTTCACTGTCTCTGCTGTGACTCCTCATACATCCATGACCCCTTTGTCCCATGGTTTTTATTTGTGGTTGACATTTTTTCTTTAGAACTCTCCCTTTCTTACAGTCATGCTCTGTGTCCTGTGCAACAATAAAATCTCTGCCCATTTCTTTTCTGCACAGACTCCCTCTCCATGCTTTGCACTACACAGTGTTGTCTTTTTATTTTCTCAGCCTGGAAATAACTCTGTCTTTCTGGTGCTACTGCTATTTCTCTATTACTAACTACACTTAACTTATGCTGACAGCATTCATATTGAAGCTTATACTCCACACATCTCTAGCATCCTTCAGTTTATTCCTGACTCTTTGCTGGTGAAAGGATTTCATTCTTTTCTCCAAGGAAGCCCTGTTTTTTAGAAGCAAGATTGGTATTTGACAGAAGACCCAAGTATCTTGTGTTCCTGGGAGGCAAGAAGTAAAAAAAAAAAAAAAAAAAGGAAAAAGAAACAGCAAAAAACACAGACATATATAAACTTTTTTCTAGGAGATGCTTTAAGTTTTTTCTTTTCCTTTATTTACAGCATTTCAGGTTTTCAGCAAATATACAGCAGAAAGATGTGGACTTCCTGCCTCTGGGGATTGCAAACTTCCCATTGAGCTCTGCCTGTCAAGCTCCCTTTAAGTTTTATGATCACATACTTAAAAATGGCATAATATTCAACTAAAATGTGGCATAAGGTGGCAAGATCTTGTTTATTCTCCGTTTTGTTGTGTGCAGTACGGGTAATGCTTGTTCCACAGTTATGGTTTTAAATGCACATAATTTCTTTTGTCTTCAACAAACCATTCAGCTATGAAGTTTTACATTTACACGCATCAATTTAGAGTTATTGTGAATTGGGAAATGGCTTTAAGACATCTATGTAGGAAAAAATGATCCCTTTTATCAGGAGCCTGAACTATTCAGACAGATTTCCCCTGGTCAAAGACCATATGACAGCGTTCTCAGGTATGGTGAATAAATGAATAAACGAGTAATGCTAATAGACATGGAGTGAAGCTGCCAATGCATTTCATCCCGATCTTTGGAGTAATTTAGAACTTGCTCTGTTTTTTTTTTTTTTCTTTTTAAGAAAAACTGTCCATCAAGTTCAAACATACAATGGATAGTGTGGATAAAAGACCATCAGGCATTTATATGAAACCACAAGACATCTTTTCACTAGCTATCTCAATTTGGGATTTGAATTCAAACTCATCAAAGGAAAAAAAAAAGATCTATTAACACATTACACAGTCTTTAAAGAAAAGAATCAGTATTTTACTTTTTTGACAGTTGAATAAAAGGATTTAGACACATTTCAAATGGAGAAAAAAGGGCTTTAATCCCTTGATGGAACAGGAAGACAATCATACTATACTGGAAAGACTGCACAGACCGTTGGAGAGAAACCGCAGAATATGCGGCCTCAGCCCCATCAGATCCGAGCACAGCAGCATCTTGTCTGTTGGCTTGTTTCCTCTCAGCCTGGTTCACCTCCCACAGGCTTTACAGTAAAAGGAAGTGTAAACCCTCATCTGAGCAGGTGCTACTCTATTAGAGACGACTTAGACGGTATAACGAGGAGGGAGGGAGTGGTGTATTACTTTAACCAGATTGCAAACCTGAAGAAGAATAATGAACGTCCCAATAGCTAAATAAACGGGGGGCGGGGGGCAGGAAGAAGACAGGGGCATGGTGCTTACAGAAGAGTCACTTTTTGTTGTGTATGGTGTTCATGATACTAAACAAATACATGTTTTTGTAAATGTCCTTTTCTGTGCACATGAAATATAGTAGACATTCAACTATTTGTGGAATGAAAATAAGAATACATTATGTATATAGAAAATTTTGGTCTAAGATGATCAGAAACAGCTTGTCAATCAGCACCTTTGACCTTTGGGACCAGATGGATCTTTGGGTGGAGGGCTGTCTCATGTATCGTAGGGTGTTTAGCAGCCTCCTTGGCTATGAGACCCATCAGATTCCAGGAGCAACTCCCCTGTTGGGACGACCAAAATGTTTCCAAATGTTGCCAAATGTCCCCTGGATGTCATAGCTCCTCTGATGGACAACCACTGATGAGAAAGGAAGTTACAATGAGCACACTTGGATTTTACCTACATAGCTTTCTATTCTTTCTATTTGGAAGGCTAGTTTGTGATTGGGTAGGAAGGATGGGTTCACTTGCTTTTTACCTGTTATCAAATTTATGTGAATATATTAGTTTTGTAGGGCTGCTGTAACCAAGGACCACAAATTGGGTGGCTTAAAGAGCAAGAATTTGTTGTCTCCCAGTTCTGGGAGCTAGAAGACTGAATCGAGGTGCCGGCAGAGTTGGCTCCTTCTGAGGGCTGTGGGGGAGAAGGTCTTCCAGGTCTCGCTCTCAGCTTCTGCTGCCTCAGGCGTCTCTTGGCTTGAAGACAGTTCTCTCCCGGTGTCTATAGACGATCTTGTCTTTAGGGTGTCAGTCAAACCAGTGTCCAAATTTCCCCTTTTTATAAGGATGCGAGTCATACAGGATTAGGGCCAGCCCTAACGACCTCGTTTTAACTTGATTACTCTGTAAAGACCCTGTCTCCACGCTCTGAGGTACCGGGGGTTAGAAAGCCAGCATATACTCGGGGGAGGGGGCACAATTCAACTCACAGCAGTGTACTCCAACTACTGGGCCTTTAATGCCGCAAATGAGACTCTGGCATTTAACCACTAACTGCTTTAACTTTTACTTTTTGTTCACCTCTCTGTCACATCTCTGCTGCCTGGGGGACAAAAAACGGTGTGATGTATTTTGTAAGAATCTTTACAGGACTCAGGAGAGTGCTTGACAAGGTTTTATCTGAATGAAGAAGAAATGCTCCTTTATACAGAGGTGGCTTGTCACTTTAGCTCTAATTGACATAGAATCACACCAATGAACTTGTCTATTTTCCTCTTAAGTCAAACCAGCACTGGGCTCCTTTTGAGTAACCATTATTCTTTAAGCTTATTTTAACTGTTAATTGAAAGAATTAAATATGTAAATAAAAATGAGTGAACAGAACACATTCAAATAGAATGAGAATATGCATAATAAATAATCTCTTCAATTCCTGGTCTTCTTGTCGAAAGGCAACTGTTGTTGACAGTTTCCTGTATGTCCTTCCAGAATATTCTCATGTACATAAAATTTGCTTATATTATTTTCTACATCCTCTGACTTACTCCTCTGAAGCTCTAAACACGAACTGCTCGCTCTAATTCCCCCAACTCACACACACACTAAAAAAAGCCAAGAAATTGTATGTGGCTCACATATTCTCCAAGACAGAGTTTCAGAGTCCATGATTTGTTTAGCTATGAAATAAAAGACATATGCTCGGGTTGAGTATAGAACCAAACTTAGGAAGAGCAATCTGAAGGCATTTTTTGGGATCTGCCACCACCCCAAAAGCCATAGACATTAAAGGGTGCTGACTATAGAACCAGAGCAGTCAGCCCAGCTGTGTAAGCCATCAGGAGCCTGGGTTTTCTTGGACGCTCCTAGAGGAGGCTGGGGACTGAGGAGAAAGAGGTTCCTGAAAAGCCGAGAACAATGCCAGAAAGCCAGGCTCTTCTTGAAGCCAGCATCCTCTCTGGCTCATGCGTTCCCACAGACCTGGACAGGAATGAGATGCTTGACAGGGGTGCAATCCCTGGTACCGACATTATATACAAGGCATTACTCTCGGGGCCTAGGATACTGTGGTACTAAGATACAGTCCCTGCTTTCTTGGAGCTTATATCCTGTGCTGCATCAAATAATCAACAAATCAACAAATACACCTATAGTGTAATATAGGTAGCAGTAAATATTGTGGAGAGAAATAAAGATGGATAAGAGGATAAGGCCTTGTTAAGAAGCTGACATTACAGCAGAGACTTGAATGTATTTAGGGAGCAAGTTATGCAAAGGCCAGAGGAAGGTCGTTGCCATCACGCACTGGAAGGGCAAGTAAAAAGTCTTAATTTGGGAAGAAGTTGGCTTCCTTGTGATTTAGTGGGCTCTCTGTCCTGGAACTGTTCAGTCTGCACTACCTGCCAGGGACTCTAAAAGGATAATCCCTGCATTAGTTATGAGGTTGAGACTAGTCAACTTTGAGATCTTCCGGCTTTAAGATTCTGTATATTTTGCTTGGCATAACCATATGGCTTAGAACTTAAATAAGAGACACTTAAGTGGAGAAAAGATGCAGAAGTCTCTTTGGGGAAACAAACAATAAAGCTATAGGTTTGGAGACTGTTTATTCATGACCTTGCTCCCTGCTGACACTGAAATTTGGGGGAAATATAAAAATAGAATGAGGGCATGATGAATCAGGAGTTAAAGACAGTTAGTTCATTTAGCTACACACAGATACGTAACTACTCTCCAAATGATTCAGAATCTGTGGGAAATGACTTATAAGAGCAGATACTAAACTTTGTATGGGAAGTAATTTTACAGGAAATAATTGTTTGTAAGTTTTGCATGATACATCATTTTAAATTAGAAAACCAGAGATAGCTGAAGGGTATTTATAGAGTTCTTTGAGCTCTTCTGAAGAAGAGCATGCATGCCACAGATTTTCACTTTCATTTTCGTTTTTTTAAACATTTTTTTTTAAACATCAGGCAGGCAGCACATAAAGGTCATTAGAATCAAAAGTTATTTACTGTTGGAACTGGAAAAAAAGGACTGATACATGTTTTTGTGTCTTTGGAGTCTTAGCAAAGAAAATATGTTGAAAATTAAATCGAAGGGTGTTGATATTTACTAGCAAAACTTCTAGAACTGTAACATGGTATTTTATCTTTTGGAGTGAAAACTAAATGCCTCAAGTGATAGGTAAAAATGTGGGCATGTTTCAGCATCAAAGTTTGGCATTCAAAGTAGACTTACATGGACAATACTCATACCTTATATTCTGACTTTCATCAAGTAGGTTTGCAAACCAGAAGGAGCCGTATCGTTTTTTTCTTCTTCCATACGCATCTCCTTTTTCCCTCTAAGCAGAACACTTACTGAAACCAGTGAAAACTATACACAGAAATTAGGAAGCAAAGCAGTGAAAGAATGGAGACCAGAAGGCTTGACTGCTTCTTAACAGAAGAGGAAAACTGAGTGACAAAAGGGTGAGATATTTGTGACACATCACGTTGTGAATCAGAAGAAAGTGCCAGGAATTGAACACACACGTTTCTAGTCTCTGGGCCAACTCCAAGCTAATTCTCCTCCTTAACTGACATTTATGGAGAACAGATGTGGTGCCACTGTGGTTTATGTGAAATTAGTTCTGCCTCCTTCTTTCCTGAACACATATGTGTATCACACATGTATACATCGCTAAAGAAGGACCATATTTTCCCACGTTCTCATTTGCTATATTTCTCTAGTAGCCTGCGGGATGTCCAGAAGAACTCGGGAATGAGGCCAAGGGATCAGTCTGAGATGGAGGTGGGGAGATGACACGCTTTCAGCACACGTGGTTACTAACATCGTTCCTGCTTTGCTTTTATTTAGTTTTTCTAATGAGGATATTGTCAGGGAGATCCATGAACCCAAATTGTACAAAATATAAAAGATTACAGAAGAGAAACAGCTGCTCAAAGCCAGGTTTACTTTTAGGACTTGTCTTATGGAGACCGCATGCCTTCAACCTGATGAAGACTGAGAACAATTTAACAGTGGGTGAAATACAATTAACAGAGCACATGGGGACGGGCATTATAGCTGAAGGAAGAATACTGTACTTCGGGGATGGCAGTTTACAAAATGATATGTATATCATTCCACTCTTAATTTTCGTGAGCTTGATTCTTATTTTCCTGTAATTGGTATGGACATAGTAAACTTGTGGAACTTAGGAGAACCTAGGTGCGGAAAAACTCATAATGAGAACTCATCTCAAATTTATCCACAGTAATTAGCTCTTAGACACCATGAACAAATTGAAATGATGGATAAGCCATGGAATGGAATGTCTGTTCGGAATATCTGACCTCCAAGCATTTGCACAGGCTTCTCTTTGTGCCAAATACTTGTCCACACCACCTCGATTGCCTGACCTTTAGTTACATCTCAGCGTTACTCCAGACATCTGCCCTGGGAGTCCTTCAACGCCCCTAAGGCTGGGTTGGGTGTCCTGTGGGCGCATGTATGTAGCTCTGGTTGTACTTCTTATAATTCTTGTTGATTTCCTTGAAGACACAGCACTTCCTAACCTGAAATTATTTCAGATTTACTGGAACTTGGAGTCAAGGGGAAGCGTCTGGGAAGAACTTAAGCTGTAAGAAGGGGTCAAATAAAGAAGGATCTTAAAAACACATTTAGAAGTTTGGTTATGGTCCAAACATCTACTCAGTGTAAGTTAGAGCTCATAAACATCCTAAAACATAGTAGTAATTTACCTTGCTAATAAATCGTAGGGGAAAAAAAGAAAATCGATTGATTAAAATACATATTTTATACCAGATATCAGGAACCCATGGGATGCTATTTAATTTCTGCTGGTACATTATCTTTCCAGGCATATATCTGACATTTAATGGAACGGGGACCAGCTGTTGTTCCTACTCATAAAATAAATACTCAGATGCTTGAGAGATGGGCAGTGTGGTGCTGAGGTGTGTGCTTGTTCTGCACAGCATCCTGTCCTCTCATCTTTGCTCTCCATCTGCTGGGAGCCTAAGCCAGGGGCAGTTTTTACTTTGAAGGTTCCCTTGGCTTTGCCCTGTCCACATTCATTTGGATTCAACTATTCGCACCCAAAAGATCAGTAATATAACACCCAGCTCCTTGAAGCAATGACAACTCTCCTTGCCCTCTTATAATGGAAGAAATTTGGACTGAGAAATTGTCTTTTTTTCTTGTTTTAGATTCTTTATAAGAGTAACAATATGATTACCTTCTGAAGATTTTGACATGGTTTTGTTTTAAAGAACAAAGACATTTCTCTGGCTTAGAGTATTTTAAGCCATGTAAATCTCTTTTGTTTATATCAATCTCAAAATGTTTGTAAGCAGTGTCACTTCGGTTTTAATTTTCACAGGACTTGTAATCTGGTCTGGTAGGTTTTGTGGGCAGCAAATAATGACCAGCTGCATAGTTTCCTTAAAAGGACATGAGAGTCTCTTAATGGGTTCCTGCTACTGGGGCTTAGGACCATTGAATTAGTGAATCTTACTTACCCTTTCGATGCCAACCTGTAACAACAGTATAGTTCGTGGACCATGAAGGGTGAGTGATACTGGAACCCTGCTGGGCTTAACATTCTGATGTTACAGGAGATCCTGAGGGAGCTCAGATGGTCCTTGGGCAGGAAAAGAGTGCTGAAATGGCAACATCTGAATGGGTCTTGTACGGGCACAACAGGAAATATTAGGAAGAAATAAAACCCCTCTTGGGTGCAGCCTGAAAAGTGATGCTTGAGGTCACCTTGTTTATGGCAAGCATAGGGTTGAATTTGCTTTTTATGCTTTGATGGTTTTCAAGAGAAGGTGAAATATCATTTATGTAAATTTTTAAAAAGCAATTTAATTATCACATCTTATAAAATGTGGAAGCTTCATTAATAGTAGCAAACATCGTCTTTTGAAAAAAAGTTATACAGTCTGCAGTTGCAACAAATTAGCTTTGAATATTACCTTTAAGGTAACTTTAAAAATATTTAAAAGGGAGAACATATGAAGAAATAGAGGTCTGAGTCATCAAACTAACTTTTCCCTAAATGAAGGAACTTAGGAGAAAAATTAAATATTTAGGATCATTTTAATACATTATTTACAACTGATTCAGTAATGTGTTAAATTGAGATCCAGTAGGAAAGGAAATAAACTTATCTGTCTCCAGGTTAACCTCACATCAGTGAAGCGCTGGGGTGGATCATGCCCACTGCATTTGTTTCTCGTGGCTGCCAAAACAAGTTGTCAAAACCTAACAGAGACTGATCTTCTCACGGTTCTGGAGGCCGGAAGTCTGAAATCAAGGTACTGGCAGAGCCACACATGCTCTGAAGGGCCTGGCGGGGAATCGTGCCAGCCTCTTCCAGCTCTTGGAGGCTCCTTGGCTCGTGGCTGCATCGCTCCAGTATCTGCCTCTGTCTGTCTTCAAGTGGCCTGCCTCCCTCTGCGTGTCCAGGTCCTTTTCTGACTCCGGTGAGGACACTCTCACTGAATTTAGGGCTCACCCTAAACCGGGGTGATTTCATCTTGATCCTTAACTAATTACATCTGCGAAGATCCCATTTCCAAATAAGGTCACAGTCTGAAGTTCTCGGATGGACAAGAATTCGGGGGGGCGGAGGGAGGCTCTACTCAAGCCACTACAGTGATTATAAATTAAATACTGTTGAAAGATAAATTAGAATCTTTTGGAGCGCTCCAGTCTTTCAGGGTTTTAGGTCGCTGCTTAAGAAACATCATAAATATATCATACATAAGGAATTCTCGAGATCAGGAAAAAAAATCAATTTTGAAGTGTAAATACTAAAATCATTAGAAACAAGCGTTTCCTAAAGTAATAGATGCCCCGAATTTCTAAAATTAGATCAGAATTTACTCCTAAATGAATCACACAAACGTATTTGCTTTTCTGATGACGTTTCGCTAGATCTTCATGTAAAATTTTTAATTCAGGGAGAATTTGCAGTAGATGTTTGTAGCCTTTTCCTATATTCAAGTGATACAATCAAAAGTGTGACCCAATGCAAGTTTTAGCTTCTTAGACCTACATCCGACTATCTGACTGTTTCTCAGGTTGTCAGAGAATTTCTCAGACATCAGAGTTGAATACACTAATTATTCCTAAGTGTTGAATTCCTTAAGTCTTTACCGAAAATAAATCTTTTTATTTCGTAGACTTTCAGACTGCCTTGCTCCCTATTCTTGTACCCGTGAACGGAAGGAGATGGTCGGCGCTGCGTGCTTTGCGTATTCCGGTGCTTGGCGCAATCAGAGCTTTATGACAAATGTGCATTCTTTTCGTATTTGATAAATGAATAATTTCAGGGCTGCTGTTTAGAAGCGTCATTTTAGACAGATAGTGTGAGCACACAGACCACGATGGATAGTGATGACTTCAAAGTCTCTGAGAAAGAAAGCCTCTCATTCCGTTTCCCAAATTTAGGATAAAGCCCACCATCTGGTCAGGGCCTGTTTGGGGACCGTGGTTCTTAGAACCTAAGTTGAGCTTGAGGACCACCTTCCAGACTCCCAGGAAAAGCATCAGTACTCCGGGGTGGGTGACGCCTGTCCACGGATGAACTTTCTTTTGCCATTTTCTCTGGGAAGAAAGACCACTGGAGAGACTGGAAGCCCACCCTGCTGCTGAGTCTTGTCAGGGACCGTCTCACACTGACTGGGCGTGAGCACCACACACCCTGGTGTTGCTGCATTGTGGCAAGGCACGTCCTCCCTGGTGCCACTGAGACCTCTGACACTCTGTCCAAAAAGCTACGGTGAATCTCAGATGCTACCAGTGTTCCCTACGAATGGACGACTTTTGCGTTTTAAGGGTTGAGGCCTTGATTGTCAGGGCACGTCTGGAGGTTAGGGGTGTCTGTGTGGCTGTGGTGTTTTGGGACCGGTACCCCGGCAACCTGTCTCGCAGCCATCCCCAGGGAGGCTGAAGGAGGACTGCTGAGATGAGGGGACGTGTGTCGTAAAGCCCTGGGCAGAGGCTCACTCAGAAGCCCTATGGCAGCTGTGGCCCTGATTCTCTGTCTAGTAGCTGTGACTTTTCACAAACTGTACATAAATTTTCTGGGTTTCAGGTTTTGGCTCTGAAAGTAAACCTGGGAGTCATTAGCCATTTCTTTTAGTGCTAAAGAGTTGGATTCTGTATTTCTGAGATTCTGCATTTAGAATATTAAATATATTGCCGCACAAGAGATGGATGGCCCACCCAGCAAGGGATAGGTAACTCTTTTTTCATGATAAGCTTTCTTGTGTAACAGAAATAGAACAAGCCTGGTTCAAACTGCATTCTCTACACGATAGGTTTGCTTGCCTAATCTCACTCCAGAGTCCAGATCCTAGTTATCAAGGATGGTCAGGCACCAGGAGGGGATTGCATCAGCGCTCCTTTGCAGCCTTTGGCCCCCTCCGTCTCTGGAGCCTTTGGCTGCTGGCTTTGTTCCAGCTGCCATGGTGGCAACCAGGTCTGCACACACCCAATGGACGTGCAGAACCCAGTGAATACTGTGCTCTTGCTGCCTTCTAATGGTCCGCTCTTTCAAACCCAGAGTTATATGGGAGGAGTCCACTGGAGCACACAATTATTCCCTGTTTATTATCAGCATATCAGATCATCGTACATAGTAATGACCACTGAACAAAGCTAAATTCTCTAGACAACATAGTGTTAAGCCTTGAAGAAACAGATGCTAACCTCACCAGCTCTAATGACACAGTAGCGTGGCTTCACTGAGTAACATGTTGTATCATATTTGGCTACCGGTGGGGGTATAACTTGGTACAGCATTTTAAAAGTAACATTTCATCACGTTTATTGAATGTTAATGCTTTTCATTCTAGAATTCCTGTTTCAGGAAGATATGCTTGCCAGTAATCTGAGAAGGCAGTGCAGTGAAATGGCTATCAGCATAAACTTGGTAGTCAGAGTAGTCAAGTTCAAACCCTGCCTCCTCCATTTACCAGTTGATATTAGGCAAGTTACTTAACCTCTCTAAGTTGTACTTCACTCATGTATAGAATGGTGCTAACTATAGTGAGAGTTCAATGTGGTAATGCATGGACTTAGCATAGCTCCCAGCAAATGGTAAGCAGTACATAAATGCTGGCCATTATGACTGTTAAACCTGCCCAAAGATGTTAAATTCAGTGTTATTTATAATTATGAAAAATTGGAAACAAACTAAATGTCCAGTAATAGGGAATACAGTAAATTTTTTAAAAAATCATTCATGCAGTGGAATACTATAGAGCAGTTAAAAGTAATATTTTGAAGAATATTTAAGACCAAAATGTTCAATGTGAAAAAAAAAGCTACCATATGCTCCATGTTTACTGTATGACAGCTAGTTTGAATATTTTAAAAATCTGTGCAATAAATCTATAACACAGATACAGTTTTTTCTATTTTATAATTGAAGAAATTGAGCCTAGTGAGAGTAAGTTACTTGCCCAAGATCATATCACTGGTAAGTGGTAGAATCTGATATTGTACTATACTTATATAGAAAACAGATCAGAATCATATATATGTATAAATATAATAAAATATAAATATATATGTGAGCAAAGTTCTAGATGCTAAGATTTCAGGCAAGTTTATTTTTAAATGTTTTTATACTTTTCAAAATTTTATGTATATTAGTTTTAGTAAAAGAAAAATATTAGTAGATCAAAATACTAGAAAATAAAGGAGGTGGTGTGGAGATCAGGGGCTGACAGGAGTGAGCAAAGACAATGCAGGAAAGGAGGCCAATTGCCGATGTGTCTGGTTAATGAGAGGGGTCCTGTGCTACTCAGTCAGAAGGGAAATAGAGGACAAGTGAGTGTCTTGATCAAGTGTATGGACAAATACTTCAGTTAGCAAATATTTCAGGGGGGAGAAAAATGTGCTTTGAGGTTAATCTGATATAGATTAAAGAGAGATGGTTTTGTCTATATTGGGTTTGAGATTTCAGGATGAGATATATAGAGGTTTTAAGGAATTTGGGAATATGGGGACAGTAGCTTTTGATAAAGAGGAACACAAATTATCTTTGAAACAGAGAGTGAGTTGCAATCTCTGAGTGAGAGAAATGCAGGCTTGGGGAAAACACTGGCATGTGGAGGAAATGAAGGAGAGAATGAAGCAGAGAAGAGCATCCAGAAGTATCGTTCGTGGGAATGAGGAAGGCACTGTATTCCGGGAAACAAGGAAAACAACTTGTTGCTGAGATGTAAAGGAAGATGAGCGGTGAGAAATCGTAGTTAGATTTGGTGCTTAGGATTCACCCATGATTTCAATAAGTTAGTGGCAGCAGAAGCCGTGTTGTAAACTATTAACACTGTGAGGATATGAATCAAGGTTAAGAAGAGACGACTATTTCGAGAAGTTTGATGATCAAGAAAGGTCATTTCTAAGGTGAAGGGAGAAGGGCGTCAGCATAAGGAGATAAATTATAGTGAAGAAGATGCTGAAATTGTATGAGACAAAGGGGGAAAGAGCTGAAAAAAAGTCCCAAGGGATGTCGTAGAGCATGAGATTAAAATGAGTGGATGAACTTTGGCAAAGAAAAGATGCCTTTTCCCCGCACCCTTAGGCATCAAAAAGAACAAGGAGAGGACTGCAGATGTCCAGTGAGAGCTTACAGATACAGCGAGAGATACACAAGTTGAGGGAGCTTGTTTCAGATGGTTGCAATTTTCTTGGCCAAATAGGAAACACAGTATTCTGCCTAGAATAAAAAGAATAAAAGATATTGGATGGGATTGGGTGTATAAAGACAGCGGGAAAGACTTGTAAAAACCATTGTGGGAAAATGATGTAGAGCATTGCACCACAACGGATGGACTGATTCCTGGGTAGCAGTGCTGTTCCTCTGACCTTGGAGATCATGGTTTTGTAGTTCCGGTCGGTTAGCTTCTCCAGCAGCGCTTAGGAGCCTGGAACCGTGATTGAGAAATGGTATTAACAGGTAGCATCTACATAGCGGTCTAAAGCTTATAAAGTGCTTGTACACGTGATCTCTCATTTGGAATAAACTGGTAGCTGCAATTAATCAAGACTGGCAATGGGCAGGATAGGAATTACCCTGCATTGTTAGAGTGGGCGCTCTTGAAACTGTTGCCCTCAAATGCACAGGGAGGCCAATGAAACCATGTCAGTGTGTAGACTGCGGAGACTAGGGGTTGTAAAGAGGTTAAAGGGCACATTTTATAGCAGGAGTGGGAAGTGTGGAAAGTTAAGATTTTGTGGTCAGAGAGGAATTGCATTTTGCTTTATGCCATATGTTATAGAAAAAAAATCCCCCAAACTTCTATCTGGTTATCTCAAAAAAAATTTCTATTGATTTTTGCAGATATTTTATCATATATTAAATCATTATATTTAGATTTTTTTAGGCTTGAAATATTGTTAAAATATCTTTTAATTTTATAAATATTATAAATATAATAACCTGATGTTACTGGCTTTTCTTTGAACAACTAAATTATATCATGGTTATATCTTTATCTGAATATATCTATGTCCATAGTTATGTCCATGTCTGTATATTTATCTATTTATGTATCTATTTTTGATTGATTGGTCTTGCATTAAGCCTACACAGTAACTTAGGATAACTGATATTTTATTACATATAGTATTTGTATCCAGAAATATAGTATGCATTCTTTTATTTCTCTAAGTAAAAATAAAAACTCCCTTCATATTTTGGGTCCTATTAATCATGTTTGATGTGTGTGTGTTTATTTTTACCTGGACACATTATTAAATTCTTAAAATAATTTGAATAATTTGCTTTAGTTGATTGTTTTTGGATTTTACAGATAAAAATCATAATAGAAAATGGTTGTCTTCTCTTCACATTTCCAATGTTTTATTTCCTTTGTTTTAAAACCAGAATTTTCGTTTTTTCACTTACTATAGAAGCAGAATTTTTAAAAATAACCTTTTTGTTGAAGTATAACAGAGGCTAGTACATAAATGTAAGTGTAAAACTCAGCTAATTTTCATGAAGTGGACATACCAGGTAACTAACACCTGAAGCTACAAGATCATCAGCACAAATCCCTTCATGCCCCTATCGGTCACTCTTCCCAACAAGGAAACTGACTTCTAACGCATTAGATTACGGAAGGGCATCATATAGCACATTCTCTTTTGTGTTTGTCTTCTTTTACTCAACACCAAGTTTTGAGATTCTTCTGACATATGTAGCAGTGATTTATTTATTTTCAGTGCTGGGTAACATTCAGATGTATTATTTTTATCCATTCCATCTTATACGATTATTTGGATTGTTCGCATTTTTCGACTTTTACGGTGTTGCTACAAACATTCTTGTATGTCATTTTTTCGGGTATTCACTCTGGAATGAAATCACTGGGTCTTCAAGGTATACAATAAAACGTCGTGTAAAGTAGATACTGTCAAGTTCTTTTACAAAGTGATTTTACCAATTTATTCCAATTTATTACCACTGGTGTAAAATAGTTCAAATTGCTCCACATGCTCACCGACACTTGATACTGTCACGTCGAAAAACCTTAGCCAATGTTATGTGTCTGCTGGATTATGGTCATTTTTTTCATTTAATTCTCAGTTTTAATGAGGTACAATTTGGATGGAATAAATTGCACTTGTTTACAGTTATATCAAGCTTGATAAATTTATACATCTGTAAAATTGCCATATCAATCAAAATGGTGAAAATTTCCATCACTCCCAGAAGGTTCCCTTGTGCCTCCTTTCAGTCAATTCCCTCACCACTAGCCCCAAGCAAACATGACCTGATGTCTGTCAGTACAGGGGAGCATTGCTTGATGTTGGACTTCGTATGAATGCAATCATACAGTAAGAACTGTTTTGTGTCAGCTTCTTTTATTAAAAATAATGTTTTTAGTCAATGTATGTTTTTATTTGTATCAGCAATTCATTTCTTTTTATTGCTGAGTACTATCGCGTTATATAGGTATATACCACAATTTCTCCATTCACTTTCTGATGAGCATTTAAGTTCTTTCAGGTTTTAGTGTGCTAAGAATAAGACTGCTATGAACGCTCATGTCTAACTCATTGTATCATAAGCATATCATATGACAAGTGTACATTTAATTTTATAAGATGATTCTAATGTCTTTTCCAAAGTGATTGTACCATTTTAGACACCCATCAGCAATATGAGTCCAAACAGTCCACAGAATTTTAAAAACAATATTAATCAATTTGAGTTTATAATTTTACTTAAAGGAAATGCCTTTAAAATGCTGTTTCAGGATTTAAAATAGGTATTTTTTAATCGTGTTAACAAGTATTGGGAATGACGTATTGAAATTTAATAGATAACTCTTGTGGTGTAGTTCAGTAATTTTAGGAAACCACTCCTAGCCAAGTCAAGCCCACAAGACCACATGGAAGGAAAACCCTGGGCGACCTAGGCCTGTGTTTGTGGAGCTGGTTCCTAGCTATCAGTCTGCCCACCCTTACTTTGTTTCCATTCTGTCCACCTCATAAATAGTAACCCCTATTTTCTGGTTCCTCTTGGTACCAAGTCCCTTTAGCACAATCTGCTGTTGGCCACCATCCCAGCTCTAATCAGCTGCCTTTATTCACAGACTCCACCAGTGTTTCTTCTTGGTTCCCTGCTTTCAGAAATACACACATGTCAGCAACTTCTTTCTAATGGCCTTAGGAACTTTCCATCAGTTTACTGCTCTCCAGGGCTTCTCAGTGGGGCACAGCTGAGTTTCGCAGTCTGTTCCTGAATCTTTTCAGCACCTACTAAATTTATTATATCTTTTTCTTATTTAATTAAAATGCTATTTAAAATGACTTCTTTTATATTGAAAAATTCTTGTGTTTCTGAGAGAATTATGCTTAGTTTTAGTGGGATATTTTATATAGTATAACTAAATTCTATATGTCAGCACATGATTTTAAAAATGGATTGTTCACACCTATGTTCATAAGTGAGATAGACTGGTGTTAACTGAATTTGAGCATAGAAAACACATTTATCTTACAAAATACATTGAATAATTTCAGAGTTTTTCTTCTAAGTTTTTTCATATGAATTACAAGGAAATCATCAATTTGAAAGCTTGAAAGATTTCTCGAAAGGGCTTGTCAAATTTAACTGACTTCCTTCCCCAGCTGTGGTCGAGACTAGCTCTTGAATGGCTTTTTCAATTTGTTACTGAAATAGTTCTCTGTAAGATCTTCCAGTTTTAATTCTGTAGATTTGGTATTAAAACTTACTAGAAACTTAATGCCATTCTCATTTTCATTTTCAAATTTAATACATTTATGTGCATATCCTTTAAATGTTGAACCATAAACTTCTTTCATAACTCTGGTTATTTTTGTCTATTAAATAATAAAATAATATAAATTACAATTTTTCTTTTCTGATAAAAATATTTTAGCTGTATTTATTATATTTATATTCATCTTTTAAAAAATTTTAAAAACTGAATTTTTCTTCAATTCAGTTATTTTACTAGGAAATATTTCCATTTACAAGTGTTTTAATTTATAAACTATCATGGTCAATGAATTAAAAGTAGTAATTAATACGTCCATATATTATTTTAAATTAAGTTTTTTTGTGTGTGGCTTATTAAATGGTCATATCATGAGTACTAGTGTACACTGGAAAATAAGATGCATTTCTTTTTTCAAGTTGACATTTACTATGTCAACTTATTTTATTAATTAATTTTATTAATGATAGTTCTTCTTGTTCTTTTTTTTAAAATATCAATTATAGACAAACCTTGAGCAGAAATTGTATCTCTGTATATTTTCCTTGTATTTTATTGAATTTTAATTAATACAGTTTTTATTCTGTTTACTATATATTATTTTCATGTATTTTTATTCATTATTTACCATGCCTTCTACAGTTATGCAGATTTCTATCTTTTATAACATTTTTGATAGTTACATTGCCATGTTTTCTTTCCTCTTATTCAAGACTAATTTAGCCTTACATCAACTCTTCTATGTAGTTTTTATTTGTCTCATTGTCAGAATTTTGTTGCAACTTTTTAGTCTCTCTGATATCCTTGGCCTTTTTGTGTGAGAATTTAGCAATCTATATTTGTGATCACCATATGTGGTCAAATGTGTGACATTCTGCAATTAAGGGATCTCCAAGTGTATGAAAAAAAGTGTGTAATCTATGAATCCAGAAGTCTGTGGAAGGGTCTTTGAAACCTGAGACATGAGAATTGTGAGTGGAAGAATAAGTTCTCATTGACATCTAGTAAAAATTAAAGTTTTCTTCTAACAGGACTACATAATATAACAGGAATGTAAAGTATAATAAAGTATTTTGCATATATGTTATAATATAAATGCAAAGCATGCTGTTCTTCTGTAACTATATACAGCATACATTTAATAAAGTATAAAATAAAGTAGTATTCATTAAAAAAACAAACATTTTCGCCTTCTTCAATGGGAATTGTTTAAAAGTTGTGTAAAATAAAATCAGACTTCTTGTGTTGGGGAGCGGAAGCTGTAGATAGTCTATGAATAATGAATATGTCAATGTGGCAGGCTCATATTTTATGCATCCTAATACTAATAAAATAATATTCATCAACCATGCTGGAGGAAAGACTGAATATCTTTCTCTTCTCTCTATGGAAAATGATGGTAAAAAACACAGCTATACCAGAAAAGTTCTATATCTATCAAAGAAATTGAATTCATAGACACCCCAAAGAAGAAAATTTTAGGCCTAAATGGCTTCAATGGCAAATTTTACCTAGTATAAAAAAGAAACAATATAAATCATACATAATGTTATTTAGAAAATAAAAGAGAATGAACTCATTTTATAACCTCAGCATTATCCTTATTCTAAAACCAAAGACATTGCAAAAAAAGAAAAAATGAAGACTAATGTCTTTCATAATCATATATGCAAACATCTTTAGCAAAACATTAGCAAATCAAGTTCAACAATATAAAATGTAATAATACAGCATGACCAATAGGTTTATCTCAAGAATGCAGGACTGGCTGAACATTGAAAAAAATCAGTCAATACAATTCATATCATCAAATGAAGGAAGAAAAATCATATAATCATTTCAAAAAATGCAGAAAAGCATTTGATAAAATCTAACACCTATTCATGAAAAAAATGTCTTAGCAAACTGAGAACTAATTTGGAAACTAGTAAGGAACTTCCTTGACTTGATAAAGGACCTTGTTATAGGACGGGGAAATTTGGACACAGAGACACTGGGAATGTGGGCACACAGAAAAGGCCATGAGAGGTCACAGTGAGAAGGCAGCCATCTGCAAGCCAAGGACAAAGGCCTCAGAAGAAATCAGACCGGCTGGCATCCTGATCTTGGACTTCTGCCCTTCGGACCTGAGAGGAATTCCTGTAGTTTAAGCCATCTAGTCTGGGGTACGTTGTTACAGGAGCCCTAGCAAACTAATCCACAAAAATCCAACAGCTAACGTCACACTTCATGGTGAAAGATTGAATTCTTAGCTATGAAGACTGAGATCAAGGCAAGGATATCCTCTTTCATAAACACTATTCACATTCATAGTGAAATTCCTAAGCAATGCAATAACATAAGAAAAATAAATAACCAGTACTGGATTGGAAAGGGAGAAATGACACGGTATCTATACTCTGTAATTTGTACACAATCCTAATGAATCTATAAAAAAACTCCTCTAACAAGTGAATTTAAGAAGGTCACAAGATACATAGCCAATATAAAAAAGTTCTATTTCTCTATATTAGCAATGATCAATTGAAATGAAAATGAAACTGGTACAGTTAACAATAACACCAAAAAATAAAATACTTAGGTGTAAATCTATAAAATTATGTGCAGAATCTATATGCTGAAAACTACATAGATTGATGAAAAATAACAAATAAGATCTAAATAAGTAGAAAGATACTCTGTGTTCATGGATTGAAGACTAATTATTGTCAATATGTTAATTTTCTTTGTGATCTATAGATTCAATGCACTCTCAATCAAAATCTAAAAAAAAATATTTTTGTAGGTAGTGATAAACTGATTCTAAAATTTATATGGAAAAAGGCTAGAATAGCCTTTAAACAAAACACCTTTAAATGTGAAGAAAATACTGGAAGAACTCACCCAATTTCAAGACTTACTATAAAGTTACAGAAATCTGCGTGATGTTGGTGAAATTATAGATGAATAGAGCACATAGACCAGAATAGAGAGTCCAGAAACAGACCCACAATAATGTGGTCAAATGCTTTTATTAACAAATGTGCTAAGGCAGTTCAGTGAAGAAAAGAGAGTCTTTTCAACAAAAGGTGCTGAAACAATTGAACAGCCATAGGCCTCCCCCCACCCAAAAAGTACCTTGACTCATACCTTGTACTTTATACAAAAAATGACTCCAAATGGATCATAGACTTAAGTACAAAACCTATAAGTATAAAAATTCTAGAAAATATTTGTGACCTTGAAAGATGTAAAGAGTTTTTAGAATTAGCTCTTTGGTGACTTTGTGATGGAAAAGCACAATTAAAATTTGATAAATTGGACTTCATCAAAATTAAAAACTTCTTTGCAAAAGTCACTTTTAAGAAAATGAAAAAAAAAAAACCATGGGCATGGCAAAAAACACTTCAAATCACACATTTGGTAAAGATATGATACATCTTTCATATATATGAAAACTCTTAAGTAATAAAAAGAAAGTACACACTCAAATAAAAATGGCAAAAAGATTAGATCAGACACTTCATCAAACAACACACATAGATGGCAAATAAGTACATAAATGGTGAATCATTAGAAAAATGCAGATTAAAATTATATCACTATACACATATTAGGGTAGCAAAAAACAATCAGATGAACAACAGAAAAAAAAAAAAAAACCCAACACTAACAGATGGCTGGAGAGACTATACACAAGTGGAGCTTCCATATATTGCTAGTGGAAATGCAAAATGAGAGCCAGACACTTAGAAAACAGTTCAGAAGTTCCAAGTAAGGGTCAGTATACACCTACTACATTACCTAAAACTTCATTCCACAGTGTTACACTCAAAAGACATGATAACGTATGTTCCCACAAAACATTTTACAGGTGTTTTATTCACAATTTTCTCAACTGGAAATAACTCAAGTGCCCTTCAAGGGGGAATCTTATAAACATTTATGGAAATTCCATATAATGGAATTCTATGGGGCAATAAGAAGGAAGAAATTGCTACTAAATGCAGCAACATAGATGAACATCAAGTGCACTACGCTGAATGAAATTAGCCAGACTCACAAGACAGCATAGATGATACCAATCTTTGGAAAAGGGAAATTCACAGGAAGAGAAAATGGGTCAGTGATTTTGAGGGGCTGGTCATAGAGGGCATTTTGGGGAGTGATGCAGCTGTCCCATATCTGGATTATTGTATGTCAAATTCATAGAACTATACATCAAAAAGAGTACACTTAAATGTATGTAAATTAAAAATTGTATAAAGCAAAACAAAAAATCATTGTTCTATGAAGAGGTGATCACAAATATCAGATAAAAATAGGAAAAAATATTGTAGACATGTGTTAGGTAATTAATAGAATTTTTTTTTGTATTTTTGATGTTTTTGGTGTTAACTTAAAAATTTTATGTTATAGTTTCCTTTTTTTCCCCCACAAAAGGAAACTTGGATCAGCCTCTTGGCATTTAATAAATGCTTGTTTAAAGAAATGAGTAATGATCTACAGATTTAACAAAATACTAACCTGTATTAGTAAGAATATACTTAATACTTATACTATTATTAACACCAATACTTATACTATTATTAATACTAATACTACTTAAAGAAACCATTCTTTAAATTTTTTGAATTCTATGCATATATCTCAATTTAATTTTTAAATTGAGGAAAGTCTTGCCACTTGCAAGGTTTCCATAAAAGGGAATAGAGAAAGTAAGAAATCATGTACTTAATTTTGCCTTTCTTTTTTTGTTGTTATTGTTCATCCCAAATCTTTTTACATATGTGAATCTAATTTAACATTCTGCAGCTGTGCTCATTTATGACTTCATTTTAACACAAAATATTTGATAATTATATTTATTACAATGATATTTCTCGTCTTGATGTCTATCTTCTCATCTCCACAGAAGTTCACCATCAATTCAGTGATCATGAGACATCTCTGCAATAATACTGCCTTCACATGTGTGCTCTTTCTTAAATTCAATCATTAATTCTCTTGAATATGCAATCAAGATTTTTATAGAAAAGCTACTTGAGTAGTCATTTTCCCAAGGCTTTGTTAAATTTGAAAATATCTTCCTGTTGTGCAGAGATGAATAGTAACTTGTCTATATTTAGTCAATATGGATAATAGTTTATCCACAGAAGTTTCTGAAACTGTCTCATTGTTTTCTATTGTTACTTATTTCTGCACAAATGTAATATAATTTTGCTGTTTGAAACATATAGAATTTTACTTTTTAGTTAAATTCTGTATTTCCTTATGTGACCCTTGTCTTTGGGGTTCCTTGGATCCCCAGTTCCTCACCCTCACCCACTTCTATGGCTCTGTTGGCCCCAATTCCCTAGCCTACTGGCTCTCCTCCCCCCCCACTCCCCTTCCTTTCCTACATCCCGCTTGTTCCCCATCTCATGAAGATTTACCTGCCCGAGACATCTGCTGGGGACTTGGTGACAAATCCATGCAAATCAACTTACTCTGAAACCCTCTGTTCTCTCCTTGCCCCTGATGTAACCAAAACACGATCAATCAGGTACCTTCTAGAGACAGCGCCTCCCATCGGCACTTCCCTCAAATAAGCACTGAGGACCCACAGGTTTCGAAAGCCTCCAGGTTGCCTTGCAGTGCACCTGCTGCTCAGTACCTCCAAAGACCATCTGGATCAGGTTTACGCCCCTTCAATTGCTTTTTAGTGTTCTTCTTCGGCACAGCACAGGAAACTCTCAATCTGTGAAACGAGTCTACCACAGAACAAGACCATCTCAATCTGGCAGTTAACTGCACATGGGAGTATTAGACCCAAATAAATATGTTTACAGAGAAGGTCCCTCTCATGGCCTTTCCTAAGGCACATTAGGCACCAAAGCTCTGAGATGGCCCAAAGTACGAAGGCTCGATTAATGTTTGCTTTCATCTTGTGTTTCCCAACTTATCCGGCTAGTTAAACAATCATTCTACAGAGACTGATTAATTTAAATAGAGAAAGAAAATAAATTCCGTATTTCTTAGAACGTGCTTGATTTCAGTGCTCTTATTGCTGAATTATCTTATTATTCCTTCAGGTGTTGATTTTATCGCATTTTATCCAATTCATTTTTTTTATCCCATTCATTTTGATTTCTTTGGGAATTTCTACTATTGATAATGTGACGATGGTGCAGCTGAGTCTTGTATTTTTTTTTTTTTAAATCCATCCAGTCACCCTGTGTCTTTTGACTGGAGAATTTGATCCGTTTACTTTTAGAGTAATTATTGATCAGTAAGCACTTAGTAATGCTATCTTACTGGTTTTTTTTTTTTGCCCGTTTTGTAGTTCTCTTGTTCCCTTCTTCCTCTCTTGCTGCCTTCCTTTGTGAATCAATTATTTTCTGTAGTGGTATACATTGATTCCTTTTTATTTATTGTTTGTGAATCTATAAGTTATTGTTTTGTGGTTACCATGAGGCATACATAAAACAGCTTATAGATATAACAGTCTTTTTTTTTTACATTGATAACAATTTAACTTTAATTTAACATACAAAATCTTTACCTTTCTCCTGCCCTCCTTTCATATTTTTTATTTCACAGTTCAGATCTTTTTATATGGTGTATCCATTAAAAATTATTGTTGCTATACAGCTATTTTTAATACTTTTGTCCTTTAACCTTTATACTAGAATCAATTGTTAACACCCCATCATTTTACAGTATTAGAGAACTCTGCATCTGAGTCTATGCTTGTGTTGTATATTTTCACATGTTTTTATATTATTAGGTAGTGTACTTTCATTCCAGCTTGAGTAACTTCTTTTAAAATTCTCTGTGAGGCAGGTCTAGTGGTGATGAAATCCTTTAGTTTTGCTTTTTAGGGAAAGTATTTATCACGCTTTCATTTATGAAGGACAACTTTGTTGGTTCAAGTATTCTTGGTTGGCAGTTTCTCTCTTTCCACACTTCAAAAATGTCATTCCTTTCTCTCCTGACCACTTCTGAGAAGTTGGCTGATGGCCTCATGGGGTTTTCCTTGCATGAGAGCTTTTTTTTTTTCTCTTGATGCTTTTAAAATTTTCTCTTTGTCTTTGATTTTAGATAGTTTTATTATAATGTGTCTTTGAGAAGATTGTAGATTGTGGATTGAAATTTGGGGTGTCTATTAGCTTTATGAATCTGGGTGTCCAAATCTATCCCCAGGTTTGGGAAATTCTCAGCCATGATTCTTTAAATAAGATTCCTGTCCTTCCTTCCTCTCTTCTCCTTCTGGGCCTCCAATGATACAAAAATTGTTTCTTCTAATGGAGCCCTATAAATCATGTAAGATTTCTTCATTCCTTTTTTTCTTTTTTGTTCCTCTTGTTGGCAGGGAATAGGTTCTTGCCTTGTACAGGAAAGAATTCAAGAGCAAGGCATACTAAAGTGAAAGCAAGTTCATTTAGAGAGATACACATCGGAAGACATAGTGGGGTCTGTCTCACTCAGAAGGGAGAGCAGCTTAGGAGATGCACACTCCATAGGAAGAATGAGGGTCATCTCAAAAGGCAAGAAGGAGTGAGATTGAGAGGTGTGGGGTATTTAGTTTAAAGTATAGGTAGATACACACTCCATAGATAGAGTGCAGGCCATCTCAGAAGGTAAGAGAGAGACTGACCACGAGGTGCAGAGTTGTTAGTTTTTAATGGGCTTGGTAATTTCATATGCTAGTGAGCAGGAGGGTTTTTCCAGCTACTTGAGGAAGTGGCATGGATTTCTAAGAGTTGGGTCCCTGCCCACTTTTTGACCTTTAATGGTCAGTTTAGGAACTGTGATGGTGCCTGTGGGTGTGCCATCAGGCTCAAGGTCTACCAGAATCCAAATCTTCTGCCATCGTGGCTCTAACTAGTCTGCCCTGTCCTCAGTTGTTGTGTCACTCCTTCAGTGGTTGGGCCCTGCCCTCTTCCCTCCTGTCTCACTCTGATTGGATAATTTTAATTGATCTATCTTCAAGCTTCCTGTTTCTTTCTTCTGTTTGGTCGATTCTGCTATTGAAGCTCTCTATTGAATTTTTTAGTTCAGTCCTTTGTCTCCAAAATTTCTGTTTGGTTCTTTTCTATGCTTTTATCTCTTCGTTGAACTCATTTTGTTCTCATATTTATCCCCTGATATCATTATAGTTTTTAATCTGTTTTCTCTTGAAGCTCTCTGAGCATCTTTTGAATTCTTTTTCAGACAATTCTTGAATCTCCATTTTTTTGGGGACCAGTAACTGGAATTCACTGTATTTATTTGATGGATTATTTGTGATCCCTGTAGCTTTGCGTAGGTGTTCTGCACGTTTGAAGAAGCAGTCACCTCTTCCAGACTTTATGGATTAACTTTGACAAGGGAAGGCTTTTGTCTGTGAGCGGAAGCATGCTAGAACTTACTGTGACTCTGGAATTAGTGGTGCAAGGTGTCAGGTACAAGATTGTGTGGTGGCACCAGGCCCAGGGCGTTGTGATTTCTTTTTGGCTCAGGCCAGTAGGACCCATAGCATCTACAATTGTCTGGTACTTAGTAAGTATTTTGGGTGGGTTTGCAGTGCTTGCAAGGACTGTTGGGGTTCTCAGCAGAGCCTTAAGTTCCAGTGGGTAGGGTCCAGGGCAAGGTCCAGGTTGGGGCCAGAGTAGTGGTATGCATAGATTCAGTTGTAGGGGACAGCTACAGGTACCTGTGTGGTGGCAGTCGCCAGTTACAGACACACATGTAGTGATGGGGGTCAGGGCAGGCACCAGGACCCACTAGCAGCTGCAGGAGCTCTGACGGTCAGTATGCATTACCCTGGTCATTGCGTCTTGCCACAGGAGCATGACAGTGGAGGCTGTTGACAAGGATCAGGCTGGGGGTGGCAGTGGACAGCTGGAGGTGCTGGCTACAGTGGTGCAGCCCAGTGACAGAACACAGGGCTTGGTCCAGGCCCACAATAGCTATGAGGACCCTGGCAATTAATGTGCTGTCCTGTGACCATGCAGCCTCCCCCCAGAGGTGTGCACTGCAGTGGAGAGTGGTGACAAGTATCAGGACAGTGGCATGCAAGTGCACAGCTGGAAAGGCTAACCCCTGGTTAGGCTGATGGGGATCAGCCACAGTGATCTAGGTGGTGTCTTGTACTCATGCGGCTGCAGAGGCCTGGCCTGGATGCCTGTGCAGCTTCTGGGCTCCAGTGGGGCTGGGGGGCAGGGAGTGAGGAGGTCCTCAGATGGTGAATGTTAACACCTGTGGGGCAAAAGCTGGTGAAATCTGCAGAGATTCGTAATAGCTACACTGACCATTGGTTTCCTCGGTGATGAAAGCTGCTGGGTTTGTCTGCAGACCAGGTCACTGTGAACTCCTGCTGAGTGGCTGCTACTTGTAGACCCTGTTTTACTTCCTTGTTTCTAGCTGTCTCTATACATCTCAGCTTTGCCAGTCTGGGTCAGATGAAACCAAGGTAGGACCATCACGTGGTGTCCTGAATGGCTCAGGAAGCTGGTTGCTCACCCCACTTTTCTCTTCCCAGTGAGGAAAACTCTTTCTAACTGGCAAGTTCCCTCTTGGCTCTGAGCAGTGCTGGCTTGGATAATGGGGTGATGCCTTTCCTTCTTATTCAGTTATTTTTAAGGTTTTTGTTGTTGAAATTTCTCAAATGGACTCCCAGAGCCTCCCAGTGCTGTTTTTGTTGTGGACAACTCTCTAATTGTTCATCTTTTGAGGGGGATGCAGGCTGGGGCCTCCTACAGTGCCATTTTGGTGATGTTCAGCTATCTTCCTCTCATTGTATACTTTTTATATCATGCCCTTCTTTTATCTAGGAAGTCTTACTATTTTTATATTACTTTTTAGTGCTGAAAAATATTTTCATAGATCCACGATTAGCTTTGTCCAATGGTGCATATTTGAATATAATTTATTAATCCTTTTGAACAATAAATATATTCCTATTTAAATTATTTTACACGGATTTAATGGAAGGAAAGTTTTGCCACTGCTCCTCATTCAATCATCATTACTAAAGCTGCAAAATCTACATGTGTAGTAAACGTTTTAATTTTTATTATTAAAGTTATAATTATTAGTATTAATTATAATTTTGAGCCATAAAATTGTAGACATTTCAAGCTTCTTGATTTGTTGGCACTTACTGAGTGCGGCCTTAGGCTGGAATGCTCTGTGCAGTGGTGCTTTGCTTGTGTTTTGTCTGTTCCTTCCCTTGCACTCAGTCTGCATGTTGCTAAAATCATCCCCTTCCTTTCTCCCTGAACAATGTTGAAAGTGTCATGTGTTATAAACCAAGAAGAAGTTAACTAAATTCATTAGAAAAATGTATAAAATATGAGTCTGGGGTTCTGCATAAGAACTTGACGGCCTATTCTTAAATAAGGTATGTAACTTTCAGCAAATGAACATTGTCACACTTAGTGATTCTGTTCAGGAACCTTATTTTCTTATTTATTCATTCTCTGCTACACTTTAGATGATTGGGATTTCCAGATAAATATAATGTTACTATACTGTTTTTCAAACGTGTTCTCTCTGGCTTGTAAAGTGACTTCTCTGTTGATTTCATTACACAAAGAGACACATCTTCTTTGACAGAGAAGCTGAATCTTCCTTTTAACATCTTGAAAGTTGAAGGGATAATAATGTTGCATTTAATGCTAATTCATCCTGACAGTCTTACTCAAAATTTGGAGATGAACATTTCCCAGGGGGCAAGGTGGTTCTGTGCCCCATGAAATATGCTGGGACTTCTGGACGTTCACTTGATACATCAAAATCACTCAGCTAGGTATTTATAAGGAATGTTTGCTGTCTTCTGGATGAAAATCATATGTCCAATACTTGAAGAAATCTTGTGTAAGGCCCAAGAGAAACTGATAGTAAATCATCAGCTAGTTTTAATGGAAAAAAAGAGTGAAGAAACCCAAGGCCACTTAAAAAAAATTCCAGGGCTAATGCAAAGAATATCTCAGATGGTTTCTCCTAAGGGAGTGCCTTCCTTTGGAGGCATTTTTTTTCCCCCTGGGCTACATTTAGCATATGAAGAAAGGTCCTGTTGAATAAAATGCCAATTGTTCTAGTAGCTACTAGTTAATGAGGTCATTAAAGATCAATGATGTGGTTTTTCTAACACAAAATGGAAAAAGCTAATAAATATGTTAATAGTGGAAAATGACAGCTGGTTATGGATATTATATATCCCATTGGTTTAACTAATTTTACCTGGTGTCATTAATATAAAAAATTTCAAGGATACAAGGTACATATAGGAAAAAAGAATGACAAGATTACTGGTCAGGCTAAGAGGTTGAGGATGGTGGGAAAACACTAAGACGCAAAGGAAGGTGAAAATGTGGACAATCCTGGTTAGTCAAAAGATCTACTTATAAAAACTAAGGGAGATGAAAACATGTGAACTCTTTGCATCACATCTCCTATTAGCAAGTCGATTTAGCATGACATTTAAGAATATGAGTTTTGGAGTTAGACAAAATTATATTTGAATCACAGCTCTTCATTGAAGAGCTTTGTTATGTTAGGGAGTGTTGGGAAGGTTAAATTAAGTCTTTCTCTCTTTTTTTTGTTTTTTTTTTGGTATCAACTAAGATTTAAAAAAATCTGCACACAGAAAAATTCCATCATAAGTGCCTTAAACATTAAAGAAAATTTTACATAACAAGGAATATTGGAGACAGGGTCATTTCAGGGTTGATTAATTCAGTGGCTTACCAGAATCATCAAATTTCTCTGGTTCTTTTCATCTTTCTGTTTTGCCATTATCATCCTTTTGGCTTATTTTCATACACTGTCACCACAATCCCAAGAGGCAACTGCAGATCTGAGAGTTGCATGAAGGTGAAAAATGTCCAGAAAAGGGGGTGGTTCTTACTAAGCGATTGCCAATGAAGACAGTCTTTCCCAGAATTCCCACAGCAGATCCCCTCTGATCTTATTGGCCAGGACTATGTCAAATGCTGATTCCTGGCAAGGTCAATGGGACTGCCTCAATGAGCTGTGACCAGTCATGGTATTGCCCCCATGCTTGGAGAAGAGCCCAGCACCCTATGCACATAGTGACGGCGGGCCAATATTCAAACAGGTCATGTTTCTGTGAAGAGAACAGGCTGTCAGAGAGGCAACAAAGAGTTTCCGTCATGGTGCGTAGGCATGTGATATCCTACTAAAGTGCCTGAAATAATCAGCAGGGAATAACTACTAGATATTATTATAAATTTGGGACATACATGTTTTGGTGTTTTATTTAAGAATATTCAAATCTGCCGTAGGGAGTAAGAAGACAAATGAAACTCAGTATTAATAATTAGTAAGGGAGTAGATTCTGAGGCATTCTACACATAGCTCAATCAAAGGAATGAGTAAAAACAGCATACATGTACTGGACAAAGATACAAAAAAAGGAAAGGACCCAATAAGGTCTTTGAATATTTATGACTTGCAGGTTATATCACCATAGAAATCCATTGGTGGAATCCATTCTGGTCCCAGGTATCTTTCCTGAAACAAACAAACAGAACAAAGCTATCTATGGCTGCTCAGCTAGTTATTGGTGAGTTATGGCTATGGCAAGTGTACTTGTTCATGTGTGCTTCTGCTAGAAAAAGAGTGTGTTTATTCCAGACATCTTTCATTGGCTGAGTTCTCTTGTTCAGTCTCAACTCTAATATTTATAACCACACTGGCTGCTGGAAGGGGAGATGAAGTGGGTAGAAGGTGAGGTAGTCAGAGAGAAGAGTGTATATTGACTAACAAAAGACTCAGGTAATGTGATGCTTTTACTCCACATGCACTCTGTTTCTGTGTGTGCGTGTGTGCGTGTGTGCGTGCGTGCGTGCGTGCGTGTGTGTTTATTGAGGTATAACTGACATATAACAATTATATTAATTTGCAGTGTACAACATAATGATTTAATATTTGTATACAATGTGAAATAATCACCACAATGTCTAGTTAACATCTGGTCCCAAGTGTTTTAACCTACCCCATTGCTTTCTCCTTGCTTCTCACTATGTGTTTTAAATTGATTCAGTAAGCTGTGATTTGAGCATCTGAATTTGGTTAGTGAATCTTTCAGAACAGTTTGTCCTAGCTAGTAGTAGTAAACTCAAAGGCTACAATACATCAGGGTAATTTTCTGTTGAGACAATAGTTTTATACAGAGAACAAGGAGGTCGGGGAGGGGACAGTAGAGATTACCTACCTCAGCTCCATTATTTTATATGTAGCAGTGGAGGTATTTAAAAATGTATGCCTGCCCATGTCGAGCATAAGCCATATGATAGTAATTCTAACTAATACATCACTTTTTCACTGATATTTCATTGTGGGCATAGAAAGGAAGGAGACAAATTTAACAAAGTGATAGTGTTTTGGGATTTAAAACCTTTTTGGTAACAATTTATACAATGATTCTGTTCCTTTTATAAGTACAGGGTATTACTTTCTGATAGGGATATGCTATTTAATGATTTATTATTCTTTCTGGTTTTATAAAATCAGAATTTTTAGTCTAGTTCATGTTTAAATTATGGGAATTTCAGAGAAAGAAGTCTGATTGGTCATTAGGGATGTATTCTGGTCAAGGTGGCTCAGTGACTTCATGCTTTGCTCCAAATACAGAGCAATAAAAGATGAAGTATGAAAGAGTTAACCAAACACTAGAGAAACCTTAGAAAAATGATGGGAAGGGCTGACCCTATTGGGCTTCAAATACTCAAGTATGCAGTAGTAGCTCTGAGTTCTATTCACTGCAAAGGGGACTAAAGTGTTTGTGGGGACAGTGATGAGGGCTCTACACACTGTTTCAGTTCTGAAAATGCGATGACTGTAAGGTGCCTACGAAGACCCTTGTGATCATGCATGAAGCAAGGTACCCACATGTTCTGTGTCTAGATCTGAGATATCGCTGCAGGACAGATAACCCAAAATATCACTACAAGAGCTAGTACTGGAAAGACAGCCCTTGGGCTGAGTGGAAGAGGCACAGAGGAAACAAAAGTGAGATCAAAGTAATAAAAACTCTGACTCACAATAGCCTATTAACAGAATTTTAAAAATGTACAAAGAAACTTAATACTAAGCAAATGGTAAACAAAAAATATAGTCAATATGTAGATTCATTTTAGCTAAAATTAATTTTAAAGAACAATTTACAATAAGTCAATTTAGATGTTTTCCATAATAGACTAATTGGTCCCAGACTAAGCACCCAACAAAAAAAGATTATTAAACAGGACAAGTTATATGAAATTAATTTTTTTTGGACCCTAGATAAAAGGCTCAAGAATATAATCCCTCAGTTGTGGGTAACACACGAAGTGAGCTCTGTGATGGCCCTGGCTTTCTGTTTGGAGACACTTTCTCATCCACTGTGCAAGGAAAGGAAACCTAACTAGAGGACAGTGGTCTTGCTGAGCTGATATAGCAGAAATTAGAGTTTGGGAGAGTAAAGAAGCTGGATTGTGTGAGAAGAGTTGCCATGGAGGACACTGCAAAGAGGAGTTCATGAAATCTATATTGAGCATGCTCAGGGCAAAACTCCACAAGAATAAGCAAAAAAAACACAAACAAACAAAAAAAAAAAACGATGAAGATGGAGAGGGAGAAGGAGAAGAAGAAAAACTGCTGGGAGCTGAGAAGGCAACAATTTCTGTAGTTTGTAAAAGGTTGGGGAATATTCAATTCCTAGCTACCCAGAGAGGAGAGATCTCAGCGAGTGCTCAGGATTTCAGTAGCGTTCCCAGGTAGGCCGCCCCTTAGGAGTAGAGCTAATTTCTCCTTAGAGTAAAGAAAACTCGAGACCACCCTAACAAAGTTTGAAAAGAAGACTTGAAAGTATTGAGAAAAGTTACAAACAAATTAACTACCTGGCAGAACAAACCTTAAAATTCAAGGAAGACATGTAACAATGTGTGCCCATATGTCTAACATAAAGTAAAAGTTACTAGATATGTGAAGAAGAGAAAAATTTGTGACCCACAGGTAGGGAAAAAGTGAGCAAAAAATCAAAATATATGCAGCAATATGGATATAATGTAGTTAGCATACAAGGACTTTAAAATAGCTATTATAAAGATACTCGAGGAATTAAAAGCAAAGATAAATATAATCAGGGAACAAAAAGGAATCTCAACCAAAAAATCGAAACCATAGAAAAGAACCAAATGGAAATTTCTGAACTGAAAAATATAATATGTACAATGGACAATACCATCAGTTCTATAGCTGTAAACTTTAGTGTCCTTTTGGTTCTAAATAAACAATTACATAATCCCTTCTAAGTGCACTTAAAAATGAAAAGGAAATATAAGAATCCAGGAGTTAATCATACCATGAAGGACTTGGGATCAGGAACTGAAAAATCAGAGGCAGCCATTCACTTAATTTCTCTAACTGTGGCCAAATGATCTTGTATCTCAATTTCTTTCTGTATATGTCTTCAAAACTCACTTTCTCTGTGTAGCATGGTTTTCTCTGCCAACATGGCTGTCCCATACCACCTACGTTTAAATACTTAGATCCACCTACAGACTAAGGAACCTGTTTTCTCTTAGTCTCAATTAATTCCTGTAAAAGAGAATCTAAGTCAGGTGTCTACCCCTGGTTTCATCTTCCACGGCTACGGGAGCCAATTAGTGCTGCCGGAACAAACCTGATTACCATGGCCACCCAGAAGTACCTTTCTGTGAAGAGGAACATTTGTTGAATGAGCCCACTGCAAAACCAGCATTTTGAGGATATCAAATATATTCTGGTAATGAGTTATAAGAAAAATATGCATTTCACAACTTTAAAAAATGACATTTACTAAATGCCATATTATTAGTGAATTTTGAAATCTTTTACAAAATACAGTGAAGTCCTTTTTTCCTGTGAGTTCTTTGAAAAGTTTAAAAATAATTTATGCAATTGATAAAAATCAACAGCCAACCTCTGTGTTGATTAAGAAGATAGAAAGCGCTTCCTTCTCTTGGGAATAATGACCATGTTAAATCATTTACTACAACTTCATGTCAAATGACTCTGCTTTTTAGGGTCTAATCATCAAATGTAGTAAGAACAACAGCAAACTAAGGATTATATTTCTAAATCAGACTAGTTTGGGACAATGCAATTTTCTTGAACAAGTATAACTGTCTACATTTTGTCTACAAGGCTGAGAACTGAACTGCCATCCTCTGTTGTATGAGTTTTGGACCAATAGTAAGAGCCATTAAGTACCCTGTGTTACCAAAGAAAGAATGATTCTGAAACATGGAGAAATAAAGGAGACAGGCTGTTGACTTCCTGATTTTCTTCTTTGTTCTTATTTCACTGATTTGGGGAGAAAATGCAGGAGTTCAGACAAAAGCCGAAAACTATTCATGGCTGTGTAGAGCAACCCGCAAGAGGAAATCATAGGAATTAGGGTCTAGAGATAATACGTAGATATTTAAGTAACTAGTCATAGTAAGTAACTAGTAACATATGGCGTGATGAACAAAGGATGCCAACTGGATTAATTTAAGTGAAACACAAGTAGTTCAGGTGAGAAAAGAGCATATTCTTCAGATGTCTGCTGGTTGGAAAGATGTGCTGTGGTAGAATTAGAAGAGAATGAACATGATTCAGTTGTGGGTTCAGATGCCCAGATGAGTAAAGACTCAGGGCGACAGTGTTAAAGGAGAGATGAGATTCAGTTATTTAGGCCTCACTGTTTTGTCATGCTTACCATGTGAGATCACTTCCCCTTTTAAAAATGTCTTATTTAGCTCTGCCTTGCTTGGTTTGCACGTTCAGTAATGCTGCGCATTGTCGCTTCATTTGGCACTAAGAGCGACCATCAACTGTAAGCTGAAGATGAACTGCCCTTTTGTGAAGAGGTTTGGGCTGCCCTTATTTTGCGAATAGAAAGAGTATTGACTTCTAGTAAAACTTGGGAAGCCCTTAGTAAGGGCTTTATCGTCTCATTAAAACTTCAGTAATTAGGGAAATCGGTCAGCCATCGTCTCACTTTTGTGTGTGTGCTCTCTCACTATGCCAATTTGTCCATTCGCTCATGCGTTTGACGTGTTCACAGGAACTTCTGCCTAAAGCAGTGAGGAGGTTGAAGCATAGATTCTTATTAGGCTGATAAAATTAGACAGGACAAACCGTGCAGAAAAATTCATTCGAAAAAAGTAGGTAGTTATTCTATAGTCATTCTGTTACTCTATAGCAGGCTTTTGAGAAAAGTTAATTGACTTGTTTGGGTGTCAAAGCATTTATTTTCAAATAAACTGTTCTCTCTGCTAAGTTAATTTGCTTATATATTAATGTAAACTATGGCCACTTTTTCACAACAAAGGATAATACCCAAATTGCACTATAATCTTCCTGGGACTATTGCAATGGTAATCATGATAATTCATATTTATACCCTTGATCTACAGTTTTCAAAGTATTTTCAAATAACCCAAATGGCTAACAGTAAAAGAAAAAAATTAAATTATAGTGTCTAGTTAAAAATTATTTTAAAAATGTGATCAGAAGAAGTGAGACCTTTATTTCATTTTGACTTCTTTTTTATATTGAAGTATAGTTAATTTTAAATGTGGTGTGAATTCCTGGTATACAGTATAGTGATTCAGTTGTACATATATATATTCCTAGAAAAATCATTTCTAAAGAATTTTTATTGACAGAAAAAATGTTTCTTATGGAATTTTAGTTTAAATGAATATATAATTCTAAATATTGTATGGTGCTAATTATATACATGAATATGCATATTACCATCTTATCCTAGTTTCTATGTATATATTTATTTCTATAAATACATCTATATAGCCTAGAAGTACATATACCAAGATGTTAAAGATTAACTCAATACAGTTTTTATTATATTTTTTATACTTTCCTAAATTTCTCATTTGCTACAATCAATGAGTATTTATATTTTATAAAAGTGTTATTTATAACTAACTTAACTCTTGTACTTAGCTAATGTAATGGTTGAAAAGAGTAAGGGAGTCTTGATATCTGCCACCAACCCAGGAGAGTGGGCGCCTGAGAGGACCTGCACTTGCTTTAGGCAGTAAGATGTGTGACATTCACACTCCTCACGCGTGGAGCACCAGAAGAGTGCACAGTGAAAGCTCACTGCAGAAATAGAGAACTGGGTAATGTCATTAAGATGGCAGCATAGGTCATTTCCAACCTCAGTCCCCCTCACAAGGATGCCAGCTAGCAACTATCCATGGATAAGACACCACTGTGAAAATCCCAGAACCCAGGGGTAAGGCGGAAGCACCCTCTTGGATCACAGGGACAGACAAGGACATCATTAGAAGGGTAAGAGAGGCAATTTCACTTTCGCCATATTGTCCCTCCCCGAGGCTGGCACAGCACTGCACTGACAGGGCAGCCATGGGTCTGCAGTTTCTCCAGTGGCAAAAGAGCCTGAGATGGACATTTAGTTACCTCAGCATTAGGGGATGCTTCCAGCGAGGCCCACCTGAGATAGGGATTACTCATGGGAACCACTGGGGGAGTCTATGAGGCTTGACCACTGGGGATCAAAGAGAAATGGAGCAGGGGGCCAGGGCTTACATCAGCCAGCACTCAGGTCTTGGCAGACTGAGTTCCTGCTCACAGTGGTGTCTGAGCAGAGACCCCATCCAGCAGCTCAGGCCATCTACAAAGCCAAATTGGTGATCCTGTCTGGCCAGAGAGCTCACCTGGTGGCACTGCCTGATTTGGTCCCCAACCAATGGCCATACTGGCCATGGAGCCAATTCTAGACCCCCACTTGGGCAGAGGAGCAAATTTAAAGTCACACTCAACTGCTAAACAAATTGTCCAGTCCTGCCCCTTGGAAAGTGTGGCCACAGATGATACTGAGCACCCATGGAGCACATCGTACAGCCTCCTTGATCCTGAAGACCAGCCTACAGCCCTGCTCAACTCTGGAACATAGCCTATGCTCTGCCTGATACCAGACCGCAACCTGAGGCCCCATCCATCTGAACATGACGTGCAGCCGAAAACACCATCTGGTTGGGGAACACAGCCTGAGAACCCACCCACCCAGGAGCAACTGCAGAGCTCAGCCACAGCTCTGCCCAATCAGGGGGTCCTAGCAGGGCCACCGCCCTGCCAGGGAACACAGCCTGCAAAACCTCATCAAAGAGATGACTGCAGAGAGAAATTGAAGAATACACAAATAAATGGAAAATGTTCATGGATTGGAAGATTTAATATTGTTAAAATGTCCATACTACCCAAAGCAATCTAGATTCAATGTAATCCCTATCAAAATTCCAATGGCATTTTTACAGAAATGGAAAAAAAAATTCTGAAATTTGTATGGAACCAAAAAGACCCCAAATAGCCAAAAGAATCTTGAGAAAGAAGAACAAATCTGGAGGCATCCCACTTCTTGATTTCAAACTATATAGTAATCAAACAGTATGGGTACTGCCAAAAAGAAAAAAAAAAAAAAGAAAAAGCCCAAGCCAAACCAAACAAACAAAAAACAGACACATAGGCCAATGAAATAGAATAGAGAGCCAAGAAATAAATCCATGCATATATAGTCAAAAAATGTTTGACAAGTATTCTCAATACTTAATGGGGAAAGAATAGTTTCTTTAGTAAATGATGCTGGGGAAACTAAACATGCACGTGAAAAGAATCTAAGTGGACCTCTATCTTACACCACACACAAAAATTAGCTCAAATGGTTAAAGATTTAAATTTAAAATCTGAAACTATGAAACTCCTAAAACAAAGTTCCTTGACATTGGTCTTGCCAATTATCTTTTGGCACTTAAAGCACAAACAACAAAAGCAAAAATAAAGTGGGAGTATAGCACACTAAAAATCTTCTGTGCAGCAAAAGAAAAAAGAAAATCAACAGCGCGAAAAAGCCATAGAATGGAAGAAATAATTTGCAAACCGTATATCTCATAAGGGATTAAAATCCAAAATACATAAGGAACTCACACAACTTAAGAGCACAAAAATAAATAATCTAATTAAAAATGGGCAGAGGACCTGAATGGACATTTTTCCAAAGAAGACATCCAAAGGGCCAATGTTACATGAAAAGGTGCTCAACATCACTAATTATCAGGGAAATTCAAATCAAAACCACAACGAGATATCACTTATATGTGGAATGCAAAAAACAAAAACTAAAACAAAGACAAAAAGACACCAGACTTATAGAAACAGAAAATAGATTAGTGGTTACCAGGGTGGAGGTTAGGGGAAATGGTTCAAGGTGGTCACAAGGTACAAACTTCCCGTTATAAGATGAGTCACTTCTGGCAAGGTACTGCACAGAGTCGTGACCAGTTAACAATACTGTATAGTATAACTTGAAAATCGCTAAGAGAGTGGAACATAAAATTTCTCACCACACACACACGGTAACTGAGATGATGGGTGTGTTAACTAACCATATTGTGTCATCATTTCATGATATGTATGTATATCAAGTCAACATGTTGTGTACCTTAAACCTATGCAATATTATATGTCAATTACATTTCATTAAAGCTGGGAGAAAAAGAATAAGAAGAGTCTTAGGAAAAGTTAGCTGGATTTCAATATTAAGCAATGTGAGGCTTACTCAAAACTCTGTCTGTGGTGCTTAGAACAATAATCTCCCTTTCATTTTTTACCAATGATTTACTCTTAGATTTAAACCAGCACTATCTTATTTGGATTTGGCAAATGTAGAGCTCATTCTCCTTAGGAATGCTATCACAGGACTGCTGGTTTTGAGAACTATAGATAATTGAAATTTGGAAGATGTTACTTAGGATTTAATCAAATTCAGTCTTATTATAAACTTCTCATTATCCTGAAAAAACAGGTATAATAAATTTGAGTAGGAATACCTGAATTGAACAATTACTGATCAGGTGGATGTCCTGTAGCATAAATTTGGAGGATAAGACTAAGGGAACCCAGATTCCAGTTGAGATAGGCAAGCATTTTACTGCTCAGCTGTGAAATCCCTTGGTGCTTTCCCCTACTGAATCCTAGAAATAGTCCTTTATCTAGAAAAATTAATTTAAAAATAAGCGAAAGTGTTGTTTGAAGATGTTCTGACTTGGAGCTGTTGTAGACTTATAAAGACACAGTAAGTTAGATATATACCTCCAGCTCAATGTCTATCTCAGCTGACAGAACTAAGAGGTTCTTCAGTTCTTTGAGGATGCCATTGGACTACTGTGAACTTAAAAGTGGCTCAAAGACAATTTACTTCCTGTTAAAAATGGGTTAAGTTCAACTATTCCAAAATCAAAATTATAATTTTTAAGAGCTGTCTCCAGACACTTGCTTGGCATATATCTAGTAGTTCTGTATACCATATTTCTAGTAGGTCTTCATCCTGAGACCAAAATGTTTGAGAATGCCTCCTCTAGGTAAATACATTTACAATATGCCCATACCTACCAGTAAAGAGCTGGTACCTGCCCCACTACTTCTATTTGACATAACAAGAAGTTGCTTCTACTGAACTGTGATTCGACTTTGTAACCCTATGTTGGCCTATGCTAAGATTCATGACAAGAAACAGTCCTATGGAATTCATCATTTTATGGATCCAAGGAAGTATTTGGAAAGAGGTTGACAATTTTTATTTGTAAAAGTGCACACACATTTTTTGAGGTCAACTAGAGAAATTTCTCTAATTGTTCAATATCATAAAAAACTTTGATCTCATCCCAGCAACTGGTTTGTTTTTATAGACACCATGAATCTTGCCATTTCTCCTGTTTCTCTCTCTCTTGGCTTTATCTTTACACCAAATGTTCAGCCCTCTTCTAGCCACAGTTTTGTATTTTTTGTCATGCATTTTCACACATTGATCATCCAGCTTTTTCTGACTTTGGTACTTTCATTTTGTCCCAATTTCTACATTTATTTCCCTCACACGTATACACACAAATTCTTTCAAGGCAATAGAAATGTCTATTGCTTGGTTGCCCTAGGAGAACATTGCTGAGATTTATGTAGGATAATGTTTTGCCTAAAGCAAAAATAAACAAATGGGACCTAATTAAATTTATAAGCTTTTGCACAGCAAAGGAAACCATAAGCAAAACAAAAAGACAACTTACAGAATTGGAGAATATTTGCAAAAGATTAAACTGTGAAGGTCTTAATTTCCAGAACATACAAACAGCTCATACAACTTAATAAGAAAAAAACAAAAACAAAAACCCAATCCAAAAATGCGCAGAAGACCTAAACAAGCAATTCTCCAATAAAGACATACAAATGGCTAATAGGCACAAGAAAAAATGCTCAATATTGCTAATTGAGAAATGAAAATCAAAACTACAATGAGATATCACCTCACACCAGTCAGACTGGTCATTATTAAAAAGTTCATGAGCGATAAATGCTGGAGAGGTTGTGGAGAAAAGGGAACTCTCCTACACTGTTGGTGGGAACGTAGTTTGGTGCAGCCATTATGGAAAACAGTATGGAGATTCCTCAAAAAATTAAAAACAGACTTACCATATGATCCAGCAATCCCACGCATGGGCATATATCCAGAGGAAAATCTTAATTCAAAAGACACATGCACCCCAATGTTCATAACAGCACTATTTACAAAAGCCAAGACATGCAAACAACCTAAATGTCCATCAATAGATGACTGGATAAAAATATGATATATTTATACAATGGAATACTACTCAGCCATAAAAAAGAATAAAATACTGCCATTTGCAGCAACATGGATGACCCTGGAAAATGTCATTGTAAGTGAAGTTAGCCAGAAAGAGAAATAAAAATACCATATGATATTACTTATAAGTGGAATCTAAAAAAAAAAAAAGACAACTTATTTACAAAACAGAAACAGACTCACAGACATAGAAAACAAACTTATAGTTACCAGTGGGGGAAGAGGGTGGGAAAGGATAAATTGGGAGTTTGAGATTTTCAGATACTACTATATATATATATAATAGAAACAACAAGTTTATACTGTATAGCACAGGGAACTATATTCAAAATCTTGTAGTAACTTATGGTTAAAAACAATGTGAAAACAAATATATATATGTTCCTATATGACTGAAGTATTGTGCTGTACACCAGAAATTGATACATGGTAAACTGATTACTTCAATAAAAATATATATGAAAAATAAAAATTGAAAAATGAGAGAAAAAAAAAAGAAACGTCTAAATAGACTTTTGATTTGATTCTCATAATCCTGTGAGAGAATTGCAGTTGATAGTGTCCCGAATTTGCTGAAAGAAACTAAGTACTGATTGGTTTAACCAAGGTCACCTGGCTGGTAAAAGTAGCTAAGGTGAGAACAGATTCTAGATCTTCCAATTTCAATTCCACATTCTTAAAACTACCAATTACTTTTTTCTGAAGCCACTTTTGAAGGAACCATCCAGTGAGGTCTCTAAACTCTTTATGATGACTAAGGAGCATCTCTGTAGTAAAATGGACACTACTAACTCAACTGAGTTAATCCAGCTCCCTGAATTGCTGAAATTTGAGGAATGAGAAGTTCCAACATTTTGTGGTTCAGATTATATTTACATCTATTCAGCATTAGAAAAATCCTAAATTTTACATTTATTTTAAAGTTAAATAAAAGAGGGCATAAAATTCTTAAAAAAAAAAAAATCCTTAGGAGACTTTAAAATTCTCCAGTAGCATAGTTATTGTTACTAAGAGTAAATTGCTTTCATGGTATCAATATGTCCTGTATCAGTTTACTGTTTGCTGTTTGGCAGATTGAAATACAGGGTCTAAGACGTATTTTTATCACTAAAAAAAGTAAAGTGGGCACCTTGTAGATTTGTTTTATTTAAAATACGTATTTAGTTAAGATCATTTCTCTTCCAGTTACTTTTTTCTTTGACATGAGCTAGTATACCTAAGATTTTTTTTCTTAATCTATAGCTTATTAAGCACATAAATAGTTTGTTGTAAACAATATTAAAACTCTTCCCTATTGGTAGCCACAAATAGAAAAAAGAGAAGGGCGAAGCAGTCTGAAATTGAATTAATAAAGAGAAGGAAAGTGAGCTCACTATAGAAAACTATGTGGTAGCTTTTTTGCTACCACTTGGTAGGTGGTCTGATAGCTTTCCTAAAATAGTAATACATCACAGCTTTCCCTAGAACTACCACCCAGGCAACGTTCACTGAAAGTTTAATTTATTTTCTTTGATGGGATTTGAACCGTCTCAAACCTTCCACAAGGAATTTATAATTCTTATCACAGAGAGCCCAAATGATTCAGTTTGGATCTTTTATATCATGTGTGGGTGGTAAGTCGGATACAAACCAGATGCCTTCCTTTTGAGTTTGGATACCCATTGATAAATTTGTGTCTGAGGAACCAGTAAAATTCACCCAAGTCTGACTATACTGGGTTAAATCGTAGATATGTTTCCATGAAGTGCGGAGACCAGTCACTAGAGGGTCAGTCAGGTCTTCCCAGCACAGAACGTTTTCTGTATTTGCATTGCTTTGGCTTTGTCACTTTGGATATTGGCATGGGAACCTGTTCTTTGTGGTTTAAGAGTTTTTAGTTGCTTATTTCTCAACTTAAGTAATAATCCTCTTTAGCTGACAGCTCTTTAGTTACTGTAGAAAAGATTGTGTTGTCATAAACACAGCTTTAGAATTTCAAGTTGGGTGGGGGAGGATCAGAGAGTTTTTTTTAAAAAGCTCATGTTTCCACCCAAACACACCCACCTAAGTACTTACAAAAGGCACAGGAAAACAGAAGCAGAGTCTCTTCCCGGCTCTGCTTTTCAAAGTTCCTTATGTGGAATCAGATGCTTTTAATACATGTTTCAAAAGAGTATTCCATTTAACCTCTAAAAAGAAACAAACCACACAGTTCTGCTCCTCATTTTTTTCCCCTCAATTTAATCATTTGTTCCAATTTTCCTACCTTTGAAATCAGATGATTCAGCTCTCCTTTCTGCCTTAAAAATTTGGCTTGATTCAAATTTCAGAAGCTAATACTTGATTCCTCAATTTTCCTTATTTTTCTATCTTGATAGTTTTCATATGTTTTCTATCATTTAATTTCTCTTCTGATTTGGATCTCTTCTCCTTAAGTTTCTATTAGGTTTACTCTCTCTTTTGTCTGTTTTCTTTTTTTGTGTAAATCTCGTTCTCCATTCCTCCTCCAAGGAAATGAATCTTCTCTCCCATGAGTTCACGCTGTTTTAAACTTCCACCACCTGTGTTCCATTTTATACTCCTGAGTCTGCAATGAGATCTTATTTAAAGCACGGTTCAGATCTCATCTTTTAAGTATTCCTCCACCTAAGCAGGTTTCTAACTGCCTCTACTCTGGTGATATCTCGGTTCTGCCCATTCTAATCTACCTGTTTGAGTCACTTCTTTCATCCTCTGTCTGATTTTTATGGTTTCCCAATATACTGCAGCCGGCAGAGAATGGGCTTTGGGTCCACACCACTATGGATTTGAAGCTCAGCCCTGTCACGCTGTATGGCCTTAAGCAAATTACTTTGCGTCTGAATTTCTTCCCTGCAAAATGGTGGTCATAATAACTACATCACAAAATTTTGAGGATGATTAAATACAAGCATACAGGACAGAGTCATACTGAGTGTTTGATATTAGCATTTTTTTCAGCCTTCAGAAAAATTTGCTGATGCAGAGATTACTAGGAAATCAGAGTGTGTGTAATAAGCTGCCAGTTTCCAAGAGAACATACGTTGGTAGCATGCTATTTCTTTTTTTTCCCCATCATGCACACCCATTATTTTTTAAAATTAAAATTATGAAATATTTCAACATAAAAGTATAACAATTAATAAAAACATGTGCATATGATTATCCATACTTAGTTTGAACAAAAGTTAGTATTTGCCATAGTTAAATCAGATCTTGATTATAAAGAAATAAAATATCTTAGATTTGGTTTAAACCCTCTGTGTCCCTTCCCTGATGTCATTTGTGTCTCACTCTTTCCAGAGATACAGCCATGGTAAATTTGCTCTTGGTCATTCTTATTTATATCTTTATACTTTCATTATATATGTATATATCCATATGAAATATAATGTTCTGCATATTTTAAATAACATGTACTTAAAATACTATATATATTCTGCCACTTGCCATTTTGTTCAACAGTTTTTGTTGAGTGTACCACATGGGCTGTGTTGTATTGCTCTGTTCTGTTCATTTCTGTTGCATCTCTAGTCACACTGTGGCTCAGCAATACTGCAGTGGTGATTCTCAGTGGAGTGGGTGATTCTAGTCCTACCTGAGGATAAAACCTGATTCAACTCTGGGGATGGGCTCAGCCCAGTTGCTTGATCTAGAGACACCTTGGGACCTTAGGCAAATTTGGGTCTCTTCTCCAGGGAGGCACGTTGCTTAGACAAGGAAGAACCTAGGAAGTCACACAGCATCCTGACACCAAGGCCTAGGACCTCTCTAGTGAGGGGTGGTTTGGTCATAACTCTGGATGATATTTATTCTCCTTTAGAAACTTTCTCCTTAAGGGTTTTGCTAAGTGAGTAAAAATATATGCAAAATAGTCTAGCTGTTTAGAAAACGGTTTATAAATGGCTCTTGTGGATTTTAATCAAAGAATTTTAAGATGAATCTGGCATGGCTCACTACCTAAGACAAATGTATAAATGTGATTCTCTACACTAATTTTTCCCTCACTTTATTTGCAGTAAATTAAGGGTAAATAACATTACTATTGTATATTGCTTAACAGGTTACACAATCCTTTACATGTCTTTATTGGGCAAATAGTAGCTAATTGAAATTAACCGTTTTTTGAAATCAAATTGGGCCCACACAGTAACTCTAGGTGATAAGAGTTATTATCTCCCATTTTATACAGTATTGTATTAAAAATTAGTTACATATGCAAAACAATCTCCAGGTTAGTCTTTTAATTAGATCTTAGCAACGTTAGGACAGCAGTTGAACAACTGGGAAAAGTGGTGAAAACATTTTCAGTAGAAGGGTCTGTCCTATTTCGAAGTTAGAACTGGATTTAGAGAAAGCCTGGGGCATAATTGATTGTTACGCTTTAAAAAGCATAACATTTTGCCTCAAGGGTTTTCCCTGTACAAATTTGGACCAAACATATGTAACTTTCTTATGGAATTAATTGGGAATGCTTTGAAGATTTTCACCTCTTAAGTATAAAATGTCATTTAATAGGGATTTTCAAAAGTTAAGTATAATTGACATATATTAGTTTCAGGTGTACAACACAATGATTTGGTATTTATATATATTGTAAAATGATCACAATATGTCTAGTTAACATCTCTCATACATAATTACATTTTTTTTCTTGTGATGAAAACTTTTAAGATCTACTCTCTTAGCAACTTTCAAATATACAATGTTATTAATTATATATATATTTATAAAACAGTGTTATTAATTATAATCCCCATGCTATATACCCTTGTGAGTTACTTATATTATAGCTGAGATATTTATATTTATATTATAGCTGAGATTTTATACTTTTTAACTTTTAAAATGTTATTTAATAAGAATTGGGTTTCGATCAGTACTCTGGATAGGCATGGGGTACTACCCTAGTTCTTTTTCTTTTTTTTTCAATCAGCCCTGTTACTGATTTAGAAATTAAGTTTAAAAATCTCATTTTTGGAGACTCTTTGGGAAATGTCAAGTGAGCTTAAACATGTAGTGTTTTGTTATTCATTTTTAAGAATTGTTTAACTCTGAAGAATCTTCCAGGATTCTACATTTTTTTCTGTTACAAGTAGTGATGAAAGAAAAACCTTTGTAATCAAAATTATGGCAACAATTACAGTGACACAATTAGAATGGTTGCCATTTACTTACTAATTTAATTCAATTATTGACCTTGTAAATGTATGGGTAATAGTTGCTGAGTATGGCTATAGAAAGGCTATCATTTTTGTTTCTGGTGATAAACAATTTATGCAGCCATAAAAATAGTATTTTTAGAACTCTGGAAAGGAATGGCATTTTATGTAAGCACTATCTGTGGCAAATTATTTCATCATGTAGAATTGTGCTTTATAAGTAAAATGGCCTAGATCTCTGTTTATTTAGAGAGAGAGAAGGAAGAAAGGAAGGAAAGAAAGGAGGAAGATATTACCTCCTTGAGTTTCAAATTGGATAACAATAATAATAATACAACAACTGAAAAACACATGCTTAATGTTGACCATATGCCACATACTGTGCTGTGTCTCAGTGCTCTACATATACAGGACTGCAATTTCTGATTCTAAAGTTCAAAAAGTTTGTGTTTTGCTCAGTTAGCAGCAAGACCAGATATGATCTGAACGCACTTGGTGGCCAGAACTGTCCTGAATGGATAGCGTTTAATTTATAATCTTTACTTATCCCACTTAAGGCAAATAAAATATTGTGTTTGAATGCAGCATTATATAACACATGCCATAGGTACCATATTATCTCCCTAAAAGAAGAATCATAGCTCTAAATTTTGAGACACATCTGAGGACTAGCAGTCCTGTGCTAACACAGTTAGTCTTTGTGATAACCTTATAAATTTGGCATCATTATTGTCTTCATTTCACACAGAAAGGCTTTGAAACAGAGAAATCAGTAGAGAAATATTTACCAATAATGGCTGTTTTAAAGCCTGCAATTCTCTGGTTAGAAAATTCTTTGAAAAAAAAAAAAACATTTTAAAAGTGTCATCACTCTTCATGACACCTTTTAGATTCACCAGAAGAAAAGGGAGATTACCATGAATACTTACATGTAAAACCTTTTGGGATTTATTACGATACTACTCCTACTGTTTCCAGGAAGTTACAAATGGATTAGAATGAAAATGTAGAAATCTGTTTCTTTTGGGTGGTTCCTGCTGCCAGGGTATAATGGTTCCCTGCCATGTGGAGCTCCGTAACGTAGTCCCAGGGAAATAGCTAGGGAGGAGACAGCTCACACTGGGATCATTTCACTGACATCTGGCTTTATTTTTGCTACACATCCAGTAACTATTACGAGCTTTTAAATGTAGGTATTTATTGAGATTCAAGTTTAGACTGCAGTGTAGTCATGTTTTTACATCAATTTCAAACATCTTTCCGTGTGTAATGAATACCATATTTAAGTTTTACCAAGTTTCAGATTTTCAACGTAACTCAGTAATTAATTCCCCATAAACTCTTATGATTTGCTGTGATTTATTGATCTCTGTGCCCTGATATATTTCATAGATGATGGCAGTGCACTCCTAACTGTATTGAAGAGGAACTGTCAATACAAACCTAGGCTGTTCTATGGTCCTTGTCAAAGTTGCTGCCTTGGGCACTTTACTAATTGTGAATGCAGCAGGATCCTGTCATAGCCTCGAGAGGGCATGCATGCAAAGGTTAATGCAGAACATCTTACCAATTACTGGAGCAGAGGGTCGTCTCAAATCACACCGCTGCTTGGGAGGAAGCCAGCTGCCCAGCTGAAGGGTGATACTGTTTATAATGCACATGATTGCTGTTGTGATAAGCTTCCCAGAAATGTGTGGAGGAAGGATAATGTATTCTAATTCAGATTGCTTTGGAAAGTTGCAATTTTCCCTTGGCTATCATTGGTATTTAGCATGTTTTGATTTGTAAAAAGTTTAGTAAACAGAAACCTCAATGAAAGAGAGTTGGGAGAACAGAATTGGGAGCTCTCATATCCTGTGATGATAGCTGAGTCCAAGAGGAAGAAGACAGACTCCTTTCCTGGAAAGGACGCAGCCAATGAGACGCCATGGACTCTGCTCACTCATGCCCTCCCGACTTTTCCTCTTTACAAAAGTGTTCTCTCCTCTTACCGTGTGGGAACTTGCACGGGGCTTACCATGGTGACAGACCCCAAACTGCAATTCTCTGCTGATCCCAAGTAAATCCATCTTTGCTGGAGGGTGGTTGTTTCAGGTCAACAGACTGAATCACTTTAGATCCATCTGAAAGCTGCCAATGATTTGAGAAAATCTTTTGACCTACTACAACTGTTTGGCTCACACTTTGAACGACGATTCCTACTTCCTCCCTGTCTACCTACACTCATTTTTGCCATCTTCACATTGTCACAATAGGTTCACATTCACATACCTGTAAGGAATATGAATCTCTGTCTTTCCTTTCTCTTTCCTATCTCTCCCTCAGTTCTCTCTCCTGTGCATGTGTGTGTGCAGCTACCATGCACGCGCGCGCACACACACACACACACACAGATTTTTCCTTTACTAGCATACAGGATTCTTTTCTTATTAAATAATGTTATTGGATGCTTATCCTTATATTTTGCAGAGAAAAAAATTTTATCCTTTGAAAATAATCTATTTAAGTTTTGTTTTTGTTTTTTTAGCAAGAGTCTAATTTGATGAAGAATCAGAGGCTAAAGGAAGCTGTTATCTCTCTGTCAGTCAGGGTTGTTAAAATCTCACAACATGTTTTAAACATATGAAGAAATCACGTGTGAATGGCAAGCTACTTGTGTGGTGAGGGATTATTAATTAAAATTTTTCTCGATCAATTAAATTTAGTCCTTGAGATTCTTCAGTCAAGGAATATATTCAGAATGGAGAAAATATTTTGCACCTGCTTCTTCAGCTTTGCCTCTGGGGAAACATGAGAAATATTAAGTGTGACCTTAAAAGGGCCAATGCAGCTTTTTCCCAGATAAATTGTGTCTAGTCATTTGGGACTCTCCCACTGAAGAAGAAAGATGGTTAAACGGATAGTGTCTAAGAGAACAGTGGGTTCTGTTTGATGCCTCAAATTAAAGTCAATTTCAAGTTGATCTCTTTATTAAACCTGAGGAAATGGTCAGTTTAAGATTGAGCAGAGACTGAGACAATTGAAATGCTAGGTTCTAGTGTTGTGTGGCTGATTAGATACAAAAATAGTTCCTAGATTTGCTTTAAATCTGTGGTTTCTGAACTATGTGCTGAGGCAGCCCAGGTCTCTGCATCAAACTGAGAGCAATGCCAGGACATGCATACATTTTCAGGGGGAACACAGCAATACTCTGCCCCACTGGATCACCACGTGATGCTCGTGGTAGTTCACAGTTTCAGCGTTGGATCACGCTACCTTTCTTGTGCAGATCTTTATGAAGCTGGCTTTTTATTGATTCCTAACTTGTTATAAATGGAACTATCTGGCATTTCTTTCCATCCCGGGGTGCCATGGACAATTTACTGAAACACTAAGAACTGCCATGAACAGAGACAGTTTGGGAATCTTTGCTTTCATTCTCTCTCTGTACGTATATAATATGTGTATGTATGAATATACATATGTATGTAAAATGCACATATGTTAATGGCAGTTTATATTTATGTATTTATTCTAATACATAGGTTTATCGAACATTACTGATAATTTGGGGCATTAGGACTACATTCTCCTTGAATCCATACTTCGTGTTTAAAGAAAGTGATTCTGTTTAGACCATAAGACTAAGTGTTACCATTCACTTGGTGCACTTAACCAAAGTACACATCTAGTGTTTTGGATAGAAGTTACAGAGCCTTCCCTGCTATCGTGGCTCTGAAGTGAGACCATATCAGCATTCCTTTGATTTTCTCATTCAGTTCTTGAGATTAAAAGAAGCTTCCACTGGTTCAGTTGAGAAGAATTCTCTCCATTTTCAGGGGGTCATATTTAGAGACTGCTCTACTTCAAGATGTCATGTTTTGACTCCTCTTACAAGATAAACAAGCATTAGGTTAGTGAATGGGATACTAGAATCAAAGATGAACAGACTCTGAAAGTGATAAATTTGTGTCATAATGTTGCAGAAAAACGTGTTACAGCTCAGTGTTACAGAAACTTGGATCCGGGCGAGAGACCAAGCAGCACCTGGAGTTGGAGAACTCAAATTTATTACGCCAGCAGGCCCAGAGGAGTTAACACCCCAAGCTCTGGACCCCCTTTGTAGGTTTACACAAGCTTTTATAGGCTGCCAGTTTACACTTTGCAACATCATATGCAAATAAGGTATAACAAAAGTTGACTAATTAGGAACAAGCTTTGTAGAAATGGACCAATCAAGAGGGAGAGAAATAATCAGTCAGGAGTGAGGGAAATGGACCAATCAGTAGTGAGAGAAATAATCAATTAGGAGTAAGCTCCATGCAAATAAAGTACTACAAATGGACCAATCAGAAGTTAGGGAAATGGACCAATCAGGAGTGAAGGAAATAACCAATCAGAAGTGAGCTCAGGGAACCAATAGAATTTTAAGGATAAGTTCCACTTTCCTAGAAGTAAGCTGTTTCAGAGGCAAAAAGTGAGATAGAGCCTCTGGGCCAGGGAACTGGATGGTGCTGGCAGGAGAGTAGTGGCCCTGCCTGGGGGTCCTGCTGGTCTTTTTTATGGGGCTTCCCACCTCAATAACATTGTGTTTACCCAGGGTATGAGTTTTGTAATTCTTTTCCAAAATCCCTGAGTCTTAGGGCTGTTAAGTGAGTGAACAATTTTACGTGTGATCTAATTAAAGTATCTTGTTTGCCTGCCATTCTACCAAATAGATCAATTCATTTGGTATATCAATTCCCTCTAAAAGGAAAATTTAGGTCCTGAATTCTTGATGTGTTATGGCCTTTGGACAATGGCCACCATTTGCAGACCTATCAAAATTATAATAGTAGCTTCCGTCTCAAATCAGAAGGATGCTTGAAACTCAATTTACTCCTACCAGTTTTACATAACTTTCAGTGAGAATTATCTCCAAGTACTTGTTCAGCTCTCCCTCTGTCTGCATGGCCCATTACACTCTTTTCAGCACCCTCTTTGTCTGCTTAGTTTTGGCTGTCACATGTGATCTGAGCACTGCTTAAAAGCTACAGCCTTGGCTCCATGATGCAATTAAACTCTGATGGGGGGAGGGGAGATGTGTTATCTATGGATGCTCTCACTACATGGCAGAGTTTAGAAAAGACTGGATACCTCACAGAGCCTAAAATATTTACTATCTGACCATATAAATAAAAACAATTTTGCCAGAAAAGTATTCCTTGGGAGCCATACACTTAGCACTCTATAAGTAAATAGTATATATTAACCTACAACTTATGAGTTACAAATAAGAAATTAAAGCTCCTCGAGCAACTGTTATGGTTTAAATTCAGTTGTCACTATTTGCACTCTAGAATACATTGGCACTTAAAGTTGATATTAAATTTTATTTTTATTTTATTTTATTTTTGTTCTGATAAAGCTTTGTCACTATATTTCCAGTTTATACCTCAAAAAAGGTGAAAAATTTCCACTGACATTCTCCATTTATAAAGGGCTTTCTTTGAAGCTTTTGAATGTATTAATATGATATAAAAGTTACTCTGTAAGAAGGAAGGAAATTCTCTCTTCTCCAATCCAGTCTTTGAATAACTACAGATCAATGTGTACATGCAGTGTCCTTGCTTTTATCTAATATGAAGAAAGCCAGTGTGCTGATGGCCTCTGAAAGGTTTTCCAAATTCGCCCCAGATGAAATAAACTCTCCTTAAGGCAAAATAAATGGGATCCTACAATGCTATTGATACAGTATGTGCCATTAACTATGTCTTTCCATTTTTAATAATACATTATAGCAGACAGAGGTAAATAGAAGAATCAGCTTTTACTACTGAGAAAGATATGAAGATTTTACTCCATCTATTATTTCTCTTTTAAAGGAATGCTCCCTCTAGAGTCTATTCTTTAAAAAAAAATGCCAGTAATAGATAATCTAAGAAAAGGTGAAGTCGTTTGCTGACTTTCTTCAAAGTAAAGTGTTTATTTAGTTGATTCAGCAAAATATTCCAAACTGACTAAAGGCTTGAACAAATGTTTGATTTTTTTTTTTTTGGATCAATGATAATTTCTATTCTGTGAACGTCAGCCTATAAAAGCTCTTAAGTCACAAAATGCTGTGAAAATTTGGATTCATTTTTTTAAAATATTGTATGGCTTAGGAGAAGCTATAGTGGACAATAAAAAATTTGAAGGGAAGAACATTTTCAAATGTCAAAGGAGAAATAGACCGGTTGTCCAATGAGTGGGCATTATTGGAGGAAATTCAAGCATTATGTTGTTGTTGATCTGTCAGTTATGCTTGTTGGATAAATAGCTCCATGTAGAACTCTCTGTTAAGCTACATTAGGGCAATACTATGAGATGTGTGTATCGGTGTGTGTGAATTCACACATATAATGCATAATGGTCACATGTTTGACACACTCATTGAGTGTAGCCAGTCATGTGATTGATTTCAGGCTATTTGGAGGTTATATACATACATATATATACACACATACATATATATATACACAGAGTATAAACATATGTATATATGTAAACAGTCTTATACAGTCTTTAGAACTGATGATCTCAGAGGAAAAAGAAATCCTCCTTCAATCCCCAGCATTTAATTCAAACCTGCAAATGGCTCTCCATGACCTTTCACCAATTATCCATCTGGACTAATTAATGTGTCCAGGCATTTTGAGTACTCTGCACAGCTCAAGTTATGTGCCCATTTCTGTGGAAGGAGAGAACAAATTCTTTTATGGATAACAGACCCAAACACCGAAGAAGGTAATACATACAATGCAAAGAAGGATTTTGCAGTAGAAGAATGGGGAGGGGTGGTCGCAGGCAGAAAACAGATTATTTCTCCAACTTCTGTACTTGAACTCTTGATCAAAATAGAATGTTTGTGGCACCCCCAGTGTTTGACCAGGGCACATCAATTAGTCTTGACACTACCTCTGAAGATAGCTATTTGAGTGGGCTTTAATGCAAGTGCCTGCCCATAAAAGTCATTGGACAATTCTTAGAACAAGTCTCCAGATTATTCTTCACATTCTTCTCTAGTGAATTAGAAATGTCAAGGAGGGAAAGAGAATTTAGATCATACATGGAATCCAATAACTCCTGTGTTTTGGACAGCAATATTTTTTTTAAACTTTTTTATTGAGTTATAGTCATTTTACAAAGTTGTGTCAAATTCCAGTGTAGAGCACAATTTTTCAGTTATACATGAACATCATATATTCATCGTTACGTTTTTTTGCTGTGAGCTCCCACAAGACCTTGTATATATTTCCCTGTGCTATACCGTATAATCTTGTTTATTGGACAGCAATATTTAAATTGCAGGATGTCCTGTATGTAACATTAGTAAACACTGACTTTTTATGAAAGTTGATGAAATTACTGCAGTTATCTTTTCTTTTTCCTATACTTTCTAAACTACTAAATGGTTAGAGTATGATTTTGTTGGAAGATGCTGTGTTAGAGATGTGACATGTTGGAAGCTTCTTATGTAAATATCATACAACTGAATTATTTGCTTTTTGAGCATGTGAACCAGAATTAGCCAACAATGACCCAAAAGACGCATCTCAAGACTTTTTATATAATTTATACCCATATGCAAATGAATATTTTATATACCATATAATTTAAATCCCTCTAAAGTCCAGGTACCTGGGAACTATAAAGGTATGTGTTTTCACAAGAAAGAAAAAAGTAATTAAATTATTTTTATTAAATCAAGGCTTCCAAATTTTTCTGATCGTGCATTTATATAAAAAAAATAGTATGAGTTAGCATATCAATATATACTTTTTAATTTATAAATGATAGACACTACTCTATATTTTAAATATAAGTAAAGCTTGATTTCTTCATATTTTAAAATTAAAAATAAGTATAAACAGATGTTCTTTTTTCATCCCAGGAGATGCTCTTCCATACCCTCCTTTAGAGACCACTGATTTGAATGAAAACTAGGAAATAAGAAAAAAAATAGATGCTATGTACTTTATTCCACTTGAAATTCTGTTAAATTGTCCACATAGTAAATTTTCTTTTGTTTATTGAATTATATTTCCTTATGGGATGACTTTGGTCAGTATTATTACTTCATGGAGTTGGCCTTCAAAGACTTGCCAGTACTGGTCATACAGGTTATAAAGCTGTGTGTGCATATATGTACCTGTGCTTTTTTTTTTTTTTCCCTTGGTTTTTCCTGATTTTAACCCTAAAATTCAAAAATTTTGTGAGATGATCTTTTGAGTACCTTACCATCAGAAGTATTTCCAAATGCTCCAAATGGTAGAGAACAAGTTCCAAAGATGAACCTGGAGGCACCATAAAGTAAAAGTTAACCACAGTTTCCTGCATCCCTCTTTTCTTCCACAATTATGTTCATCATTTGAATCTCCTCACTGTTGAGTCTTTCAATTACATTTCTGTCAGAGTATTTAGGAAATAAAGCTTACCTCCCAGGTTATATGGGCTTAAAATACGAACTCTACACAAAAACAGATACAGATCAGTGGAACAGGATAGAACGTCCAGAAATAAACCATGCACTTATGGTCAATTAATCTATGAAAAAGGAGACAAGAATATACAATGGAGAAAAGACAGTCTCTTCAATAAGTGGTGCTGGGAAAACTGGACAGCTACCTGTGAAAGAATGAAATTAGAACATTCTCTAGCACAATACACAAAAATAAACTCAAAATGGATTAAAGACTTGAATGTAAGACCAGATACTATAAAACTCCTAGAGGAAAACATAGGCAAAACACTCTCAGACATAATTCACAGCAATATATATTTTTGAACCAGCTCCTGGTGTAATGAAAATAAAAGCAAAAATAAACCAATGGGATCTAATTAAGAGTAAAAGCCTTTGCACAGCTAAGGATACCATCAACAAAACAAAAAGACAACCTACAGAATGGGAGAAAATATCTGCAAATGATGAGACTGACAAGGGACTAATTTCCAAAATATACAAAATATAAAAAAAGAAAAACCTAATTCAAAAATGGGCAGAAGACCTAAACAAGCAATTCTCCAGTGAAGACATACAAATGGCCAATAGGCACGTGAAAAAATTCTCAGCATCACTTAATTGTCAGAGAAATGCAGATCAAAACTACAATGAGATATCACCTCACACCAGCCAGAATGGCCATTCTGAAAAAGTCTACAAAGGATAAATGTTGGAGAGGCTGTGGAGAAAAGGGAACCTTCCTACACTTTTGGTGGGAGTATAGATTGGTACAGCCATTATGGAGGACAGTATGGAGATTCCTTAAAAAACTAAAAATAGACTTACTATGTGATCCAGCAATCTCACTCCTGAGCATATACCTAGAGGAAAATATAATTTAAAAAGACACATTCACCCCAATGTTCATAGCAGCAGTATTTACAATAGCCAAGACATGGAAACAACACAAATGTCTATCAACAGATGACTGGATTAAGAAAATGTGATATATACATATACACACAATAGAATACTACTGAGCCATGAAAAAGAATAAAATAATGCCATCTGCAGCATACACATATAAAATGGAATACTACTCAGTCACAAAAAAGAATGAAATAATGCCATTTGCAGCAACATACCAAAGGAGAAAGTAGTAGGGAGAGATAAATTAAGAGTTTGTGATTAACAGATATATACCACTATATGTAAAATAGATAAACAACAAGGTCCTACTGTATAGCACAGGGAACTATATTCAGTATCTTGTAATAGCCTATAATAAAAAATATGAAAAAGAATATATATGTATAACTGAATCACTATGCTGTGCACCAGCAACTAACACAACAGTGTAAACCAACTATCCTTCAACAAAAAATAAGCATAATTCAGGCTATAATTTGGCTCATCTTTGAGATTCACATCATTTAATAAATCAATAAATGTTAAAAAATTTTCATTGTTCAAAATTGAGTATGAAAATATATTGTTGCCCTTCAAAATAAAACATTTTTGTGAATTTAAATATTTGAAAATAAAATAAGTTGTGTTTAATTTACTCATGATAGGTTTGCTTAGAATTCTTTTTCTCCTTTTTAGTCATGGTTTTAGGAACACGAACTCTGATGTAATTATACAATTATAGAATTAAAACGATTGGGAATGGCCTTGAACAGTAATTTAATCTACTCCCCTTCAGGTAACACTACACCCAATTCATTTCAGACAGGTGAAAATCTACTCTGCTTTTAAATTCCTTCTCCTCTGCTTAGGTTAAATGGTAGCCCTTGAAAAGCTATGTCCATATCATAATTCCCAGAACCTGTGAATGTGACCTGATTTGGAAAGAGGACCTTTGCAGATCTAGAGAAACTGGATTTTAGCCTCTTCTTTATATTACATTTCCCCCCCTGAATTTGCTTTCTGGTTTCTACAAGCTAAGCTGGCTCTTTCTTCATTCTTGTATTATACTCAGAACTAATCACAACCTTGCACTTCATGTTTCTCTAAAAAATATTAGTTGCCTAAAAATGTTGGTCAAGTCTCTCCAATTTTCAAACTGTAGTATAAATAAGAATCATTGGTAGATTATTATAAAATGCAAATTGTTTGAGACCTATATCTAGGAATTCATTTGGTCTGATGCAAGGCTCACAAATTGGCATTTATTTTTATTCTTTTTAGCAACTCCCTATAATTCTAATGCCGGGGGTTTGTGTGCCACACTTTGGGAGAAAAGTTCTTGTCCACCCTGGCTCATCTGATGGCAGTAAGCTCTAGTGAAAAACCAGAGTGTCTAGGCTTTATGTCTCAATTATAATTCAAATTCCGTTTTTTTCTCAAACTAATTTCTATGCAATTAAACCTAATTTTTTTTCTGTGACTGTGAGAACTAATGCTTATTCCTAAAGTTTTCAGGGCTCCTCAGCACTTTGTTCTGCTTGCTTGACAGTTTAATTCATTTTCCCTGTTAGGGATTTAGGAGAAATGGGTGGGGAGCCCCCTCCCCATGTAGCATTCCCCATGACCTGCACACCCTCTCCATCATCTCCCCTCCTACCTCCTGCACCTCCCAGTGCTGGGGCATATGTTCTCATTCTTCCAAGTCAGGATTTTGTACGTGAACGTCACAAATAAATAACGAGCATATTTGCTATTATTAGCTCAATGTATAGAAATCAGAAGGTAAGCTATTGTATTAGAATTGTATTTACTTTTTCATCCTCAGTGTTCTAGGAGCTGGATGGATCACTCTGGCAAAGAGCAGGTTCATAGTTTCACTAGTACTTACAGTTTCTTGACTCTTACTGGGAATCCTGAACTCCATTTTGATTTCCAGTTTTTAAATGAAGATGAATTTTTATTTAGATGCACTGGGAGATACTGTTTCAGCTGGCTAACATCTGGATGCTTTCTCAGTGCATGCCGAAGTCAGCATTTCTAGCGCTGGGTAGTTTGTTCCGGGAACACAAAGTGCTTGTTATTTGCCATTTTTATTTTCTCTGACTTTTGAGAACGATTCATGCTTCAAAAGTGCAAACTTAAAGGGAAAAATGAATTAAAGCTGATAGAGTTCAAAATGTTGGTATTCTTGATTGTTGTCTCCAGGGTTCATCCTAAAATTATTCTTTTTCAGAAGATATCCATAAAAGAACGACCAGGCTAGATTATTCTTACTTCTTTTTATATAGACTACAACTAGTCATTCATGACTCTAAAGTTTCCACTTTATGGGAATCTCTTGGAATCATAGAATGCATCACTCAATCTTGAAAGGATTTTAGAGATTATGAGTTTAGACTTCCTATGCAGTTCAGAAGCATTCTCTGCCAAATCTTTGGCAAAGTTCACACAGGCTTTCTGCTCAGTGGGCACTATTCACAGTGTGCTCTCTTTGGGTGAAAATTAGCTCCTTCATTGATTTAACTTGCAAGCATATTATTAAATTTCATTAATAATATGGGAAATAGCTTCAATTATTCATTCATTTACTCATTAATTCACTCCACCACTTGATCCAAGAGATTCAGTATTATGGTGGAAGTGGGCTAGGGTGGTAAGCTTGGTAGTTAGACAAACCTGACTCTTTCACAAATTTATTTTATGTGACAAGTTAGTTAAATTTCTAAGCCTAATGTTCTTTATCTGTTAATGGGAATTTAATAATGGTACCTACTTCACCAAGTTGTTGTGAGGACTGAGTGTGTGTTGGGAAATTAATAAATAACTCATGTCAATTACTAGTATGAGTTACTAGTTTTCAATCACATTATAACAGGGAGAGAAAATGTCTCTATATTTTAACAATATACAGGGATGGTAGTAAGATTCATCAGCATATCTGCAGGGAGTGGGACTCTATCAAAGTTCCCTTTGTTTATGCAAAGGAAATCAGAGAGGCTAGTCCATCTTTTTACAGGAAAGCTGATTTGAAAATTTGAGAATGGGTGAGGGTCATGGCTTCTCCGACAGACAGAGGTAGTCAGAGGGAGCTCCACCCCAGCAATGAGGTGAAAAAAGGGAAAATAGCAGAAAAAAAGCTCAGGAATTCCTGCCTGCCTCCCATGCATTGATTCTTCTGGACTTTGTAAAAACATTTCAGCAGTGACTCATGTTTATGCTGCAATGATGGCGGAAATGGTGATCCAAGAAAAATGGAGAACATGAGAATATTAAAATTGTTATATATAAGATGCAAAATAACAAAAATTAGACATAAGTTATTCAATAAATATTTATCGAGCTCCTATTCTATTGTGGTTTCTGGAGATAATTCAGAAAAGAAAGATACAAAAGAAAGAAATTTTCATAACATTTATGTTCTAGAGAGTGGATGCAGAAATGGTAAATACATAAATATCTCATAGTCAGTAAGTACAATGTCAGGAGACAAAGAGTGATGGAGGACAAGACAGAGTCCTCTTTGAAAGGTGAGCACAAATCTGAAAGGTGTAAGAGAAAGCTGTGGGGAGATTAAGAGATAGTGCATTTGGGGCAGAGGGAAGAGTAACTGCACGCGTTCCTGAGCTAGGATTATGCCAGGGTAAGTGAGTGGAATAAGATGCTGGGAGTGTGGAGGAAATGAGTTCAAAGAGGCAGACTAAGGCTGCAGAGAAAGAAAAGGAAAAATAAGGGTAGGAACCGAAATTGAAGTCAGGAATGGTGCTTAATGAAGGTAACATTTAAATAAGTGAGGTGGACTAAAATCTAGGAGACTTCTCTAGAGAGCTCTTGTGCAACAGTTTCTAGATGTTAGAAGATGAAGGTGAGCACTGGGATGTCATGAGGGGAAGAGAGATGAAGTAATGAATCTGAAACTATTCAGGGAAAGAATGGAAGGCTTGGTAAACTGGACCTAGAAGAAGAAGGAGAGGGCTGACCCAAAGACCATCCTGACGTCTAGAGTCTTGTTAACTGGGACAACTCTGTGTGGGTACCGCTGACAGAGAAGGCAGCTAGAGAACAATCAGATGATAATGAGCATCAGTGTTGCATATGCTTGGGGAGAGCTGGTGGCAAAATACGCCAGTGGAAATTTCCAACGAAAAGTTAAGCCATTTATTCAAAGAATCTGGCAACAGAAGAGAGAAAGAGCACAGTACTTAGAGGATCCACAAAAATGGCATAAAAAACAGAGCTATTGGAGATGGATAAATGCAAGGCAAAATCTTTTGGAAGTTAGAGAAGAATAAAATCTAGGATTCCATGCTGTGAATGAATGGGTAGGTTATAGGATTTTTAAAAAAAATTGGAGTATACTCAGTTACAATGTAACAATTTCTGGCATACAGCACAATGCCTTAGTAATACATATACATACATATATTTGTTTTCATATTCTTTTTCTTTATAGATTATTAGAAGATATTGAATATACTTCCCTGCGCTACACAGAAGAAACTTGTTCTTTATCTATTTTGTATACAGTAGTCAGTATTTGCACATCTCAAACTCCCAACTTATCCCTTCCAAACTCCCCTCCCCCCAGCAACCACAAGTTTGTTTACTATGTCTATGAGTCTGTTTCTGTTTTGTAAGTAAGTTCATTAGTGTCTTCTTTTTTCTTTTCATCTTACTTTAAAAATTATTTTTTTTTAGATTCCAGGTATGAGTGATATCATATGGCATTTTTGTTTCTCTTTCTGGCTTAGTTCACTTAGAATGAGGATCTCCAGATCCACCCATGTCCCTGGCATTATTTTATTCTTTTTTTAATGTCTGAGTAGTATTCCATTGTATAAATATACCACAGCTTCTTTAACCAGTCATCTGTTGATGGACGTTTAGGCTGTTTCCATGTCTTAGCTATTGTATATAGTGCTGCTATGAACACTGAGTGCATGTGTCTTTTCAAATTAGAGTTCCTTCCAGATATATGCCCAGGAGTGGAATTGCTGGATCATATGGTAAGTCTATTCTTAGTTTCTTGGGGAATGTCCATACTGTTTTCCATAATGGTTGCACCAAACTGCATTCCCACCAACAGTGTAGGAGGGTTCCATTTTCTCCACAGCCTCTCCAGCGTTTATAATTCATGGACTTTTTAATGATGGCCATTCTGACTGGTGTGAGATGACACCTCATTGTAGTTTTGATTTGCATTTCTCTGATAATTAGTGATACTGAACATTTTTTCATATGCCTGTTGGCCATTTGTATGTCTTCACTGGAGAATTGTTTAGTTCTTGTGCCCATTTTTGGATTGGGTTGTTTGGTTTTTGTATTATTAAGTCATTTGAGCTGTTTATACATTCTGGAAATTGAACCTTCATCAGCTGCATCACTTGAAAATATTTTCTCCCATTCCATAGGTTGTCATTTTATTTTGCTTGTGGTTTCCTTTGCTGTGCAAAAGCTTATAAATTTGACTAGGTCCCATTTGTTTATTTTTGCTTTATTTTCATTGCCTGAGTAGATTGCCCTAGGAGAGAACATTGTTAAGATTTATGTCCAAAAATATTTTGCCTATATTTTCTTCTAGGAATTTTATACTGTCTTGTCTTATACTTAAGTCTTTAAGCCATTTTGAGTTTATTTTTGTGTATGTGTGAGGGACTGTCCTAATTTCATTAATTTACATGTGGTTGTCCATTTTTCGTAGCATCACTTGCTGAAGAGACTGTCTTTTATCCATTGTAAATTCTTTCCTCCTTTTTGAAGATTAATTGGCCATAAGCCTGTGGGTTTATTTCTGGGCTCTTTATTCTGTTCCATTGATCCATATGTCTGTTTTTCTGCCAATACCACACTGTTTTGATGACTGCAACATTATTGTCTGAAGTCTGGGAGGGTTATTCCTCCAGCTTCGTTCTTTTTCTTCAGTATTGCTTTGGCAATTCTGGGTCCTTTGTGATTCCATATAAATTTTAGGATTATTTATTCTAGTTCTGTGAAAATGTGCTGGGTAATTTGATAGGGATTGCATTAAATCTGTAAATTGCTTTGGGTAGTATGGCCATTTTAACAATATTAATTCTTCCAATCCAAGAGCATGGGATATCTTTCCATTTCTTTAAGTCATCTTTAATTTCTTTAATCAATATTGTATATTTCTCCATATTTAAGTCTTTCACATCCTTGGTCAGATTTATTACTAAGTATTTTATTGTTCTGAATATGGTTTTAATGAGATTATTTCTTTACTTTCTTTTTTGTGATTTTTCATTGTTAGTGTAAAGGAATGCAACTGACCTCTGTATGTTAATCTTGTATCTTGCTACATTGCTGAATTCATTTATCAGCTCTAGTAGTTTTTGTGTGGAGATTTTAGGGGTTTTTGTATATAGTATCATGTCATCTGCATATAGTGACAATTTTACAACTTCTCTTCCAATTTAGATCCCTTTTATTTCTTTTTCTTGTCTGATTGTTATGGCTAGGACTTCAAATACTATATTGAGTAGAAGTGGTGAGAGTGGGCATCCTTGTCTTTTTCCAGAATTTAGCAGGAAGATTTTCAACCTTTGAATAATATGTTGGCTATGCGTTTGTCATGAAGTTGCAAGGCCCTAGGTTATGGATTGAGGTTTCAGCCATGCCTCCTCCTGGGAGCTGCACACAAGCAATTGTGATGGCTAAGACTGAGCTCTGCCTCTTTTCTCGCAAGAATGCATCAACAATGGTGCTGAGAAAGTCCTCTGGGCTAGCAGAGATAGCAGCTATGGCCCAGCTCTGTTGTACCCCTACCCTTCATACAAAAGCAGAGTTGCTTTTTTATGGGGATCCTAAGCTGTTTTCTTCTGTACGCACTCTCAGCCATAAGCCATACGACACTCCAGCCCCCTCTATGCAGTCGGCCCCAACTCTGTCCTCGTGCTTATCACTGAGCTCCAGCAGCCAATCCTGGCCCACCCTTGCTGGCTCACGTCTACAGCTGGGGACAGTAGAGACCCTCTGTGTTGGATTCTCTCAGTTCTTTCTGCCACGTGGTTGCTGTTTTCTCCTCTGGGCCTCAGAAGCTCCCTCTCTATCTCCACTGACCTCCTGGATGGAGACGGGGCTTCCCTGGGTAAGAGCGCTTTTTCTCTTTAGCCACTCCCCAGGCAAGACAGGTCCCTCACTGATTTCCTTTTTCCTTTTTATTCTCCTACCAATTTTTCTGAGGAGTTTTCTTCTATTTTGAAGTAAAAGATGTTCTGCCAAAGTCCAGTAGGTGTTCTGCATGAATGGACGGGTCTGTAGATGTAACTCTTGGTGTATTTATAAGAGAGGGTGAACTGTGTGTCCTTCTACTCTGCCATCTTGTCACTCCCCTCTAGGATTTTATTTTATTTTATTGAGTTATAGTCATTTTACAATGTTGTGTCAAATTCCAGTGTAGAGCACAATTTTTCAGTTATACATGAACATATATATATTCATTGTCGCATTTTTTTCTCTATGAGCTACCACAAGATCTTGTATATATTTCACTGTACAAGTATAATCTTGTTTATCTATTCTACATTTTGAAATCCCAGTCTGTCCCTTCCCACCCCCTGCCCTCTTGGCAACCACAAGTTTATATTCTATGTCTATGAGTCTGTTTCTGTTTTATATTTATGTTTTGTTTTATTTTGTTTTGTTTTGTTTTGTTTTAGATTCCACATATGAGCGATCTCATATGGTATTTTTCTTTCTCTTTCTGGCTTACTTCACTTAGAATGACATTCTCCAGGAACAACCATGTTGCTGCAAATGGCGTTATGTTGTTGGTTTTTATGGCTGAATAGTATTCCATTGTATAAATATACCACCTCTTCTTTATCCAGCCCTCTGTCGATGGACATTTAGGCTGTTTCTATTTCTTGGCTATTGTAAATAGTGTTGCTATGAACATTGGGGTGCAGGTGTCATTTTGAAGTAGGGTTCCTTCTGGATATATGCCCAGGAGTGGGATTCCCGGGTCATATGGTAAGTCTATTTCTAGTATTTTGAGGAATCTCCATACTGTTTTCCACAGTGGCTGCACCAACCTGCATTCCCACCAGCAGTGTAGGAGGGTTCCCTTTTCTCCACAGCCTGTCCAGCATTTGTCATTTGTGGACTTTTGAATGACGGCCATTCTGACTGATGTGAGGTGATACCTCATTGTAGTTTTGATTTGCATTTCTCTGATAACTAGTGATACTGAGCATTTTTTCATGTGCTTATAGATCATTTGTATTTCTTCCTTGGAGAATTGCTTGTTTAGGTCTTTTGCCCACTTTTTGATTGGGTTGTTTGTTTTTTCTTATTAAGTCGTATGAGCTGCTTATATATTCTGGAGATCAAGTCTTTGTCAGTTTCATTTGCAAAAATTTTCTCCCATTCTGTAGGTTGTCATTTTGTTTAACTTATGGTTTCCTTTGCTGTGCAGATACTTGTCAGTTTCATTAGGTCCCATTTGTTTATTCTTGCTTTTATTTCTATTGCTTGGGTAGACTTTCCTAGGAGAACATTTTCGAGATGTATGTCATCTAATGTTTTGCCTATATTTTCTAATAGGAGGTTTATTGTATCTTGTCTTATGTTTAAGTCTTTGATCCATTTTGAATTTATTTTTGTGTATGGTGTAAGGGAGTGTTCTAGCTTCATTGTTTTACATGCTGCTGTTCAGTTTTCCCAACACCATTTGCTGAAGAGACTGTCTTTATTTCATTGTATGTTCTTGCCTCCTTTGTTGAAGATTAGTTGACCAAAAGTTTGTGGGTTCATTTCTGGACTCTCTATTCTTTTCCATTGGTCCATATGTCTGTTTTTGTACCAATACCATGCTGTTTTGATGACTGTAGCTCTATAGTATTGTCTGAATTCTGGGAGAGTTATTCCTCCAGCCTCTTTCTTTTTCTTCAGTAATGCTTTGGCAATTCTAGGTCTTTGATGGTTTCATATAAATTGTATTATGATTTGTTCTAGTTCTGTGAAATATGTATGGGGTAATTTGATAGGGATTGCATTAAATCTGTAGATTGCCTTTGGGCAGTATGATCACTTTAACAATATTGATTCTTCCAATCCAAGAGCATCGGATATCTTTCTATTTTTTTAAGTCTTCTTTAATTTCCTTAATCAGTGTTTTATAGTTTTCCATGTATAAGTCTTTCACCTCCTTGGTTAGATTTACTCCTAGGTATTTTATTACTTTGGGTGCTATTAGGATTTTAAATAAGATTAATTTTGCTAATGCAATATGGGTTTCTTAAATGTATTCATCCTTATGAAGAATTGACACATATTAATCCAGAAGCAAAAATTCCTTTGAGTTTAATTTTAAGAACTCAAGAAGGTAGGAATGAAGTTCATTGATAACTAGCTATATTCCCACAAATATGAATCAAAGGACATATAATTTTATAAAACCAAACCAAAACCAAAAAATGAGGTTGGTGAGAGGACTGGAGTGATACAGAGAAGATAAAGGAGGGTGTAGGCTACGCAAGGCTCTGTGCGTTTCTGAGATCCAACTTCATTTATTTCTTTACTCAACAAGTATTTGTTAATTACCTATTATGTGATGTCACTGTGCTAGTCCTGAGGATAGTGGGAAGAAGCAGGGAAATATGGCCCTGCTGTCATGAAGCTTTAGTCTAAAGCAGAAAGAAGTTATTAGACAGTCACATACTTAACACTAAGTATGTTAGCATTGTAATGCATGCCATGAAGAAGTATAACAGAAAAAGAGGAACCACTATGTTTAGTTTCATAACTTTTTCTACAGGATTATGAGAACCTCTTCATATCTCTGATCTCTTCAGTACATTGTCTGCTACTTTAATCTTTCTTTTAAAGGAAGATATCAGTCCAATTAGTGTTTTAAAATTAAGGTAGTTATGTTATTTATCATTCAAACCAGTTCCCTGGTGTTAATAGTTATGCTGGGATGATGAGCATAAAACAAAACCAGTGGATACTGTCTTTAAAGGGCAGGGCGAGAGGATTCAAAGTTTAAAAAGTGATGAGAAGGAAAATTTGTCAGACAAGTAAACAGTGTTTTTCCTGTGATGAATCAGGGGGTAAAGAAAAGAATTGTTTAGAGAAGTCCAGTGGGATGTAGTTAAGATTAATAGCATGAACCTAAACAAAGAAAAAGTTAAGCTAAGTAAATACCAAGAAAAAATTTCTAACAACCAAGACTGATTGTAAAAGAGACTCCCAGAGGAAGGTTTTTTGTTTGTTTGTTTGGCTCTTGTGATTTGAATTTCTAACTGTTTTTTAAAGTTTATTTTTTTATTAAGGTGTAGTTGATTTACAATATTAGTTTCAAGTGTACAGCAAAGCAATTCAGTTATACATATACATACATACTTTTTTTTCAGATTCTTTTTCATTATAAATTATTATAAGAAATTGAAACTATTTCCTTGTGCTATACAGTAGGACCTTGTTATTTATCAATTTTATATATAGTAGTGTGTATATGTTAATCCCAAACTCCTAATTTATCCCCTTTGGTAACCAGTTATTTCTGGCTTGTAAATAAAATTTGTACTTTTTTTTAAGATTCCAAATATGATATCATATGATATTTGTCTTCCTCTGTCTGACTTACTTTACTTAACATGATAATCTCTAGATCCATGTTGCTGCAAATGGCATTATTTCTTTCTTTTTATGGCTGAATAGTATTCCATTGTATTTCTTCTTTATCTAATCATCTGTTGATGGACATTTAGGTTGTTTCCATGTCTTGGCTATTGTAAATAGTGCTGCCATGAACACTGGGGCACATGTGTCTTTTCAAATTATAGTTTTCTTCAGATATATGCCCAGGAGTGGAATTGCTGGATTATATGGTAAGTCTATTTTTAGTTTTTTGAGGAATCTCCATACTTTTCCATAATGGCTGAACCAATTTACATTCCCACTAACAGCATAGGAGGGTTCCCTTTTCTCCAAACCCTCTCCAGCATTTATTATTTGTAGACTTTTTAATTATGGCCATTCTGACTGGTGTGAGGTGATACTTCATTGTAGTTTTGATTTGCATTTCTCTAATAATTAGTGATATTGAGCACCTTTTCATGTGTCTGTTGGACATCTGGCTGTCTTCTTTGAAGAAATGTCTATTTAGGTCCTCTGTCCATTTTTTTGATTGGGTTGCTTGTTTTTTTTTGCTATGAGGCTGCATAAGCTGTTCATATATTTCGGAAATTAGTCCATTGTCAGTTGCATCATTTGCAAATATTATCTCCCAGGGGAAGGTATTTTAGGCAGTGTGAACTGAGATTTTGAAAATTAAATCTGGAGAATATGTATTTTATATTTATGTACACATTTATCATATATATAGTAAGAAATATGCCTTCACCATGAAAAGATAATTGAACTGAGAAATCTTTTCTACCTCTAATTCTTAATAGCCTTGAATGTTCCAAAATTTGTTTGTTTCTTTTTTTTTTTTTTAAGGTAAAAAGACTATCTTAGTGATTGTGATCACTAATCTCATTTGAGATACTGAAAATACAGAGACCAATTATTAGCATGGCTCGGACCATATCCTAGTTATAATGAATTCACTTTGTTTGGCTATGGCTAAAAGGCCCAAGAATACTTTCTTAAAAGATTAACTCACAAAAGACGTAATTGAAATGAATGTCTTCACTGGGCACAGCGAAAAGACCATCTGAGATATCTTATCTCTAAGTGTATATTTTAAAAAGCATGGAAAACTGTTTTTCTTCTGGAATGTGAAGGAGAGCAAGGCAGAATTCTCACTTCTATGAACGTTACGTTAAATCCTTTTAATTTGAAAAGAATCAAAATTCATTGGGCCTAAAATATTTGGACGCGTGTCCCAAGTTACTCTGTTAGTATAAACCTGGTTCTCCTCAGCGTTCGCAAGAGGAACTGGCAGCCAAATTAAGTAGTGCTAGTGACCAAGTGTAAGGTGTTCTCTCTACCTTGGGGAGGGGGAGATGGGGAGCAGAGGATGCTGAAGCCGGGAGCTCTGACTTAAAATGGGACACCTGATCCCTAAAAACCCCCTGGTATTTGTTGTCAGAGATGTCGGCTGGACTTCAGTTCAGATAATTACCTTTTGCTTGTCTAATGCCCCTAGCAGTTTCAAGTGGGCTCTTCATTTCCTGTCAGAAGTTACTCTGCATGTGCTGCTGTGCTAATTACACAGCTTCTGTGTGGTGGTCCACAGGTGGTGGTGTTTCCGTGGTCAGTGAAGTGATCTCTCGAAAGGCCCGTGCCAGCCACACTGCCCAGGCTTGAATTCTCTCCAGGGAAGTGTCTGGTCCAAGATCCTCAGGAAAGAAAATAAATCTATCCTCAGGAAAGAAAGGTGAGTTTAGAAATGTAAGAAAGCCTGGCAGTTTTTGGTGGGTCTTTGTGTTTGTTTCAGCAGGCTGAATTTCACGGTGGCTGCTCCGTGTGTGTTCCGGGGGACCAGTGTTGCCTGGGCTGTCTGAACTTAGTCCTTTCACAAGAGTCTTGGATCAGTTTTAGTTTCTTGGTAGAAAATGTGAATGATACGAAAGTCTCAGGCAATTCATTGACCTTCATTCCAAGGATGTAGGCGAACTTGGATGGCTGAATGGCCCGGGAATCCTCAGACACATTTTCCTTATTTTACACTTAGCAAAAATATTCTCAACAGAACAATTTAGTTAGATGAAAATATGGTTAAGAATCCAGATGCAAACCACCCAAAGTAAAAATTACTGTACAAAATTCAAGATCAATATCTCACTCCGGAAGTTTTATTGTTCTTTTAAATTGATTCAGTTGAGAACATTTTCTGTAGGTATAATTCTATCTCAGAAAACTGTCTGTTTAAAAAAAAAATCACTTTTATGTTTTTAATCAAACATAAATACAATACATTCTTTTGAAGGGATATATTCTGATCAACACAATATATTTTACACTTATTTACATTTGTTTAACATTTAACAATATGTTAAAATGCCAACTCTTTATAAATTGAAGTTACAGAGAGGATATTGTGATTGTCAAAAAAGCAGAATATATGGAGATTTTGTAATTTTACCTATTTCTAAAAAACATCATAAGAGAAATATATTCAGAGAAGAGGGAGAAAAACTTAGTAAATTTTAGACCTTATTTTCTTACTGGTCTACAGAGATACACTATCTTTTAATGATTTTAATGGTAATATTATAGAGTATATTTAAATAAAAAGTCTTTGATCATTGGTTATTTATTTGTGTGGTCTTTTTTTGTTGTAATGATAACAGTATTTACAATAACAGTAACTTGTAATTTCATATTGTTGGTGATTTCAAAATATCAAATGTGGTTATCATTGAAATGGTCAGTAAAGGAATCACTTTTTTTACAGGAGAAATATTGCCCTGTTTTGTTTTGCTGAGGACGAGGAAGGAGAAACAGAAGCATTTCTGGGGTTTTCTGCAATTGCATTTTTTCTTTTAAATAGAAGGGTAATTCAAGTATTCACTTACATGCTAACCTATGAAATATACTCCAATTTGAAGCTTTAGAGAAAAAAAAAATGTGCCTAGTCATTCTGTTTTGCACAATGAAGGAAAAACTCAGAAAACCTGAGCAACCTGTTCTCTTATCAACGCTCCCTCATCCTCACCACTGAGCTTCAGGTTTATGCTTTCCAGGCAGTTTCAGAAGAAAAGCTAAGGTGGAAGTGTTCAAGTTGTTGCTGAGATGGCACAGCTCTTTTGGGAAAAATTGAGATGCTACCATCTGAGAGAGGAATCCTACCAGCAGCATGCCAAGTCCCTCAAAATAAATTCTTCCTTTGACAGTTGTGATTTACCCACTGTGCCAGTGATCTAAAATAATCTTTTCATCATAGGGTGACATCTTTTCTGTAATAATATCTTCCACACTTCTAGACTCTTATCATCCCAGTTTTATGTGTTTATCTATTTATCTCCTTTCTGTTTCAGGAAAAAAAAAACTTTCAGATATCTATTATGGGCACAGAAAATAAAACAAGATGAAATGAAACACAAATTGCACAAATGAAGAAAATGGGCTCACGGGAAAATGAGAATAGGAAAAAAATGAAGATGTCAGGAAAAACTAGGTAAATGCTTTAAGATTTTTTTTTTTTCACTGCTTCAAGAGGGCTGTGAATTTGGCTGTACGTTTTTTAGTAGGCAATGTAAGGATAAGAATAATCATTTGCTTGGGAGAAGCTCAATTATTCTTGGTACTGAAACCCATAGTGGTTTTTCTTATGAGTATTTGAAAAGAGAAATGGCAGTGTATTGAGTAATATCTTTGCAGCATCCTTACCTGTGATGGGGAGAGAGAAATAAAGCTATGGTTTGTCTAGACCCAGAAATGGAATTCAGGCTCTCTACTTTAATGGCCAGCCATATGACCTCAGGAAACTTACTTAACTTAGTTACTAAGTCCTGCTTTTAGCCTTTGTAAAGTGTGTCCTCTTCATAGGCTGAGGTGAGAATTAAGTGAGCCGATGCACGTGAAACGCCAGCACAACACGTGGCATGCGGCAAGTGCTCAGCAAACGTGAGCTCTTCCTAGTCTGTGGTTACCTGGGGGATACAAAGGCACTTAATTCAGCATTAACTCAAGTAACTATGGTTACGGGTAGTTTAATGTAAGAATAAGTAATTGAAGGACTGCTATCTTGAATGTATGTTTTTAAACACACCACACCCACCCACACGAGCACTTCTGATTTTTATCTGTTTCTTGGATCCTTTCTACATAGTAATTTTAGCCCAAGCATCTGACATATGTTGAAGAAACTTTAGCATTTATTTAATTAATTCATTTATTTTTTTTTGCCAACTCCCAGGTTGGTTATGAGAACAAAACCTTGCAAAATAGCTGGCTCTGTCAAGTGCTGAGAGTGGACTTGAGGACTTCCCAAAGTCAGCAAAGATGTGAATTAGGAGATAATTCAGACCAGCTAAGTAGACAATAAATGAATCCTTTTATTGTTTTTTTTTTCCCTTTCTACAAATCATTTCCTCATTTTAAGTAAAGAAGGAAATAGAAGGCTGAGAACTTTGGCTGGAAATGGCTTTTTCAAAGCATTTCTCACAAGTGAGGAAAGGCACTGGGGGTTGCCAGCTTCTGTAGGAAGAGCTGTGTGTCCACTACCACACAGAGATGAAAGAACCACCTTTTCCTAAGTATTTTTCTGTGACTGGAGTTACAAAGAGTGATGAATTTAAAAGGTCAGGAGTTGATGCTTGTTTTTTAGTGTAGTTCTGGCTGGGAAATGGTATGTTCAGAGAAGGGGACTTACAAGTGAATTCTAAGTCTTCCACAGAAATTACTTCAATCGGGGCAAAAAGTTTAGGTGATCCATTGAGTTTACTTAATCATCAGTTTGGCATAACAAAATCTTCTCATCCATTTGGTAATCTCTCAAATGGTTTTCATTTTAACTCCTGAAACACTGTAACATAAGAAACTGTCTTAATTTTCTTCCTTTTCTCAGAGCATGAAGTAGCATAAAATTATTCCATAAATATATCTTCCCTCTACCTTGCTCAGGACAGAAGTTTTACTGAGTATAATTCTTGTTACTTACTTTTGCATAACCCTCAGACCTTCTTTCTATAATTTCAGTAGCTTTTTGCTGTAAACCTAATATCTTTGCAGAATTCTTACCTGTGACAGGGACAGTGAAATACAATTATGATCTGCCTAGTTAGACCCAGAAGTGGAATTCAGGCTTCATAGTTTAATGGCTAGCTACGTGACCTCCTCTAGTTTGAAGGAGAGAAAGTGACATGTGAAATGACCACTCTTGAGTTACAAGACCTTGGTTTCTTACTCTGACTGCACCACTAGCTAATAGTATGATATCATTCAAATAATTTATCTTTAATTTTTTCATATTTTCTGTTCTAGACAAATTTAGCAATTGTGCTTTTTAAACATAAAAAAAATTCTTGAAGTAGAAACATCTCTTAAAGTAAAAATTTTCCTTAGAAACTCAATATGTAAATTAGATAAAAGCTGAACTGTGTTCTTGAAATGAGGGGTCATCTGCTCTGCCAGCCACTCCTTCCTCTTGCCGTTTGTTGAATTCCCTGAGGGACCTGCAACAAACCCCAGGACGGTGCTTCTCAAAGCACAGTCAATGGGACACTGGTAGCCACTGATGGTCTATGGGTGGTTCGTAGTTTGGGTGATTTTAGGACAAGAAAGTGAAATATTTGCTCACATGTATTTCATAAATTTGACATATAAAAATAATAATGCATAATATAACATATTAATGAATAATGTAAGTATAATATAGAAATGCTTTCATGTTCTGAATAGTCATTATGTTTTAAGGATTGTGTACGTGCTAAGGCTCTGTATTAGACTGTTTGTTTCACACCATCTGTGCATTTTTATTTTTGTGTATTGATAACCCTATTTTTGTTGTTATTGTGACCATAGAGCTGTGTATATTCTGAATTCACAAAATGGATCAATAATTCAAATATCGTTCACTGAAACATTTAACTACAATTATATAGCAGTGTAAATTATGTAATTCAAAGTAATTCTATAATCATTAAGACTGATGAAGACTCCAGCATCATTATAACTGTTTAAGTCTTTTTCTGCTAGGACAAGTGAAATTGTAAGTCTGGTGATTTTTAAGAATATCTGAACAGCAAAAGCTGGACTAGGAAACATGTTCATGAGTATTTGAAAGTCAGACTTATTTAACTCAGTGGGCCATTTGACCCTGGTCCCTAGTGTGTTGTCTGTTATGGGAATTTTCCAAATAGTAGGAGGGAACCATGGGAAGGTTTTATGTAATTTTCAGAATTACATAGTGAAATCTCTGACAAATGAATTGAGAATATTCTAGAAAGAAAAAAATACCAAAAGTAATGTATTGTCATCAAAATGAAGAATTAGGCTAAAGGTAGATTCAAATTTTTATTTCTTATATGAAAAACATGTAAAGATATATTCTAGCTGAAAAATCTATGAAATCATACTCAGAGTTAATGACAATATCACACTTGGAAAGAAAGCATAATAAACATTTACAATATTATTTTATTACATGTCAGTGGAGTACTCTAAAGAAAAATAAATACTCCATGTCTGTGAAAGCAGGGATTTGCTTTAAATTGGATGCGGTAACTAACATGCAGATTATGAATCAGTTTTGAGTGTGTTCATATATATAGCGTGTGTATGAAGGAGAAGTGTTTGACAATCTTTTTTGTTTATAATTTAAACTTCTTTGTGATAGTTAATCTTATGTGTCAACTTGACTGGGCCACCATATACCCAGGTATTTGGTCAGATGTTATTTTGGGTGTGTCTGTGAGGGGTTTATTTTTGGATACTAACATTTAAACCAATAGACTAGCTTGATCAAGATGGTGGAGTTAGGGGACATGGGCCTCACCTCCCCCATGAACACATCAAAAGTACAGTTATGTGTGGAACAATTCTCAGTGAAAACCAGCGGGAGACCAGTAGGGAGACTGTTGTACAAGCAAAGCTGTAAGAAAGATCCACACAGATCTGGGTAAGAGGGGAAGAGAAGCTTTATTAGGTCAGGAGCTATTCCCCTGGGAGAGGACTCAGGAAGAGGGAGGTTACATGGGCGGACATCCTCCTTGAGGTGTGAGCAGTTTGAGTCACATATTCGACACCTCAGCCCTGGGATCCAACACAGGAAAGACAGACTAACAGGAGGGCTGCGGGAAGCCTGAGCTCTGCTCATGAGGAGCGTGTGTACTGGCTGGCACCCAAGGCAGGGTGGGGAGAGTGGACTGAAAACTGCAGAGCGGCCCCCCAGGTTCTCATGCCACCCTGGTGTGTGCCCGTTCTGGTCTGGATGAGTGCTCCAGCCCCACTTCGCATCACAGCGCCACACTGCAGCGAGGGCTGCCGTAACCAAGGCAAGGGCTTGACCATGGAATGCAGAGGTGACTCAGACATGAGGGGGCATCTGAACAGGGCAGGGGCAGCCACCACTGACACTTACACAGGGGGCACGTCAGGGGTGGTCCGAATCTCTGACAGCGGCTGGACTGCAGCCCATGCCCAACATACACCAGGAGGCCACTATGGGCTCCACCTGCCCTGTGGCACATCGCCACACCAGGGCAGGGGTGGCTGAAGCTGAGGGGACAGATTGGCTGTGAAGGACAAAAGAAACTCAGACCTGAACTGGTGTCTGAGCAGGGTGGGGGCAACCACTGCTGGTGCTTACACGGGTGGCATATGAGAAGCAGCTTGGACCTCTGTCTCTGGAGGACCACTGTAGCCCATCACAAGCTGACAGCCTGCACAGTCCCAGCACTGCTACCCTCTGGGTTAGCACAGGGCGCTGAAACTGGGAGATGGGAGAGCACACACCTGAAGGAAATTGAGCCAACTCAGGCCTGAACCTCAGGACTTCTGCTCCAGCAACTTGGGATCTGACCCCAACCCTGATAGGGTGCTGAGAGCCACAGAGCGGAGGGGGAGCCCTGGCCCACACCTGGCTTTGGCTCTAGTTCCTCCATCTCCAGCCTCGCTTCCTACCAAGGTGATAGCTGCCAGCACACCCTAGAGAAAGGTGCAACCTATGTTCGTGTCAAATCTACCTCTTCCATCAAAGCCACTGAGCACATGCAGACTGTAGAGGGATGCTCTCACACAAGGACACCCCTTCAAGACCACAATTGGTAACCGTTTCACCTAATTTTGTAGAGAAAGAAAATGTTAAGCAAAATGAGAAGACAGAGGAATTTATTCCAATTGGAAGAACAAGAGCAAACCCATAAAAGTCTAATGAAACAGAAGTAAATAATTTACCAGATAAAGAGTTCAGAGCATTAGTAATAAGAATACTAACTGATGCCAAGACGGTGGAGTAGTAGGATGCACAGCTCACCTGATCCCACGAACACACTGAGAATTACATCTACAGACCCATTAATTTGCACAGAACACCTACTGAATTTTGACAGAATATCTTTTACTTTGAAATTCAAGAAGATTCCTCACAAAAACTGGTAGAAAGGAAAAAGAAACAGGAAATTGGTGCAGAACCCGTCCTGTGGGGAGGGAGCGGCAAAGGAGGAATAGTGCCCTCGTGCTGGGACACTCTCTCTCCGGCCGAGAGTTTACCAGGGACAGAAATGGAGCTTCTGGGGCTCAGAGGAGAAAACAACACCTGTTTGGCAGACAGAACTAAGAGAAACCAGCACAGAGGGTCCCTATGATCCCCAGCGCTAGACAAGAGCCAGTGGGGTGGGCCAGGACTGGCTGCTGGAGGTTAGTGACTAGCCTGGGCAGAGGGCTGGGGCCCACGGCACAGAGGCAGCCTCAGGGGGCTGTGGGGTAGTGCAGGCTGTAGCTGGGAGTGTCTGCAGAACAGAGCAGCCTGGGGCTCCCATGAAAAAGCACCAGTACTGGTGCACATGGGGAGGAAGGGCACAAGGCAGCTGGGCCATAGCTGCCATCCCTGCTGGTCAGTGTAGACATGCACTTGTTGGTGTCTTCTCACCAGAAGAGGGGGGGGGGGCTCTGTCATAGCCATTACAACCTCTGGAGCATGGCTCCTGGGTGGAGGCAGGGCTGAAAGCTGAATTCACACCTGGCAGGGCCCCCCCCCCCCCATTCACAGGCAGGACTGGTGGAGATTTGTTTACAGCCCCAGGCAGAGGGGGCAGATTTGCTCCGCTGGTGCCTTTGTGGACCCATGCCTCTCAGATTCCGCACGGAGTTCTGGCCAACAGCAGGGGCAGGTATGGCTTTACAATGGGCATGTGTACCATACCATACCTGGAGGCGGGCCGGGGTCTGTGCTGGCCCTGTGGCGCAGCATGGATCCAGCTGTGCGACTGTACACTCACGGTGGCAGGTCTTGGTGCCTGACATCCGTGACTCTGCACTGGTTAGCTCTGCAGGTCGAGAGCCTGGGGACACCAGAGCAGGTGGCCGACATTCCCACAGCTAAGGCAGGGACAAGGGCAGTGGCAAAAAGAGTACCTTGTAAGCCTACATAACAAGTGACAGACAGCACCACAGAGGGCACCGCCTGGTGGACGTCTCCTGTAGAGGTGCACTCAGTGGCTCTTCTCCGAGCTGAAACACTCCAACCCCACCTACCACACACCACAGCTCAGAAATGGATGTGGAAGCCTCTATTCCTACAACGGGGGGGGGGAGGGGGCAGACCCAGCCCCTGTCAGGGCTGTGACAACCACAGAACAAGGAAGAAGGCCCCACTCCACAGCAAAAAGCAGGTTGGCTCTGACCAGTACAAAACCAACCACACCCCCAGTCAAAGGGATGACGGGCAACACACGTGGAAGGAAGGCATGACAGCCACCCATACTAAGAACAGCCCTCATTACAGGACTATTAGATGCATGCAGTCTACACAAAGACACTCCCATTTTAAATAAATAAAAGAAAAAACCACAGCCCTTCAAGACCACAGTAGATAACTGATACTCCTAAATCCACAGAACCAGAGAAATATAAGTAAAGTAAAGAAGCAAAGGAACCACTCCCAGTTAAAAGAGCAGAAGTCCCCTGAAAGCATAAGCAATGAGATAGACCTCAACAGTCTATGAGAATATGACATCAAAAAGGGGGTGACAAAAACACTTCAGGAAATAAGAGAGACTTTGAACAGAAATTCAGGATACTATAAAAAGGAAATAGAAACTATAAGGAGGAGCCAACTAAAAACAGAAAACTCAATGGCTGAGATAAGAGCTGAGCTAAAGGCAGTCAGAGCAGATCAGGTAATGCAGAGGAATGAATAAGTGATGTAGAAGACAGGATGACCAAACTCACCTAATCAGGACAGCAGACAGAAAAGCCAGTAAAAACCAATGACAGCAATATAAAGGAACTATGGGATAATATAAAGGAACCAGCCTATGGATACTAGGGGTTCCAGAAGGAGAAGGAAGAGAAAAAGGCATTGAAAAGGTATTTGAAGAAATCATGACTGAAAAATTCCCAAACTTAAAGAAGAAATATCCAAGTACAGGAAGCTCAGAGGGTCCCAAACAAGAAGAACCCAAAACAGACCTACACTAGAACATACTATCATTAAGATGGCCAAAGTTCAAGATAAAGAAATGATTCTAAAGTCAGCAAGTGAAAAACAAAGAGTTAGTTACAAGGGAACCCCCATAAGACTTTCAGCTGATTTCTCTACACAAACCCTGCTGGCCAGAAGGGAGTGGCAAGATACATTCAAAGTCCTGAATGAGAAAAAGCTGCAACCTAGGATACTCTATCTGGCAAAACTATCCTTTAGAATAGAAAGAGAGAGAAAGAATTTCACAGACAAGCAAAAGCTGCAAGAATTCTGCAATACTAAACCAATCCTAAAAGAAATATTGAAAGCTCTACTCTAAATAGAAAAGAAGTAGGAAGCTATAGAAATGAGAAAACCATAACTGGAAATGTGATAACTACAATGAATTGCAAGAGAATAAACATGAAGATGTAAAAGAGGACATCAAAATTAAAAGGTGGGAGATGGAAGCAAGAAAATACAGATTTTTTTCTCTCTCTCTTTTTTTTTTCTTTTTTCTGTTCTTTTTAGGATGTGTTTGAACCTATATGAGAATCTAAAGCAAGCAGGGTTGGTAATGGATTAACATACATGAAAAACAGGGTAACCACAAATCAAAAACTTACAATAGAGTCACAAAAAACAAAAACAAACAAACAAACAAAAAGAACCCAAGATAATACAAAAAAAAATTTATGAGGGGAGCACCTGCATCCAGTACAAATTATGGGACTGCCCTCCTCCTCAAGACAGATCTTACTCACTGAGGACACTGAATTGGGAAACCTAAATGCAATGGAAGTAATCGGATCCCTGGGTGATGGAGGCCAAGTGGTGGCATGCAACCACCAAAGGCCAGGTGCGTGTGGTTACTGGGGTAGACAGCAGAGTTAAAGGGATTGCAGAGATCAGTACCACAAGCAAGGACTTGGAAGATGTGAGGGTGGTGATTCCCGCCACATCCCCATTCAATTTGCCTATCTGGCCTGTGCAGAAGACCGATGGATCTTGGAGAATGACAGTGGGTTATCACAAACTTAGCCAGGTGGTGACTCCAATTGCAGTTGCTGTCCCAGATGTGGTTCTACTGCTTCAGCAAATTAATACATCTCCTGGTATCTAATATGCAGATACTGAGCTGATAAATCCTTTTTTTCTTTTCATCTGTTCATAAGGACCACTAGAAGCACTTTGCTTTCAGCTGGCAAGGCCAAAACTACCAGCTCACTGTTCTAACTCTGGGATATTGTCAGCTCTCTAGCCCTGCATCATAATTTAGTTCTTAGGGATCTTGGTCCCCCTTTCCTTTCACAAGGAATCACACTGGTCCATTACATTGATGCCATTATGTTGATTGGATCTAGTAAGCAAGAAGTAGCAACTACTCTAGACTTATTGGTAAGACCTTCGTGTGTCAGAGGTGTAGAAACAAATCTAACAAAAATTCAGGGAACTTCTACCTCAGTGAAATGTCTAGGGGTCCAGGGGTGGGGGGCATGCTGAGATATCCTTTTCAAGGTGAAGGATGAGTTGTTAGATCTGGCCCTCCTTTGACCTCAAAAGGTACAATCTCTAATGTGCCTTTTGGATTTTGGAGGCAACACTTTCCTTTCGGTGTATTACTCCTGCCCATTTAACAGGTGATCTGAAAGGTTCTGAGTGGGGCCCAGAATAAGAGAAGCCTCTGCAACAGATCCGGCTGCTGTGCGTGCCTCTGCACCACTTGGGCCACATGATCCAGCACATCCAACAGTGCCTGAAGTGTGGACAGCAGATGAGGATGCTATTTGGGGCCCTTCTAGGTGAACTGCAGCATGGGCTCTTAGGCATTGGAGCAAACCCCTGACATCTTCACAGATAATTACTCTCCTTTTGAGAAACAACTCTTGGATTGCTACTGGGCCTTAGTAGAAACTGAACACTAAGCTTGCCATGTGACCTGAACTTCCCATCATGAATTAGGTGTTATCTGACCCACCAAGCCATAAAGTTGGGTGTGCACATTAGTGCTCCATCATCCAATGGAAGTGGTTTATACATGATTGGGACTGAGCAGACCCTGAAGACATAAGCAATTTACATAAAGAAGTGGCCCAAATGCCCACGGTCCCCCTCCTGCTACTCTGTCTTCCCTCCCTTAGCCTCACCTGTGACGCCATAGGGCGCTCCCTGTGATCAGGGGACAGAGGAAGAGAAGACCGGGGTCTGGTTTACAGAAGGAGCTGCATGAGTTGCAGGCACCACCGGAAAGTGGACAGCTGCAGCACCACTGCCCGTTCCTGGGACGTCCCTGAAGGACGGTGGTGAAGGGCAGTCCTCCCACTGGGAGCTTCGAGCAGAGCACCTGGCTGCTCATTTTACTTGGAAGAAGAAATGGTTAGACATGTGATTATATACACCAATTTATGGGTTATAGCTAATGATTTATTTAGAAGGTCAGAGACTTAGAAGGAGCATAATTAGAAAATTAGTGAAGGAAATTTAGGAAGAAGTATATAGATAACCCTTTGTATGGGCAAAACATGTGAAGATATTTGTGCCTCGTGTGAACTCTCACCAAAGGCTCACCTCAGTGGGGTAGGATTTTAATAATCAAGAGGATGGGATGACCCATTCTGTACATACCAGTCAGCCTCCTGGCCCAACCACCCCATCCATCACCCAACATAGCGCTGTTTCTGACCAAGAAACTCACTTCACAGCAAGTGTACGGGGCCTAAGCTGACGAGACTCCCTGGTCTCACCACGTTTCCCACCGTCCTCAAAGCAGCTGGCTTGATGGAACAGGGGAATGGCCTCTGGAAGACTCGGCCACACTGCCAGCTTGACGGCAACATCTTGCAGGCCTGGGACAACATTTTCCAGAGGGTGTTCTTTCTGAATCATCGTCTGACGTGTGGTGCTATTTCTCCCACAGCCAGAAGTCATGGATTCAGGAAACAAGGGGTGGGGACGGCAGTGACCACTCACTATTGCCTCTAGTGACCCACTAGCAAAATTCGTGCTTCCTGTTCCCATGACCTTATGCTCTGCTGGCCTAAAAGTCTCCGTTCCAGAGGGAGAAATGCTTCCACCAGGAGACGTAATGATGATTTCATTGAACTGAAAGTTGAGACTGCCACTTGGCTATTTGGGGCTCCTCGGGCCTCTGGCTTTATAGTTAAAGAAGGCCGTCACGGCGCTGGCTGAGGCGACTGATCCTGACCACCAAGGGGAAATTGGGGGGCTCCTCCCTGTGGAGGTGAGGAAGAGCATGTCTGGAATACAAGAGGTCCCCTAGGGCATCTCTTAATGTTACCATGCCCCATGGTTGATTTAAGGTTAATGGAAAACTGCGACCCAATCCAGGCAAGACTGCTGATGGCTCAGACTCTTCAGGAATGAAGGTTTGAGTTGCCCCATTGGGTAAATGAATATGACCCGCTGAGCGGCTTGTCAAAGGCACAGGGGATACAGAATAGATGGTAGAAAACGGCAGTTCTTCATACCGGCTACAACCATGTGAGCAGCCACAGAAACGACTGCCATTGTCATGAGTGTCTTCTCCTTATTTTATCATGAATAAAGCTCCTTTCTAATGGGAAGGAGGCCAATACCCTCAATCAAGTCTGGCTGATGAAAACATGAGGACGCAGACTGACTGTACGGAGAAGTGCGCGGACCCGGCCCTGACATCGCGAGGAGCAGCTGCGCTTGGTGGAGAGGGCCGCCACTGACGTCTCCCAGCTCCGGTGCCGGCTCCCCTCCAGCCAGCAGCTGGAGACTCTGCTGCCCTGAGCTGCTGCAAGTGCCTGTGATAGGCAAAAACCTGGGTGTCCCGAGTCTTTTGGGCCCCAGATCAAGGGTGCCTGCTGCTTGGAAGGAAAGATCCGCCAGTTGCTGGAACCCCTGGGCTTCCCATGCACCTTTGTTAATGACTTGGCTGCTCCCTGACTGAGATTGGAGACTTCTGCTCCTGTGCCAACATCTCCTGGGTGCACTTTGCCTTCAAATGGTGGAGGACAGTGCCCAGTGCCCTAGACCCACCAGTGCCTAGCACTGCCAGCCCTGCCCAGCACGGATGGCCCATTATCACCATTCAACAGCCTTCTGACCCCTGCCCTGATTGGAGGGCCGGACAGTCAAGAACTACACCCCTCTTTACCCTGCTCACCTCTGTCCCTTAGTGTCCAGTGGGGTGGCAGATGCTGCCAGCTTGAACCCCTTGGAAAAAGACAGAAGACTATCTTCAGCTGAGAAATGTTCCCTAAATATCCATTAGAGCGCTAGCTGTTCTGGGGGAAAAAAAAGTGTTGGCCAAGTTGACAAAAGTCTCCTTGTGATGGTTAATTTTGGGTCACCTTGACCGGGCCCAGGGTGCCTAGATATTTGATCAAACATTATTCCAGGGGTTTCCATGAAGGTGTTTTGGATAAAATTAACATTTAAATTGGCAGACTGAGTAAGGAGAGGGCCCTCCCTAATGTAACTGGGCTTCACCCAATCAGTTGAAGCCTCGAATAGAACAAAAGGCCGACCCTCCCTGGAGGAGAGGAAGATTCTCCCTGCCTGAGTGCCTTTGAACCGGGACACTGGCTTCTTTCCTGCCTTTGGATACAAGCGGAAATACTGGCTCTCCCTGAGTCTCTAGCAGGCCGACTCACCCCGTAGATATTGGAATTTGTCAGACTGCATAATCAGGTATATACGCTCCTGTTGGTTCTGTTTCTCTGCCTGACAAATACACTGTTGTTCCACGAAAACAATTTTTCACAGTTATTTAGCAGTTATCTTGTGAGTTGCTTTCCAAATACCAGCATTAGTGGGGCTCTTGACTCCTTCATTCTCTTCCTAACACACACCTAGAGAAGTTCTTTTTTTGTCTTGTTTCACTTTAATTTATTGAACTACAGTCAGTTACAATGTGTCGATTTCTGGAGTGCAGCATAATGTTTCATAGAGCAGTCCTCTTAAAGGTCATTCAGATCATGGCACCCTATGCTCAGAGCCCCCACTGCTCGCATTTCACTCAAAAAGCCCAAGTCCTTTTTGTCACCTACCAAGCCCTGCAGAGCCTTCTGCCCAGCCTGGCCTGTTACCTCTGCTGTCCCACCATCTCCTACTCTCCCCCCACCTCCAGCTTTCACCTTGTGCTGGCCACTCAGATGGTCCGCTGGCCCTCGAGCTGGCCGGGCAGTCTTCCACCTCAGCACCTTTGTTCTCCATCTCTCTGCTTAGAGTGGTCTTCCCCGAGGCTGCATGGCTTCCTCCCCACTTTTTCTTCAGGTTTTCACTCATATGTCTCCAGCTCAGCAAAGTCTTCCTTTCTCTCTTACCTAAAGTTGCAAAACCCACTACCCTAAAACGCCTACACCTTCCCTGCTTTGTCTCCTTAGCGTTTACCACCATCCAACAGACATACAATGTCATTTGTCTTGTTTACGATCTCTCTCTCCTAGTAGAATGAGAGCCCCAGGGAGAGAGGTTTTGCATCTCCAGCACCAAAATAAGGAATCTTAGCACATATGGAGATACCTAACAGATCTTGATTGAACAGGTGGATTAATAAACACTTTCAAATTTTAAAGGAATTTTGTAGACTGCACTTCGCTTTGATGGGCTAAACTCTGTGGGTTTTGGTCTCAAAGCCATGTCACTGCTGTCTTGACTCTTAGTGGGTGACAAGGGCTGTGCTTGTGAACACACTTCACATCATTTTACCCAGATTCTACACAGAGAAGCTTGCAGTTCTTCAAATAAGGAAATAAAATGCGTTTTATGTAGCCTTCAGTGGAATACCACTGAGTACACATTTTTGTTTAACTATTTGATCTCTTCAGTTCCACCTCTATGAAAGCAGAATAATTAATATGAAATATAAGAAATTAAGCTAAATTGCCCATGCCTAGCAGTTAGTGTTCTGTGTTAAATAAAAGTGAGCTATAGCATAATAAGGGGGTGAAAAATAGGGGCACTGAGCTGGAGTAAAAAGTGTAGTTTCCATATATGGTTAGCTGATTTCTCCTTTATATTTCAACAGCTGCGTGTGTCATTACAAATGTCCATACAAGGTCACAACCAAAAATAATTTTATTCTCAGATCAAGTTTTTCTCTACTTAGAAAGTCATAGAAACACTTCACAAAGATGCCACATAGATCTTTGAGCATAACATATTAAAAAAAAAAAAAAAACCTAAACTTACTGTATTATGTTACAATTAGTCAAATTCTACTGTATTAACAAATGAAGACATGTTAGTTTTAAAACTAAACGTGGTGAATTAGTTTTCTTAGAACATTTTTCGTCTAGTTTAATCTAGCCACTCAGTATCTGCTGTTTTTGACAACTTACTGCACAAAATAAAATACAGTTAATTGCTTTTTTCTTCTTTACCTGAGGCTAAGGATACTTCATAGCAGTTTTTGATAGATTAAGGGTAAAATAAATATGAGTGAGGTGTTTTCCATTGAATTTCAGAGGAGACCTTTGAACAGTGAGGGCAGCACCTGAAGGAGACTCTGGTTCTTCCCCCATTGCTTTTCAGGGTGGTCGCTCCCCGAGTTGGTCTGTGATTACCTTGGGCTTGGCCCTCAGCTTTCCAGACTCAGCAGGCTGGCTATCAGCTCTCTGAGAGCGGTTTTGCCTCTCAGGGAGAGACTTGCACTGCCAACTCAAAACCCCAGTGTATAAAGACAATGGCCAATTATTAACCTACAGCTATATTTTAGCTTCTTGCAGGCAAGCACGTGGAAAGCCAGAGTCTGCGCAGGGGCTGGTAATCGTGAGTACAAACACGCAGTTGTGCTTAGAAACTGTGGGGTCAGGTTTGTGATTTGAATGTTTCAAGATGCCAACTACGGGAGCTTGAAGCACCTGGTACCCAGCAGGTTGAGACCTTAAGGATAATGGACCGTTTCAGCTGCACATACTCCAGTAAGGACTCAAAACTTCTGTCTTTGAAAACCTCTTTATTTCTTTGCTGCATACCTAATATTTTCTTTCTTTAAATGTGTTATACGTCCCCTTAAATGACTTGTGCACAATTTCTGCTTTAAATAATTATGGATTGAGCTTAACATTTATTTTCCACAGGTCAGTATTATCTTCTTCATTTTTATGTTCTGGTAGGCAGACGGTATGCAGCTATAGGGACCAACATTTTTCGTTATATACATTTTTTTTTTTTTTGAAGATGAGCCAATTAAGTTGCCTCCCCATTAATTAACTTACGGATCTGGTTAATATCAGCTTGCTATTCTGAAGGGTTTTAGGGAAATCGCCTTCTGGATTATTTTTGCTTGTGGTTCCTGAATGATCACGTATTTTCTAATGGATCAGAGATTACTCAGCTGCTATTTTAAGCTATGCTTTTGTTTGCAGGTGGGCGGAGAGATGCAGCGGTACACTTTTAAGGTAAACACTACTAAAATAGTTCCAGAATAACTATACGTACCCCTCTGTGTCTCTTTCGTGAGTTACTGAATACTGACTGGACTTGGCACCCTAATGCTAATTGCTTTAGGTTGCAGCCAGCTGCCAGCTGCCTGGACTTCTTCAAGTCTCAGCCTGTGGAGGACGTGCGATCCCCTGATATGTAAATAAAAGGGGCTTGAACTCCCAGTGTGTTCCCTAGGAAACTGATGGCAATTTCTCCTACTCATCTTTTCCTCTAACTTTTTTTCAATGAAGTTTTAAGTTTTCGTGGGTCTTGCCACTACCTGCTGTGGCCTCCTCTCTTCTCCATGTCATGGGAGTGCAGCCACTCTTCATTTCCTCCAACACTTTCATATGATGTGGTAAGAGGTACATTCTTGATGATTTGTGGGTCATTTACAGGTTGGGAAGGGGCTACCTCTAAGAAAGTTATTTCCTTGGCTGTTTAAGTTACACAGCATAGCCCAACATTTAAAAAAATCTCAACAGTAAATATTAAACATCTTTGTTTCTAAAATTCTGTCAGCCACCCCTTTTTCCAGGTGGCACTGCTCTAAGACTGTTCTCTCCCCTTGAACCCCTGCTGTGTCCTTTGCCCTCTGCTGGTCTGACTTCTTCCCCTCTTCAGTCCTCTGCCTCCTCTCTATTCTGCCCCTAACCCTTTCCTTCTTGAGCTACTGTTGGAAATCCAAATTTATTTTTATGGAGTAAAATTTAATTATTTTTTCTCAGTCTTCAACCATCCTATATGCAGAGAGGCTGTCTTTTTACAACCAAAGTCAGCAACCATGCTTATAAAAGAGTATTCTCTTTCTGAAGAATTCTGCCAACAGCTCTTCAACTTTGTGCCCTATGTGTGCCCCAACCATACGGTCAGTTAAGTGGCAGAGCCAAGGTGTGACTGTAGGTGTGATAAACCCCTCTGTGGTGGCCCTGGATGTGACTTGCTTCCTCTGGGAGTTTTAAAACTGACCCAGCAGATTCTCCTCGGCTCTCTTGATCAGCACATGCTACTAAGGAGTCATATGATTTCCCTTCATTGTAGAAGACCGTCCAATAGCATTTTCTTCCTCGTACTATTAGTGGATATGTACTTATTTATTTCCACGTGGTAGGATCCATCTATGGCTTTTGATGTGTGTAGGAATAGAAAAATCAGAAAACAGCCCAAATAGCTGTTTGTTCATGTTCCTTAATGCCTTTAATAGTGATGATACGATCCTCTGGCTACTTTTTGACCCTGTTTTCTGCCAAGAAATAAAATAATCTGAGTAATAAAAAATGTCTTAAGTACGTCATGATTGCCATAATAATATAGTGGACAGTGGAGCCAAATCTCCTCTTCGCGTGCAGGGGATCTAGAAACTCTTTCAGTTCCAGGAAAAGGAGAAATATTCCTCTCCTGGTTTTCTAAAGTAAGTGTTGCTCCGTGAGGCAGGATGGTGCTCTCCAGCAACACAACACACGCAGTTCTTTACTAAGCTTGGCGGTTCCGCAGAGTCAGCAGGGATGGCTGGTTACCCAGCGTGAGTTAGAGACATTCTATCCTCAAATTGCTGGGAGGTGAATTGTGAGCCTCAGGAGGTAAGGCTTTGGGATACTGTAATATGATTGGGGAAATAGACACCATTAAATCAATTAATGAAAAGTACCTTGAGATAGGTGAACTTGCCCATATTATGAAAAGAAACAACACAATCCCAAGGAAGGGAATCTGGGGAGAAATTAAGTTTTTATTTGGGGCACATACCATCTCACATCACATCTTGCTATATGCACTCAGATGTTTGCCTCAGGGAACCACTTAGATAGCAAGGGGGTTGGAACAGAAAAAGTCATTTCAGCATTGGCAACCAAAGGGAGTTATTTTTTGCTGTTGAGTTTTGTCTATAATTTGTGGATGGGTATTGAAAGGCCTTTATAATGAATCAAAGTGTAAAACTTTTAGAGAAACATTTGCAAAATACTTTTAGAAAAATGAAGGTGTTCTTTTCCAAGACAATATTTTCCCATAAGTTTCAATAATGTGCATTCATTCAGTTTAGTGGCATACCTTGGGCTAAATTATTACCAGTTTTTATTAAAAACTAATTTTCAGAATTTTATCAATCCAGCATCTGGAATATTGTGCATTTGAACTTGCATTTTTCTGTAGGTAGGTAACCCAATTATAATAATTATATTTTGGAAAATTTATTACATTCTCCTTTGCTGCTCATTTATTTTACCTGCTGTTGTAGCTTAGGGTGAATTGTTGAGAGTCAGAGAGACTAAGAAGGTATTTTCCAATCTCATTGCTATGTGGGTATATAATGTTTTAGAATGTAAATTCTCATCCATTTTTTAATATATAGACAACAAATCAAATTCTATGAAGATATTAGTAAAATGAAAAAAAAAAAACCCACAACACTTAAAATGGAAAAATAAAAAAGGGGTCTTTTGGTATCTATTTCTCTGTTGTCCTTTTTTTGTTATGGTCAACTTAAGTCCCTTTCTTTATTTCTATTTAAAGAGATTTATTAGTAAGGCAAGAAAGTAAAAATTTGGGCATAAACTATATTAAGATATAAAAGAAAGAAAAGGAGGAAAGTGAAAATTTACTGCTCCCCTGGAATAACATTTTGCTGGGGTCGTGGAGCTATGGAATGTTCAGTGTCCCCAGATAAATTCCCAGCACTCAGGAAGAGTGAATTTATGAATCTGGCTCATCTTCAAGAGAATTATTCCATTCTGTATTTTGAGATGCTTCCTTCTATGAAATTAAATTAATTTGGGAGGATTAGTCACAGTTCGTCATGATGCTTACAGGAAACACGAACCGTTAAAAGCAGCTCTCCTCTCAGTTTTATTATCATCCGAACCGTTTTCTAAACACAGGAAACCCCTAAAGCCTTAAAATTAAAGTTTGGACTGAAAGACTCATTACTGAAGAGATGACTTAGGTTGTGTATGGCAGGTATCTGTGCTGATTGACTGGGCACATCCTACTCAGCCTTTACAACTGTGGAACCTGAATTCACAAGCTTAGTCCTGGAGAGACCCATGCAAACGGGAGAGAGAGGCTTGCTCACTTAGAGTTCATTGGTAAATACTTGTCGCCCTACACCTTTTTTTGTTGTTGTTGTCTGTGATTAATGCCTTTGTGCATCCCTTCATATTCATTCTCTCTCTCTGTATATCTGTATCTACTGATTCTATATATCTGTGTAATTTATCCTGTCTACGCAAACACACACATGTGTACACATAAGCACACGTACATATATCTATTTACATATGTACACCCATGTGGGAGGGTGTTTGTTCTCCTCACTCTGTAACATTTAACATTTTTAAAAAACTTACAAAAGACTATTGCATACCAGTGAGAAAATTACGTGATTGACGTACTGAAGTTATTTTTAATAGTGAGAGGCATGTAAGCTGTTCAGTTCATTCTGAGCGTGATTGATTGGCTCATCCCCTCAATGGATGCAGAGCAGGATATTATGGGCTTTCCTCTGCCTCCCTGAGTTATGATTTATACCTTCCTGACAAATTTATTTGGAAAATAATTGAATGACTTCATTTCTGTATTTACGTATAAGTAATAAAGCATAATTGAAGACACTTAGGGTACTGGAGAGCTGGTCTTCACGAGGGGACAGAATTCACTCTTCAGCGGCTTTATCCAGCACTGTGGTGGCCCTGTAGAAGGAGGGGTTAATCCCTACTCATTGGGCTTTAACACAGGCCCTAGCATTTCCACACTCATTTACCAGCCTCAGATTTTTTTTTTCCCAAACATGGTTCTAAAATGTTATCTGTTTCTCCTTACCTTCAATTCAGGAAGAGAATGAAATGTGTCTCAGGTCTGACATCTCTGAATTCTTCAGGAGTACTGGCAATGGGCCACAGAGTTCATAAAAAGTGTGCCGCCTTGTTGTGCAAATGAAATCTGTATCCATATGAATAGATCGTGGGAAAAACTTTTTAGAGGATCACAGGGAGAAAGGGCACTTTTAAAGAGAAGAGTTTTTCTAACATCTATAAGGGATTTAAGTAATGATCAATACCAAGAGATATTTGATCTCCACATATTTTTTGAAGAGCAAAGGAAACGCTGGAGTTAATGGGCAGGGTCACAGCACTAAGAATCTTGTGTCGCCATTAATACCTTGTATGGACATCTACGTTGTTTTATCAGAGCCGGGCAGCGTCAGCGAGTGAGCAGAAATGGAGGTTCAAATCATAAGCAATGCTGACCAGCGTGGTAACTTCAAAATGAGTTTTGCTTTTCTTTTCTCAGTTAGTGCCCACAGCACTCAGCTGACGCGTTCCTTTCTGTTTCTGAAAGTATTGTCTCTCCACAACTCAGGATTGAAAGGTTTTTGTTAAGAATAAAAATAGACCAGTCACTGTCCCAGGCTTCTCACCATGAGTCCGGGGTAAGTCTGATTTATGGCTTCAGCTCTGCTGTTGGACAGAGGCCTCAGCCCATCGGAACACTCCGGAGCTGTGGGAGAGGGGAGGGGCTGTGGTCCACCACACCCGGGGAGTTCCAAGGCCTGGTCTGCTTTCGGCCAGACACAAATGTTAACAGTTTGTTAGGCTGAGAACCTAAGTATGAGTTCCAAATGGTGTCCTGATGAGTTAAGACCATATGAAGAATCAGACCTCCTCAAAAATTCTGTCAGTTACATGCGACTGTTTTGTGGAAAATAAGTCAATTGCAGTGTTCCCCATTTTGCTCCAAAGTAAAACAAAGGACCTCCCCCCCCGCCTCCTTTTACAATATCAATAGAAAATGGAGCATAATGGAAAGCCAAATTGATCATTTGTTATTTTTAGGTAAGACGATTTTACAACTTGGTTTTGGCAGGACTTTTTCAGTTTACTCTGATGTCCTGGCATAGTTATTAATAAGCCCCCTTTGAATCTCAAACATACACAAGTTTAGACAATAAATGCTATAGTCATCCTACTTTTAAATATATATTTTCTTATTTGCAGGTAGGCATAATATCTTAAAATAGAGCTATGCAGCAAACAGGTTAGGATTTCAAAAGATGTAGGAATCAGCTTTTTGAAACTCCTCCCACCAGTTGAAAGCCTCCCTACCAGCCCAGAGAAGCTCACCCTGGAACGGCCACATTCCTAGGAGCTAATATGTCACATAAAAATTATACCAAAGGAGCTTCTGTGGTCTTACTCATATTGTATTCCTAATAAATTAATTCAATGGCAATGCTAAAAATTTTTTTTTTTTGTATAAGAGGAGGACAAGGAATTCTCCTTTTCTATACATTTTTCATTCATATATGAATAGGAAGGCTTCCTGGAAGAAGCGATTCTCAGTGTGAAGTAAGAGGTTCTTTACAACTGAATGAAATACAGACGTAGTTGACATAGGAGACGGGAGGGGGTGGTTGGTAGAAGAGGTAATATCTGCTTGCCTGATATTATTGTAAGGAATAAATGCAAGTAATGGTGTATAAAAAGAACTTTGAAAACTTGGGAGCCCTTTTCAAATACAAAATATGTGGTAGTCATGGTATTTTGTCTTTTACCCCCTAATTTTTCATGAAACACATTTTGTAATTGATTATTCATTTGGTGCTACTTTTGAATGTGAAAATATCTTGTTATAAGAGCACATATTTTAAAAAGTAATAAATGACCTTAAACCACATTTTAAAACCATACATTTTCTTTATTACTTATGACCTCTTACATCAAAAAATGTTTTACTTCTCATTCAAGCAACTTAGAATCGTGACGCTCTTTGTAAACTCAGGTTTTAAACAAGTCTCACTTCCATTAATTACAAACCATGAAATATGTCATCAGAGCATCTGTGTCTTGTGCACCTCTTTTAAATCCATACAACTCTTCAACTCCACTTTCTCAATAAGAGGGAAAGTCAGTTCATTCTTTTAGAAAAGATAATCGACTCGTATCCTAAAGAAACGTAAGTACACATTCCTCAGCTCCACAAATGTCAGAAGTCTAGAATAAAAGTATTGCTTCCCTAAAATAGACTTTAATCCTAAACCGTTCCTTCAAAGTTTGTTTTAATTAGGCTAGAGATACAAATGAGGCAAACTATTATGTCTTCTTCGAATTCCCAAAGGAATCTTTTGCTTGGTTTCAGGTGGTTACATCTTGCTATGAATCATTAAGAAAACTTCCACTGATCTGTGACATAATATTTTAACCCCATGGAGGTTTACAACTATAATTTACAATGTTGAGGTTAAAAGACTCATTTCAATAGAGCATTAAAATTACATATAGATATTCTGCTAATTAAGAAAAAAAACAAGCAGACAAATTTATAACAAGCACTTTGTGTATCCAAGAGAAATTATATAGGGGAAGCAGCCTTCCTGCAGATGATTTAGATACGTCTAGAGAATTAGATAATGTGGATAATGGACCCAGAAAATATTTCTTCTCCACCCCAGAGTATTTCTCTGTTTCTATCATTGTCACTTCATAAATCACTTCTGGCATTTAAGTAAAGTGTATTTCTTACTGCCGCTTTTCCCTTACTTGCGAACTCACATTACCCAGCTTACTGACTTTGCTTCTCCTTCAGTTGCCTGACCTCTTCTCCTGTCCTCTCTGCTTCTTGGGTACTGATAGGTTTATTTGCTTCCCTCCAAATGTTCTGAAAGGTAGCTGTCCTAGGTGTTTTTTGAAAATTCAAAGAATTGTATCCTTAGTCACTTAAAATTATATAATGTATCCAGTGTCCTTTAGTTATTTTTCTAGGCCTCCATCATCTTCTTAATGGTACTTTATATGTCATTTGAATATCATTTATGTTACATAATATGAACAATCATAATGGTTCAGGTGCAGCTACGTGGACATCACCATGGCAAACTACCCAGTTTGCACAATTTCGATACTCATTCTTTTAGTGCTGTCCAATAGAACTTTCTGCCATGATGGAAATATTCTGTAACGGCTCTGCCCAACATGGGAGCCATTGGCCACATATGGCTGTTGAGCCCTTGAAATTTATGTAGTGCAACTGAAGAACCAAATTTTAAGCTTAATTTAACTTTAATTAATTTGAATATGAATATCCACACATGGTGTGGCTGGTGGCCACCATACCGGAGAGTAGCAAGGACTCCTGTTTTTCTAGCTTCATTTAATTAACACCTCTGTCAAGAAGTGTTGACCCTCTTATCTAACACGGCGCTACATTGATGAAACCCATCTTCTGCTCTTTCTCAGCTTTACATGAAGAGACCTCCAGAGCAACCTGGAGAAGGATGTTACAAGATTTATGAATAAGTGAATAAGTCAACCAGTGCATTACCGTATTGAGAAAATGCCATCTCCTCCAGTGAAGCCGTCTCTGACCTTTCTCACGTGTATTCTCCTCTTGGCCCTGCTCAGTGGTCCCTTCCCTCTTCTCAAATCCCACAGCTACGTATGCTCCTTTCCCAGTTCTTGTCAGAGTCTACCCTGGATTACAGTTGTTTGTGTACCTGTTTTACCTCCTCTTCTAGACACTTTGAGGATAAGACTCAGAACATAAGCCTGGAAGATCTTCTCATCTCTCCGAGAACCCAGCATAGCGACTTTCATAGCCAATCTTGCCCAAGTGGTAGATATATGAAATCTCTGCCTTCCTGTGGAGGCTAACAATCTGACAGTGACCATCAGTTGGAGGCCTCTGAGAGTCTGCACTATGTGGTCAGACCTTGGATGAGGTGCATGACCTCAGTCTGGAAAGGTCACCTTTGATTTCTACTCGCAGGTGGCTCTGTGAGCTCTGATCTCACATTCATTTGACACAGCCATCCTCTGTATCCAGCTTGAATATTTCCTCTACTTTGTTCTATTTCTCTCTTTTGCCATTTTTGTTTCTAAAACTCACAGCACTGCGACGAGCCCTTGGCTCCTAAAGCAAATTACCTTTGGTGGGAGGGCTGCTGTCTTCAGATTTACATTTTTACAGGGCGTTACAGTAAACTGGTAGTGACCACTAGGACCCACTGAAGGAAACCCCACTGTATTCTTTTTTACCATTAAATCTTCAGCTAATTCCTTTCCAGACTGATTCTTCAGTGTCTAAAAAGCAATCTGTAGCAGTTATAACTTGGTACAACCATGGTGTAGTTAGAGAAACAACCACACAGTGAATATAACTGTTGCAGGCCAGGTGAACACACATTGTTTAATGGCTTCTCTGGTCGTTAACGGCCACAGTATGGTGGCATCACAAATGCAGTGCTATTTCCATGTTAGTTTCTGAACTGTCTCTGTTGAACATCTGTGTGCTCAGAATTATCCGTGCTCTGTCCCTCTGACCTGTTTCGTTTGATCTTTTCTGGATGTGATATTTTTTTAGCCACTAAATCTAAGTTCAGGGTGTGACTCACACGGGTGATGATAGATAATTGGACAGGGAACTTATCAGAGGCATGAGAGCATCAGAGATCCCATGTTCTCAAAGGAAATCATTTTTTTTTTTTCGAAAAAAAGAAAGTAATATTGGGAAGGGATTTTTTTTTTTTAATTTTCCTGGAGAAAGTAATTAGATTTTGCAAAGAAATTCTGTTTCAAAAATGGGTCAAATGTTTTAACAAAGTGCTTAAGATTACGGAGCTAAACAGTAAAATCATAATATTTTCTCAATACTTCATGGGTCTTTTAAAAGCACATATTAGGGAACTGGATGTGTGAAGGCTGTGTCCGTCCTTCGCTGTGGGACACTCCCCTGGGATGGAACTCACAGTGCTCGGTAGCTACATGCTTTCATGCATAATGGCTCAATACAATTTTAGAAAATGAAATCAGGAAACATATTTTCCAACACCATGGCACTGTCTTTTAGAACTATTACTTTTAGGTTTATAAGTGTAATATGCAATCTCTTGATTGTGGAAAGCAGAGAAGAGGATTTTTTTTTTTGGCCCAACTATAGAAGAGTTTCTTTTCCCACGCACATTATCAAAGCGTTTGCATTTAAAGAACACACCCAAAGTAAAACGTGTATTTGTCCCCAAAGAGCACATGCCAAACATGGTGAGACACGAATGGTTTTTACAGTGTGCTGATAGAGTTTTAAAACACAGTGGACAGAAAGTACTCTCTTAGATTCATTCAACAGTTCGTCCAGCCTTGGCCCTGGTCCTGGTATAGTAACGTTGAATCCAACAAAATAAACAGTATATTGGTGAATGGAAGATATCAGAGTGCCTCACATATGTTTTAGTTTTACTCAATAAATGTCTGTGTAACTATTTCCAATTAAAGTTTCAGATAAATATTATTTAAAAAATAAAGATTTCAGAATTGTTAGCTATAGATTTATTCATACATACTGCAATATTGGTTAGAACTGAAAATACTTTACATAATACCATCTTACTCAACTTTATGATGTTGCCAAATGGAAAAAAAATTGCCTTAAAAATAGGCAGTTTCAAATGGAAATGTATTTTTTCTGAAAATACTATTTTTTCTGAATCTTGCCTACACTAGCTAATTCTTTACCAGTCCTTAAACCTTCTTCCTTATTAGTTTATTACTAGTAGAATTAATCAGCATATGACTTAAGAGCAGACAGTTTGATAAATAGTTGACCTAAGGGTTTCATTTGGCCCCAAACTTAAAATGAGTCAACAGCGTGACATGGATGTTGAGAAAATTGAATCTTACATGGCAGTTAACAGAAGTATCATCTCCAGATGTTCACACAATACTCTGGAAATACTAAAAGGACGTTGACAAAATGATGAGTTTTCCCAGGAGAAGTGACCAAAAGGGTGGGAGATTTATAAGCTTTATTATATGAAGAATGGTTGATGGAATGGCACATGTAGAAGTGGAAAAAGTAGAAATGTTGGTGGCTATAGTTACCTTTTTCAAATATATACTACATCTACCTCCATATCTACATCTTATTACTGGGAGAGTGGACTTAACAATATATATTTTTTTAAATCTCTGAGCCATTTTTGTTATTTGGGCCAGAACCCTGAGCAAGTCTAGACTGGGGCTAAGAAGTTACAAATGAGAGAGTGGTATGGGGGAGTTAGGGCAGGGATCTCGACTAGTTGTGGCCTGGTTTGGGTCCCAGAATATACAAGAGCCAGGCAGGCAAGCAGGAGGCTGAGCAAAACCATCAAAGACAAGGTACAAGGACATGGTCCCAGAGCCCTTACATCAAGAAATCACCCTTTGCCTCCAGGAAGAAAGGTCTTGTTGGAGCCCACACATGGAAGCAGGAAGGCAGGAGCTGGGGCAGTGACGCCAGCAGCTGGCTTCCCCTCCACGCACTGGCAGCACTGGGCTGCAAGGTACTTGACACGTTGTTTAATACCAGGGATTCATACAGCTGTGTCCTTATCCAAACAGTTCACAGTACCAAAGTCCTGCTGAGAATAGCTTTCCACAAGCAGCTGGGCATCATGACTTCCTATAGCTTTCTGTGACACGATACTTCCCTTCAAGTGCCCCACCAGGCTGTTGACAGTAAGCCTTAAACACTGCAGACAACTGGGGTGCCAGGACACCAAATGCTCTTCAATGTGGTCCTGTTTTTTTAATTTGAATCTTGAGTAGTTTTACACCTGACATTTATCAGTACAGTTGGCCCTCTGTATCCAAAGGTTCTGCATCTGTGGATTCAACCAACAGCGGATCAAAGATTTGGTTGAATCCACAGATGCAGGAGCCGAGGGTCCTTAGGGCTGACTGTCCGTGCAACCAGACAGGCAACAGAAATCATTGGATCGAGGTAAAAGGAGTCTAAGACCTTATTTGACCCTCATTAATCAACTGTATTCATTGCTCCAAGTTAGAATTAATTGGTACTTTTCGTATAATTTGCATTCTTGTTGGGTACCTTGAGAGATTTTCCCTCATTTTTTGCTTTTCAATCCATTCTTTACCTTGCCATCAGAGTTAATGTTTTAAAGGCCAGACATAGCTATGCCATCTCTTTGCTAAAAATTACCTGTGGTTCCTCATGGGATCAAGTCAGGCTTCTCAGGAAAGCAGTCAAGCAGCGTGTCTCTCCCACTCTCCTGAGCTTCACATCATCCAGCTTTCATTCTTGTTATACAAATGCAGCCCCTGGGTTTGTTTTGTTCATGCTGTTTTCTATTCATGGAATACCTTTTCCCTCTGGCCACCTTTCTGCTAGATGACATACAACTTATCCTCCCTAACTGAACAAAAAAAAACCTGCCTTCTCTGGGAAGCCGGAACTCATTTTAAAAGACTAATCACGACCTCCTTCCTGCTCCTGTCTGTACCTCTGTCACTGAGCACGGTCATATTGTAGTATAATTTTGTCCCCTGTAACTCTTTCTTCCTCTCAGACTGTGAGCATCCTAAGAGTAGGGGCAATGACACTTAATTTTGTAGTTTCAGGGTCTGGCACATAACAGATAAACACTAAGTAACTTATAAATGTTTATTGAACAGTATCTTTCAATATTACCGTTTTTGGGGTCCCTTTTGGTTCTCATTGGCACTTTGGCTACCTAAATGTTATTATACAGTTCAGATGGAATTGGCACCACTGAACAAAATCTTATAAATGGCAAGTTAAATTGCCTTGTGGCTTGCTAAAAACCTTGGAAAAGCCAAGTTCAGAAACTGTATGATTCTAGGTCAGTTTAACATCAACTGGTTTCCAGAATCTCTGTGGCTTCTGTTGACAGGAGTTGCCAGTCTTGACCTTCTCTGTAGGATCAGCAATGCTCTTTGTGGGGACACCTTGATAGGAACAGCCAGGGGGTCATATAAGGAGAGTGGACATCCATGTCTTTAGCAAGATTTTTCTCCCTCGCTGCCTCCCCATCACATACTTGTGAAAACAAAAGCTGAGTGTGATCAGGGGAGGCCCAGGAGGACGTTTGTCCCCTTTAGCAAAATGAATTCCCCACGAGTGGATGGAGATAGTGTCACAACCATATGAAGTGAGCTTGGCTAATGTTGATAAACATCTGTATGATGTTTTATTATTTCATGTATTTATTATTAAAAAAAAAACATTCTTAACACTAGAATAACTCTGGATAGCAGCCTAGACATGCATGTCACCATTAAAGTAAATACCAGGAAGGGATGATCTTGAGGCAGTTGAGAGGAGCCAGGGACAGTAAGAGCCACTCCGATCGTCAGCGTATATACATCTAGTCTTAGCTGCACAGGGCTTCACTCTTTCCTCCATCCATGTTCTCTCAAAAACAATGGCAAGCTCATATCTGACATCAAGTGTTTCCTCTTGGCTTTTGCCTGAGCTCCAGCTTATTATTTCTGGCACCTTCCTCACCAGTGCCTGGTGGTTACAGCAGCAGGGTTTGGCCAAGAGTGCCTCTGGCCAATGGGCGTAACTGGAATCGGGGCACATACGGAAGAGTTCATCTGTTTATCATTGCAGTGCCCAGCGGTGGGGCTGTTAGCGTTTACTTTCAAAACTGTCTTGCTGAGAAGTTTGAGGTTTGATCTTTTCAATTTTCCATTGGCTTAAAATTCATCACCAGAGATGTTTGGCTTTTTTTTTTTTTTTTTAATACTATTAAAGTGTAGACTAGTCCAAACTTTCAGAGATACTGTTTGGGAAATCATTCTCCACTTGAGATTTCAGGGGGAAAAAATAAATCAAATTTATTTCAACTTCATATTTGTCTTTCATTAAAATGAGTAAGTTTATAAATATTTTGTCACTGTGTCACTTGGAGGGAATGAGTAAGTGACCTGGAGGAGAAGGTCAAACTTCTTAAAAATTTATACCAAAGTCATTCTACGCTCTGCTGGATAGAAGTTTTAAAATACACCCCTTGTTTATAATCTTGACAACATAACCCTAAGTTAACAACAGATCCATTCCTTATTGCCCAAGGACAAAGATTTTTAGGAGGCCTAGAATTCTCATTGATTTCATTGATCTGATTTTCATCAGAGTTCACCAGTGTGGCTTTTGTTCCATGAAGAGGACATAAGATCCAAAAATAAGCAGCCTAGATTCCCAACATCCACCAAAGGGCTCCTGGTCCTCTTTGAAGAGTCCAAAAACCTCCTTTTTTTCTACCTCCTCAATTTTACATGTTCTTAAGGCTTCTGTTAAGAGTAGCCTGCTTGTGCATCTCACTTTGTGAAATGGAAAAGCTCCTGAAATAGTTAATTTACCTTTAAAAAGTGAGAGCTACCATTTATTGAGCACTCTCACAGTCAAGACATGGTACTATACATCGCCTTTCATTACTTTCTTTCGTCCTCCCAGCAGCCCTACAAGATGGGGATATTATCCACATTTAGCAAGTGACAGGAGAGGCTCAGAAATGATAGATATGATTCAAGGTCACATAAGCAGTGAAATGAGCCCCTGAATCAGGATCTCAGTGTCTGACTCCAAGTTCTGTGCTTCACCTTCAATAGCATGGGGCCACCACACCTTGAAATACTTCGAATATGCAAGAGAAATTGACCATTTTAAGAAATCTTAGCCCATTTTTTTTTTTGGGTGAATAATTAACAAAACTTTCTTTGTGTTAAAATAGTGCTTATCTATTTTCATTACTTAAAATGTTGTACACTATATGCTCTAAGAGATAATCTGTCTCTAGGATTTGTAATGTGTTGCCAAAAGGGTTCCTTAACCATGGATGGGCTTCGTAGAATTAACGACGCCCTCTGCAGTTGAAGGCACATTGTACCTGTCTTTGCAAAAATGCGTTTCCTCACGGGGACAAACGTCCACCTTTCACCATATTCCTTGAGAGAACAAGTTTAAGTATTATTGCTCTAAGTAGTTGGGAAATTTACTGCTTAAAAATGAAGAAAGATATTTCAAAAAGATTTCCACTGCTTCAGAGAAGTATTCCTTTTCCTATTGAAACAGATGGAGATTTGGGAAAAGAGGAAAGAGAAGCTGGTAAAAGACATTGAAGAGCTTTTAATATTACAATAGATCATGGGATCATCCAACTTAACCTGTAACTCCTGCACATTAGGCTTTGTCTCTATGACCAATAAAGTTAAATTTGTGTATACTTATTTGTTCATTAGAAAGTTAGTTCCAGGCGCCTCTCTCACTCCCTCGTCTTCGAAGATGGCCCGCACTCTGTCCATGGGGTACGTACCTGCTTTTACTTTAAACTGAGCCGGCGACCCCCACACCTCGTGGCCTTTCTCTCGCCTTCTGAGACAGCCTGCACTCTACACAGCATGTATCTCTCTAAATAAATCTGCCTTTACTCAACTGGGGTTCGCTCTTAAATTCTTTCCCACGTGAAGCCAAGGACCCACACTTGGTGGGCTCATCCCAGGGGCTCACAGAAGACCTGGCACACGGCCCTCCTACCTCCCCACTCCCTATATTCATTTTTTCTTCCCCTGTATCATCTCTCTGGTGCCCATCATGGGGCCTTTAAATAAAGAAACAGGGCTCAAAGGGCATAATCTCCATCTGCCTAATGGGCTGCTGTTCCCCTCTCTTTGAGGGGTGGCAGGGGGTTTCTTCCAGGCCATGCAGATTCAAGTAGCCCTTAGGTGGCGGCTGACACTGCCTGCAGGATCCGGCAGAGACCGGCTTTCTACTGATGAAGGAGCCCACTGAGCCCCAGGCTTTTCTCCCCTTGATCCTTTCTCATTCTCCCCTAACACTCTATCTCTTGGGACTCGAGAAGATCCACCAAGGGGACCACTTGGACATCCAAACTAAGACCATGTGGCAAGTAATCGGCAACCTGGTTGAGCGAACTTCCCCTCTGTGGTTCCTTGAGCCTAATTCCGCTTTCCTATGTGGTCTTAGTCTCAGTCAGGTTCCAGGATCTGGAACCACGAAAGGGGGCCCAAATTAGGAGACTCTGGTATTTCCCCTTTAAAAAGTTGCAGCCCGACCCTCCCCGAGTGCCCTCCAGGCGTAAGGCCACATTGCATCTGTAGGCTGGAATTGCAGGCAGGCACTCCCTTTGCAGATCACGTTTTTTTTTTGCACCCCTGAGTGAGAGTTGCCAGCAAACACTCTCTCCACGGGTCAGGGGTTTTTGCACCCCTGGGTGGGGTCATGGGTTTATGCACCCTTGAGTGGGTGTCACAGGCAAACACTCCCTTCACGGGTCACGGGTCTTGGCACCCCTCTTGCGGTCGTGGTTTCATTACACCCCTGAGTGGGAGTTAGGGCGGGCACTCCCTCAGTGGGCCCACGGAGCTCTGATCTAGGAAGCGCTGTGTACACCTTCCTGTCAACTCGCTTCTCCTCTGGGAAGCATCTTGGCTGTCCACCTTCCCTCTGTGCCCTGGATTTCTCTTACATCCTCCTCCGTCCTGGCTCCTCAGACTGACTGTCTGTTGATACCTGAGGCTCATTTTCACTGCCTTGTTGCGCTCTAGCCCTGCCTTTTGGTTCTATTTGTTTCCCATTCTTTTGCAGAAGATAATCCACTTAGTTGACTCAGGCCTAGGCCTTCTCCCTCCCTCTCTGAAAGATTAGGCCCTGGAGCTGTGGTCACTTTTTCCAGCTGCATCATTGAACCACAAAAAGAAGGTAAACAGGAGAAGTCCTGTATGTCCAAGTGTCCCTGACCTGATTCCAAGGCTCAGGTTTAAGGAACTCCTGCTGGGAATGCCTGCCTCCCACCCCTCCAAAGCGTCTTTTACAGGAGCTCAGTGTTTCAGATGACCCCGTACAGGTTCACCTCCCCGAGGGCCACAGCCGGGAACTTTCACCTCCCCTGACCTGAGGGGAGACGGTCTTCCCAATCATCTACCCCTAAGGCTCCTTCTGGGCAGCTGGGGACCCCAGACCCCCATGAATCAGCTTATGGATTTGGCTTTTGGAGTATTTAACAATAGAGACAGTGTTAAAGAGGCAGAAAGGATTCAGGGACAACAGCAAAAGGCACAGTTTTTAGCGGCAGCCCTAACTCCTGCATCACCTCAGGGTTACCTGCGCTTGTGAAGACACATGGCAAGGACAAGATCCAGGACGCCTGAATCAGAGCCACTGTCTTGCTGAGAAGGGACCTGTTTTAAGTGCAGCCAGGAGGGGCAACTACAAGGATGAATGCCCCATGTTTGGGAAAAGTCCATCAGGACCCTGCCCCATATGCAAACAAAAAGGCCACTGGAAGAGGGGCTGCCCCAGGTCTGGAAGAGGGGGCTCCCAAACCAATGATGGCTGAGCTGACTGAAGACTGATGGGGCCCAGGAACTCCCTGGTTCCCAAAGGACACCTGGTCATTTCTCTAGAGAAGACTTCGGTAACCCTTGACGTGGCAGGTAGAAAAGTGTTTTTCTTATTAGATGCAGGAACTGGCTACTCTGTGCTGACTGATGTCCCTGGACACTTGTCCTCCCAATCCTGTGTAATAATGGGGGTTGACGGAAAGCCCCAAACCAAGTAATTCATACCCCAACCTCCTTTTAGCTGCCTGCTAGAAAATCTTACCTTTGCACATCAGTTTCTGCTGGTGGCTGAGTGCCTCATCCCCTCATTAGGAAGGGACCTGCTCGCTAAAGTCCAGACAATAATCCAATATGGAGACCCTTACATGAATGACACCCACCAAGAGAAATGACTGCTCTTGGGCTCTTGGCTTTGGGAGTCTGCCTCAGACCCAAGCCAGAGGTTCCCTTCCACCCCACATTGTTTCTCAAGTGAAACCTGCTGTCTAAACTGAGGTCCCTGACAGTTACTATCATCAGGCTACAGTTAGAAATGGGACCACATGGGGCTCTAGGCAAGCCTCTCCAGATCAAAGGCCGAACTGAGAACCGTAATTAAAAACTTCTCAGATCCAAAAAGGATTCTCAAAAGTGTTTGTAAGTAGATTGCCAAATGGGAGGCCATCTACCACTCCCAAAACCTCTCCTATTTATCTTAAGAGACTTACAAGTATTGAGGAAAGATTTTTCCTTTTTCTGGCTTTAAGGGAACAAAGTCTTTCTAGGAGAAACTTACCTTCCTGTGCCTTTGAGATACAAATATTCTACCTTGTCTTCTCCAGGAACTCTGATCTTACCATCTTTTAAGATGCAAATTTCAAAAAAGGGAGATTAAATAGTTTGGAACTTTACTTGTTAAGGACAAAGAAAAATTTCGTCTCTTTCTCACAAATATTAGTAAAAAGGTTTAGCCATCTAGATGGGCAACTTTAATTTGTTCTATCTGCCAGAAACCCAATTTAAACCAAACTTCTTTTGTAAGGAATAGGTTTTACATAGTTATATCTGATTCATGACTAAAATTTTAAAATGAAAACAGATATAAGTTCTCTGTTTTATATGTTTGTATGTCATAGATGCAAGGGTTTCCAAATGCAAGTGCTAACCACTATATATAAAAATAGATAAAAAACAAATTTCTTCTATATAGCACAGGGAACTATAGTCAATATCTTGTAATAACCTATGATGAAAAAGAATATGAAAACGAACATATGTACATATATGTATGACTGGGGCATTATGCTGTATGCCAGAAATTGACACATTGTAACTGACTATACTTCAAAAAAAAAAAAAAGGAAAAGTTAATTCCATAATTTATAGAGAGGCAGACCTGGGTAAGCTGCAAATACTTATCTGTAAAAGTGCTGTGTGCCACACTCCATATGTCAACAGAGAAATGAGGTTACTTGCCTCTAAAGAGAGAGAGCTGGGAGGGTGGATGGTGGTTCAGATCAGGGCCCCTGAGTCTGTGTGGCCGAACACAGTGGCTGCAGAGCAGTCATTTTCACAGGAAAGCAGGCACACATTCTACTGGGCACACACGAAGGTGGTCTCAGGGCCATGAGATCATCAGTAGTTTCACAGAAATCAATTTCCCAGTCTTCAGTTTCCATCTTTGGTCATTCCTAATGTGGATGAGTTCGAGGATTTGTAAGCAGGCCCTCCTTTCTCGCCTCTCTTTTCAAAGTAATCCTTTCCACACTTTCCCACAAAGGAAACGAGGGCACAGTTTTTACCCATCCTCATTCCTACCATGGTGCATCGCCTCGGAGTGGGAAAACCTCTGGAAGGAAATGAAAGAACAGATACATTGCAGTGGGCAGTGAGAAAGGGAATGACCGACTGCTATGGGCAAACCTTCTGAATTTAATAGTTTCCCAAGTATTGCCTTCAACACAAGTGAAAAAGAACCTAATCAAGTTATCATATTACATCAAATAATTACTTTTGATAAATAGATCGCCATGAGATTTTTGGCCTGTAACTGAGAAGGAATTTAGAGAACTGAGGAACTCTACTGAATTATTTTCATTCCTATCTGTTTTCTAACAAGCTTTTTTTTTTTTTTTTCCCCCTTTCAGTGTTTCTATTAAATAAGGAAAAGGAGTAATGAAGCTTAGGCTGGGGTCCACCTCATTCTAGTAATAGATAATATTTATCCTTGACCACATAAATTAATTTTAACAGCCCCATCCATTTTATTAAAAGATGCATTTCCAAAAATACTTTTTATAATTAGTAATTATTTATACATTATTTATATGTTGTTTTGATCAGTTATCAACTACTACTAATAATACTGATACCTCAATTGAGAAAAAATTTTTAAAACTTAGAGACTTGTGATCATAGAAGAAAATTTAAATTTCTCATTTAAATTTCTGTACTTATTCTATGACAGAAAAATGTGATAGGATGAACAAAAATAGACTTTCAAGCTTAAAACATTATATTTGAATAAAACTCTGTGATGAATGTTGAAAGGAAATATAAATTCAAGAAGAAGATGGGATAATGTAAAAATTTTGTATATTAAAGAAGAGATTGTCTTGCATTTTTCAAATGGATTGTGGTTGATGGAGTATCAAATATTCTTGGTAGAAGATTCTATTGGAACATATAAAAGAGTGATGAAAATGTTTATAATACACTATTTCTTACATCTCTACAACTGGTGGGGTGTATGGTAAGTTTGTAACAAGTACCCCAGAGGAGAAAAATCCCCCATTTTATAGCATTTTTTGATTTCAATAGTGTAAATATTTCTACAATAGCCAGTTTAAAGGAACAAGTAACAACTTGTGGTTACATACAATACAATACAAGTTACAATATAAGTGTGACCACTGAATGGTGAAATTCCTGAAAACTGAACAATTAGCCTCACAAACCTGTACCAGCCAGCTCTAGCACGTTGCTTATAATATGATATTGAATGCCAAAATAAAAATGTGTAAAGGCTATCTCATTTTCCAAGTCCCTTCATTTGGAAGCCCTTGCAAACATTTTTATAATAAACTTATTTGAAATAAAAATAAGTTCAGTATGTACCCTAAGCCCTTACTTTAAGCATCCACAGTGATCTGATCTTTTTCTTCTATATTGATTCCCCAAATTAGCTATACCTAAGAATTACCTATAAAACTTTGGGGGAAAAAGTAGATTCTAGACTCATACCTACTAAGTCAGACTCTCTAGTGGTGGGGTCCAGTTAGCTTTGCTCAGCAAGCACCGTGGGTGATCCTGCTGCCAGCCCAGTACTTCCGCTCCCCTAGGAAGTTCTGCCCCATAGGATCGGAATAAGAGGATTAAGAATCGACATAGAAGTCTTCCCTCACTGCTTCCGTGTACAAGTTACACAGCCTCAGCAGGGCTGGCTGTAAGCTTCTTTTGTTAGAGAATTTGGGAAGAGTTGTGTCATTTTCTCCTATATTGAAATGAACAATGCATTCCTGAGTTCAGTTTTGGAGCAGGGAAATAAGATAGGTCATTTTGGGGATGACAGAAATTCCTTAATGGTGGTACCTGAGATATTGAGCCGAAGCCAAAGAACATTCCTAGGAGGCATCCCTGCCCCTGAAATTACCCCAGGACCTCCTTTCCTGCCCCTTTTTTGACTCCCCACCACCACCACACACAAACGACCACCTTGGGGAGCTGTAAGAATGAAAGGAAATCACGTATCTGAAAGTGCTGTATAGAAGCTAAGGGCTATATTTTACATACAGAGAGAACAGAGCATTATTTCAAATGCAAACTGAGATAAAAGAGCAACAGTAAACGTCCATCCCCATGTGTGCACTGTGAGCTCCATGCCTAGTTATTGTTAGGACCATGGTGGCTCCTATGAGGTCCTTGGCGTTCCTTTTCCACGGGCTCTGTGGTGCCCATTGAAAGGTCTAATCCTGGACTGTCCTGGGCTTTATTGGGCCTCAGGACCCCACCCATGCTGTTCACCCATCATGTAGGAACTTAGGTGTGTGCCCTCAATATTGCCTATGTCTGTGGATGATGATGACTCCACTTCATTTACTACATTATTAGAGGAGAAATATATTATACTTCAGAGAAAACCCTGCTCTCTTCTGCTCCCAGTTTCTTCACTTATCTCTGGTCCCTGGAGTAGGGTTTTTTTTTTAATAGATCTCCCATTAATCAATCCAAACACAGGATGAAAGTTGGTTTAACTCCTTCCTGAGAGAGTGAGAATGGCTCCTCCAGGGCTGCTCAGAGGGGCAGAGCCTCAGCGAACCAGAACCTGACAGCTGGATGGGGTTTTCTACTCGTATTTCTTTTGTCCCTCCCAGGAGGCCCTTGGAATATAAAGTGCTTACTCATAATCATCATAGGAGGTTATATCCTCATTCAGAGCATATTAAAACATTTGTGTGAGCAATTAGCATTAGACATTTCTTGCTGAGACACTCCCAGGTGCTAGAGAAGTTGACTTGTTTGCTATGAGAAAACATTACACACTTTAATAAGTTCTGTGCCTTTTGCCTTAATAGCTAAATGGCTCACAGAATGCGATAAACATATATAAAAGCAAAGCATAGCATATAATTTAATACCCATGCATTTGTAGCTACAGTAAAACATAACAGATTTATCTGAAGGCCCTGTTTAGCTCTTCCTAGTCCTAGTCACCTCTTTCCCCCTTAGAGGGAACCACTCTCCTAACGTTGTTTCCTTTTTACGCATGATTTAATTTTTTTCACTATATGCGTATTTTCCATAAATAATTTGAAGTGATGAAACTTTACATATGTGAAATAATACTGTATATACCAATATGATTTTTTTTTCAGGATACTGTTTAAAAGTTTTACAAGTAGAGTATGTAGTTTTATATAGTTTAATGTTATTTATCTTTCCTTTTAAATTTCACTTCACACATTTTGGTTTTTAATCAACCTCAAATTGATTTTCTGTGTCATGTGAAGCAAGGACCATAATTTGTTCAACATGGAAAATAACTTGTCCTTGAAAAATCTATTAACCAGCCTATCTTTTCCCGTTGATTTTATCCCACGTCTATAGTATATGGAGTCTCCACACACCTGGGTCTCTGCTCTGTCCCATTGGTGGTCCCCTTCTGTGCCAGTCCCACACGGTCTCATTTACCCTAGTTGTACTTGGACTCTAGACTTAATAGTCTTAATAACTGATAGGCAACTCCTTCCTCTTCAAAATTATCTTAGTTATTCTCGGTCCTTTATTCTCCTATATGAATTTTACCATCACATTTTGAAGTTTTGCACATATTCTTACTAGGATTTTTAGTAGAATTGCATTAAATTGTAGAACAATTTTAGAGGAATCAATACCTTTAGACAGTTGAATTTTCTATCTAAGTAGGACTACTTTTATGTCCTATTTTTGAAATTTATTATTTATTTTATTATATCTTGTTTTTTATTTATTGTTATTTTATTTGTTCTATTATATCTTATTGTATTATTTATTTTATTATATGTATTATTTACTTATTTATTATTTATTTTATTATATCATATTTATTTTATTAAATCTTGTTATTTATTTTATTATTTTAATATATAATATATTATATTATTATTTATGTTATTATATCTTGCACAGCAGATGTTTGGATTTATTTCTGTATACTTCAGGCTTATTTTGCTACTGTCATTGTTTTTTTCTTCCACCAGCAAAATTTATTTTACTGTCCTGCGTCTGATAAACCGTTTCAATTTGAGTCTTGTGCCCAACCTAGAAAATTTTTCTTTGGTTCCCTTATTTTATTGTCCTGGTTCTATCTTTCTGAAATTTCGTTAGACAGAGGAAGTTGAGCTCATATTCATTCCCCATGTCCCTTAGTTCTTCAAGTTCTTTGTCTTTTCGCTCTATGTTTTAGAAAATTTTCATGAGTTTATCTTCCAGATTATTAATCTAGTCCTGAGGGATGATTATTTCAGGATTTGGCTGATGGAGGTACTAGATGTTTGATATCAGTGCTCATGTATTTGCTTTCCAAGAACTCATTCTCCTTTTATGATTGTTCTTATTTTATTACCAGACTTTATTTTTCCTTTTATAGATTAAGTATTCTCTTGTATCCCGGAGGGGGCTATTAAGAGTATTTTAAATTTCTCTCTGTTCCCTGCATTTCTTTTTCTTCGGGCTCAGGCATTCTGCTTATTGATCTTTGTTGTTTCCTTTGCTTTTTCTCAAATATCTTTTTGTCCCTTATGTTTTACTATGATGAAGATTAAATGAGTCAGTACTTATAAGCTGCTTAGAACAGGGCCTGGCACATAGCACATGCTTTATTAATGTTAGTAGTTTTTGTTAATTATGTCATTATCTCAATAACAACATAAATTAGGCTCCAATACTCTTTTTTTTTTTTTTATTGCTGTGTGATTGACACACAGCATTATATTAGCTTCAGGCATTTAATGCAGTGCTTCAGTATTAGTATAAATCATGAGATAATTTCCACAGTACATCCAGTTAACATCCGTCACTGCTCATAGTTACACATTTCTTTCCCTTATGATGAGACCTATTATTATTATTTTTTAAATTTTTAATAGACTTTATTCTTTTAGAGCAGTTTCAGGTGCACAACAGAACTGAGCAGAAAATATGGAGTTCCCACATAGCCTCCCCCTTCGCACATACACACTCCCCTACCCTCAACATCCCTCATCAGTGTGGCATATTTGGTACAATCGATGAGCCAACATGGGCATATTATTACCAACCAAAGTCCACAGTTTACATTAGGGTTCACTCTTGATGTTATACATTCTATGGGTTTTGACAAACGCATAATGAGACCTATTATTCTTAAAAGAACACTCCCCTGAGAAAATTACCTACTTGCTTTTGAAAGCAGTTCTCAGGGATTAGCCTACACATAAAGACTGCTGTTCTGCTTAGTGGGAGAGTGAGGGGGAACAACCAAGGCAAAGCTGTTAGAATGTCTTTTTAATTCTTTACTTTGAAATATCATCGAAACTTCTGGTAGTTTTTTTTTTCTATGTGGTTTATTGGCCCCCCTTTCTCCAGACTAGTTCTCCTTCAGTTGTACCAACTTGCTGTTCATCTTTCAGCAATTCCTCAAGTTTTTTGATTTCCTTATTTCACCCTTTCTCATGTTTAAATAAAGTTGTAGATTTATCCCTTATCAAAAGCCTTTCGTCATCCCAAGAATTATGCTGCAGGAAGTGAGACAAAATTATGTTTCTCCCATAAATTTGACTCAAATGCTGTTCTTTGGATTTTGCATCAAGAAAAACTGTGAGCGATCTTGGTGAGAGCATGTTCGATGACTTAATGGAAGGGATGCAGACCACAGAGGGCTGAGGAGTGAGTAGTGGTTGCACTGGACAGTGGTAGCATTTCTAAATTCGACTGTCGCTGGCTATTTGACACGTGACGTGTGTCTCTGTGTAACAGATGCAATAGAAATAATCATGTGCTGTTCCAGCAGAACCGTGCAGGGCAGCACGTGCTCCACGGTGCTGGAAGGGCAGATCTTGTACAGAGAGTACAGGGCCCAGGAGGCTGGGGGTTCTAGTCCCAACACCTGTTCAAACACAGATTTGTTAAGTTGCCTTGAGTAAATTACTTTAGCTTCTCTATAGAATATTATTTCCTGTCTCCTGCCCACCTCAGAGTTGCTCTGTGAGGATTCATTAAGCAAAGCACTTAAGGTTTTTTTTTTTGGTTCAAATGTGTACAATCTGTCAAGGTTACACAGTGACAGGCCTCTCACTGCCAGTGACCAAGAACACCTTCTCTAAGCCAGTGCTTCTGAGAGAGCCACGGCCCACCTACATGTACATCGCCTGGGTTTCATTGTTAAAAAGATTCCTGAGCTGCAGCCCAAACCTACTGAATCAGAATTCATCTGTGGATGGGCCTGATCATCAGCAGTTTCCAGTCCTTCTGTGCGTCTCACCCAGGGCCAAGGTTGGAAGACGTCTGCTCTAGGGCAGGGAGCTCTCTACACCTGCCAGCAAAAGAGCCGGGTCATGTTCTCCTCAGGTTTACATCTATTTCTATGTCAAAGGACAACCACAACTTAAATTTTTTATGATTTTTTAATCAGCGTAATTAGGATGCTCTTAACAGCAAACTTTCTGGGGGGAAATGGGCTTGCTCTGAAGCCCACACTGAGGGTGAGATATCAAAGTGTGGGCGACAGTCACACATTTCTTTCACCTTCATCTTGGAACATATTGCTACCACCTCAGATACAGTTTTCAAGTCGTACATTGAGTCCTTTTCCCCTCAGTTATCTGCAGGGGTAAGAAGGAAGTCAAGTCTCCAGATCCTTCTGTTACCTTAAAAGGGGAAGGGAAAAAGACCCCAGTTTTGTCATATCCGAAAGATAAGAATGTGAATGGGAGATGGTGTGTTGTGTAGCAAAAGATTTTAAAGGATTTATTAGCAAAGGGAAAGTACCCCTCCAAGAACGGGAGGCGGGCTGATCCCAGGGCAGGTAGCAGTGGTCTCTGTTTGCCCCCTTCTCTCACACCCTCGCTTAGAGGGGGTCTCTTGGTTGGTTGATGGCTCTTGCCCTCAGAGTGCTTGGTCACGCTTGTCCCCTTTTGTGCATGTCCTCACCCTTGAGGCACACAGAAAAACCCGTGGCGGGAGGGAGGCACTAAATTGCAGTGCTAATTTTATTACTATGAGCATTGGGTCATGTCTGCTCAGGTCCTTGTCACTCCTGCACAGTTGCAGCTGTCGGGTTTTAACCAGTTTCTTGCTGGCTCTCATTTAGAGGCGGTAAAGCCCCTTTATGCTGAAGGCCGACATACCACAATCTTCCAGACCGTCCTCCATTCCTCCACCTTATCTGCCTGATGTCCCCACATACCTAACTACCTAACACTTCCATCTGTCACTGCAGACAAATGTAGGAGAGAGGGAAACTACACTGGCCAAACAAAACTGTAAAAGAGGCCCAGCCTTAGAAATCCGAGGAGAGCCAACGGTTCTACTGAGACCTTTCGACATAAGAAGCCTGGAGACTGGGACCGTGTAGACACGCAGAGGAAATCCTGTTCACTGCCACAGGATCAGTCCTTGGAACCAGGGCTCTGCCCATGGCGCCCTGAGCAACTGGGGGCCGTGCCCTCTGGGTGGTGGTCGGAGCAGCAGAGGGTCCCCAGGCCCAGCTCGCCTCCTTCCTGCCCGGCTCCCTCACTGGTGGGTGAGGGACAGGGCTGTACCCACCAGGAAGGTCTTTCAGTTTTAACATGAAAGGAAAAACTGTAAACCGAGTGTCCACACACCTTGGTGAATATCTTCTGTCACATATTTCATAAGTTTGGTTTTGACACAATTGATTCCACGATATCAAGTGACTGAAAAAAAATCTCTTTTTCACTAAATGAGAAGTTTCTTTGAAATAATTATATTCAATTTATTGTTTTTAAGGGTAAAAAAAAAAAACCCCTCATGGAATTTGCATTCTACAAACTGTCTAACTGAATTTTTTCTTTTGCCAGAAGAATGACACCAACTTGAAAGAAAAACCTTTGTAGACACTGTCTCTTTAGCATCCTGTCAAAATCTTTACAAATGTGGTAATGAGGTCACTGGTATTTTTTTTAAATTATTTTTTTAATTGAAGTATAGTCAGCTACAATGTGTTAATTTCTGGTGTCCTCATTGATATTTTAAAAGTCACTATTTAATTCTGAACTGAAAGCAAACTATTCCATATATGATTATCATTATAGTAGCAAAAATTACCGTGCATATTGTGCTGGGGGACCTGCTGGTCCTGACCGTGTAAGGCCTCCCCTCGAAGGAGACGAGAAGCCACTGAAAAGCTTCAGTGAGCGAGTCAAGTGTTGTTATAGGCAAAAGTCAAGTGTGCTTCTTTGCCATCTGGGAGCGTCTATGTTTGGTCTTTTTCTGAGAACACATCATTAAATAGTTAAATATTCATCATGTCCATTGATTTCATTTAATAGTTAGGACTTTGTATTGTCTCATCGGAGACTTGATTTCAGCATTTTCCCAGGAATTATTCAGAAGGAGTCATGAAGAAAGCAGATATTTTCATTCAAAGTAAAGCAGAGAGTTGAAGAGACCTGGTAATTCAGAAAGAGTTGGTTATTTCAGTGCTAAACCCTAGGGCTTGTAACAATTAGCAAAATCTAACATCTGAATGAATCAATCACAGCTCTGTTTTCCTCTTGCAGGAAAGGCAGGGAGACCTTAATGAGTCTCTGGGTATAAATGAGGTAACTATTCCGGTTTATTTTTTTCCCAGCCCTCAGTCTTTTCTTCAACCTTTCATTAGAGGTTTTGGGTCTTTCCACTGTATAATTTCTCTCAGATAATGGGCAAAGAAGAGGGAAAAAGGCATAAAATCAATCAAATTGTCAGGAGGCTTGCTAAGTCAGAGAAAAAAAAAAGTTTTCATCTATTTTTTGTGACAAATTGGATTATATATCTGACAATAATGCTGTTAGCATTTTAATTCCATATGATTATATGAATGAGCTCCTTAGGGCACCGACCACGCAAACCAAATTCTGTTTCTCCACTCTTCCCACACAGGCTTGCTTTCTGCCCGGCGCATGGAAATGATTTCATAAACGCTTTCTGAGTTAAATGAGGTTTTGCCATCCCTGGTCTTGTAGCTCGTTCAAGGGCGCAGCTGCCAGTCGAGGTGCTGCAGAAGACAGTGGCTGGAGCCCTTGAGGAATAAGATTTTGAAAGTGTGTTTTCCTCTCAATACAATGTTCATGACCTGAGTTCCTGGGGACTAAGGGGTGGTTGCCTTTGAATGCTTCAGCACACTAAGGAGAGAAAGTAGAGGGTTAGTAATTCTAAGAATCTACAGATCCCAGTTGGGGGACTGGGAACCAGCAGGCTTGAGAGAGTCGATGCACAGATAACAGATGTATTTTTCATGAATAACAAAATATTTTGATAATAAGGAAATTTCACATTAAAAATCTGGAATTTTTTACTTCTCTTGGAGTTTAGTCGATTGGACAATCCTTGGCAATAATGCTTTGGAGCTGAAGAGAGGCTGGTCTCTTGCTGCAACCGCAGTTCTCTGGTCTAATATGTGAACTTGTACTGTTTTATTTTGGGCCTTTAGATATTTGGGTTTGTAACTGCTCCTCCACCCCCGCTGTAGAGGCTTAACATTTAGAGTTAACCAGGACAAATTGGATATTTTTTTGGCATTTGAAAACCTTTGCAAAGACCTTTCGGTGAATTAAATTTGTACTTTCTTAGAACCCCCATCAGGAACTCCATGCATATCCTGAGGTTCTACCAACACCCGTTCCAAACAGTGAACTTGGACTCTCACGTAGGAGCATTTGGTAAATGGCCCTCCTGACAGTGAATCCCAAAATACGTGGGGTCTGTCTTTTTATCGCTTGTAGCCTCAAAGATCTGATCCACGGTGTCAGCGGATGTCACGAGGGTTACAAGTGTGATGGGGTGCAGGCTGATGCTTCCCTCGGCCATCCTGACCAACAGCAAGGCTATGCTGGCCTTTATATCCCACATTCAAGTAAATTTTCAAAAATGGCAAAATTATTTTTATGCTTGCTTTAATTGTGGACTTAACATTTGAACCTCTCTTGTGAGTGAGCCCAGAGATCTATGGAATATAGTAATTTATAATTATGTGGAGTCTAGTCTTTGGAGACTGGAAGACATTAATCACTTTACTAGTTAATGAGCCTTACCAGCCACACATACGCATGTCGCCATGTGGCATTATTGTCCCATTTTTATTTTTATCTATGTGTTTTATGATGGTGTATATATATATATATATATATAGTTGTCTCTGAATAGGAAAATGTCATGGGTTTATTCTAATAAAACTAAGCAATTTAAGTAGATCCCTCAGTTTACCTCAAGTGCAGATTTCAAATATTTTTTCCAGATTTGGGAATCATTTCCAGTAATAAATTACATGGCATGTTGGCAGGAACCTTTCTCTAGGCTCTGTCTTTAATTTTGGCAGTTGCTAGTATATTTATTTCACTCCTTCACAGGCCTGCTTCTCTAAGCTTAGTAATATTTTTATGCAGAGTCACAGAAGCCCTATGTCACTCGTCCCAGTGATGTATGTGAACTGAGAAGACGGCTTGTCTTACAAATTCTGAGAAAAGTGCTTCATGCCGAACCTCTTAACGGTGGCCTCTTCTCAGAGGATAACTCAAATCTATTTTTTTCATGAAGGTTCATTGCCAAAGTTTAAATATCTATAACTTTAAATGAAGTAGGAATCATAGTTTTGAAGTCCCAAAGCGTAAAAGCATAAGGTCTAAAATTAATAATAAACTACATGCTTCTACAGATACAACAGGTGTGTGGAAGACCTGTGCTACCTATTTGACAAGGAGAAGCAAAAATTAAATGTCCAACATGCAGGCTTACTTTTCCATTTGCAAAAGGAGGCAGGCTAATTTATTAATTTAATCTATGTAGAGATATGGGTGGCAATGGCTTGAGGGGAAAGTAAAGAGGCAGGCCAAAAAAAAAAAAAAAAAAAAAAAAAAAGCAGAGGAGACCAAAAACAAGCATCAGAGCAGAAATAGCTCAATGCCTGATGAATAACCAATTCCAAGAAGTCACTGACTAATGAGCTGAGTGAGCCCAGAAGTCCGGAGTCCCTGCGGAGCAGTGTCACACCATGGTGGCCACAGGAATGGCGAGAGCAAGGGCAAGAAACAATAAAAACACATGCAAACAGCATCGAAAGTAGGACAAAGGATTTGAGACAGTTCGTTTTCCCAGCCTCAACTGTCTTACTCTCTTAGGTTGGTGTCAGTTCTGGTGAAATTTGACAGCGAGAGCACAGGAGAAGGTACCGGGAGCCAACTGGACGATAATGCAGGGAAATCCCTGTTCTCGGAAGCATCTTTCTAACAGTTCAGAGAAGGAAGTACAAACTTACTGTCATTCCTGAATTCCTCCCTTAAGTCAGGCTTATTTCTTGACTACACGGTAACTTATTTCTTTATCTTTTGGCCAATAGTCAAGAATCTTTCTTTCAGTTATAGAGAAGCATCCACGAGGATGTGGAATGGGAATCAAGGAGCCAAAGGAGGACGGACAAAGGTTGTGGGGCCACAGGCCACCCCTCACCGTCACTAGACCAGCCCCAATGCCCCATCCCATTCCCAAAGCATCACCTGCCCTGATCCCAGATCCCAAAGGACCCCCGGCCCCACATGAAGCAAGCCTTTGGGAAGAATGGGTTTCTTGTCTTTCACACAACCCTAGCTATAATCCAATCATCTCCCCAGCTCTTCTCATTCCCTCTTCTCATTCCCTTAGCTTTCTCTGGCATCTCCCTCAAACACAGTTTAAGCTTGGAATCTTCATTTGTAAAGGATCAGCATTGGGACTTCACGAGAATAGTGTTAAGAATGATTTTAGTCTCCTCTATTGACCCAGTCCAGGGCTGCCATCTGATAACTGCCCTGAGATACTAGTACTAATCAGATGCACTGATTTTCAACACTGTGTCTGGTCCAAAACCAGAGGGAATGCCAAAGATTTAAAGCAAACGTCTCTACTATTCAGGAAGACATCATCGTCTGCTTAGGAACTCTTGACCCAGTCTGGTAAGTACCACTATCTTTTCATGAAGCACCTGTCAATTAGTTACCTCCCTCTGGGCATAATAAGCTAATGTAGAACAGTTCTGTCTGACAGAAATATAATGAGGGGCACAAAGAGGAATCACACGTGCAATTTCAAATTTTCTACTACCCATGTTAAAAAATTCTAAAAAAGGTGAAATTAATTTTCATAACAAAATATGATTTCAAAATACAATCAATATAAAATTATTAATGAAATCTCTTACATTATTATTTTGTGTGTGTCCTAAGTTTTCTAAATCCACTGTGTAGTTTTTGCTTATAGCAAGTTTCCATGTGAAGGAGTTATCTTCCAAAAGCTTGATAATTCTACTGTGTCAGAACAGGGCGGCTCTGGCCTTAAATAGAGGGGCCTGGGGAGAAGAGTTTCTCTTTCTCAGATCTTCTGGGATTCCTTTGAGCCACACAGTTCCCTAAAACAAAGTAATTGTATGTCATATATAATTTTTCTTTATGACTTAAAATATGTACTAAAGATCCTTCCACTTTTCAAAACACTGATTGTGATTGATTCTAATTTTTTGCTCTTTGCCAAATGGGGGACTGCTCTGCACCTCTGTTCATCCTCCAACACCCCCCACACACCCCTACACAGAGGAGAACTTACCACACACTTTAAAGGGCCACATACTTTTACCATGGTGTCAAGATCTGCTGTAGACGACTCATCAGGTTTTTCCTCAACTTAACCCGCAAAACTGAGAGGCAAGAAAAGATGAACTGTGTTCTTTCCATTTCACTGAATCTTGCTACTGCAGGGGTCAATTCATACTGGTTTGGGGCTTGAACACCGGCTGTACTATTTACCAAGTGGTGGCCAGTATGCATCTATTCTCACTTAGAGGAAGAAAGAAAAGTGCTTGCTGTGCTTCATGACACGTGGACCAATTCCGAAGGCTGCTCAGGTTAAACTGAGGATTTGTCTTGGTTTCATGCCCCGTCTTTGTGTGATAACCCCTCCATTAACATGTACACTCGGGTCTTAGTTTACTTTGGTTAATTTTTATCCATCACTGATCTTAACTCTAAGACAAACAATAATTCTCTATATAATGTTAATGTAAACGAATATGTATTTTGAAGTACTTACTGATGACTAAACATTGTTTAATCTGCAGCGTTTTGGAAGAAGTGGCTTCTTTTCCCAAGCTGTTTTTCTAGGTCCGGAGATCGGTGCCTTAGCTCTGAGCTTTCAGGCTCCCAAGAGACAGGAACAAACAGAAAGCTGTTGTGTGTGCAAATGCCCCAGCTTTAAAACTGGGCGCCTATCTTTAAACAGGAAATGTTTCATTCAAGAGACACGCACTCTCCTCTTGAGCCCGAATGAGCCTTCCTGGGTCAGAAAGGCCTGGAATGTTCTGTGTTGGTGAGGAGGTTGGTTCCCAGGGTCGCTAGAAGGCAGCCTACAGAACACTTGGCCGAAGTTGAATGTCTTCAAGAATGCCCTCCAATGGGACAGAGCCAACAGAAGGGTCTAAGGACTATGGGTCAGACTTTCTGGAACTCAGCAGATCTGTCTGGAATGGATGCAGAAGAGTTGAAACATCAATTTTTCTAGTTTTATATAGAAAAGTCAAACTGACTTTATTTTAGATTGAGACGATAGTATTTGATCATTCCTCTTTTATTTCCAGAAGATGTAGAGTAACAGAAACACAGTCTGGACAGAAGAGCATCAGTAAGAAATTTAGCTGTTAGACTTTATATGAGTTCCCCCCTTTGTACAACTTCTGCAGAGGATTGCCCTGATAATCTTCTTTTCTTCTGGGCCTAGCCTGGCACCCACTACATCTTTAAGAAATATTTGATAAATTGGTAAACAAAATACCCAAATTTCTAAATTTCCATGGTGAGTACCATGAGAATAATGTTGAAGGATACACTTTCAGTTAATACAGGACTGAGAATATACTGGTTCAGGTAGATAGTTACCAGCTGAAAATTTGTTAAATCATTGCAATATTTTCAGAGAGGTTGGGAAACACTCTCTTCTGCCTCCACTGCTCCCATCCCCCACCCCCACCTCCCAGATCCATTCATTTAAGCATCAACAGATGACTGGATAAAGGAGCTGTGGTATATTTATACAGTGGAATACTTCTAAGCCACAAAAAAGAATAAAATAATGCCATTTGCAGCAACATGGATGGACCTGGAGATCATCATTCTAAGTGAAGTAAGCCAGAAAGAGAAAGAAAAATACCATATGATATCACTCATATGTGGGATGTAAAAAAAGAAAAAAGAAGATACTAATGAACTCATCTACAAAACAGAAACAGACTCACAGACACAGTAAACAATCTTTTGGTTATTGGGGGAAAATGAGTAGGAAGGAGTAAATTTGGGAGCCTGAGATTTTCAAATGTTAGCCACTATACATAAAAATAGATTAAAAAATGAATTTCTTCTGTATAGCACAGGGGACTATATTCAATACCTTCTAATAATCTTCTAATAATAATAAAAAGAATATGAAAATGAATATATGTGTGTGTATATATATACGTATGACTGAAACATGCTGTATACTAGAAATTGATACATTGTAACTGACTTTACTTCAAATTAAAAAAAAAAAAGAAAAGAATGAAGGCCTGTTGCAGCAGGGGGTCTACACTGGCCATTGCTTCTAATTGGGCAGGTCTGGCTGGCAGTGCCTGGACCGAAATATTTTGAACGTACTCCTCAAGTGTGTACAGGAAAAAACCCTTCGGGAAAGCATATGATGTTAAGTGTCAAGATACATTTATTCTCAGTGAAAAACATTCCTGAAAGAATTTTTTGAAGGATTTTTTGTTGTTACATTTTCATAAGACTCTCAAGAGCACACTGTGAGAGAAACTAACTGAAAATAGGGACCCTTTCAAAAAAATAAATCCCATTCTGAGTTAGTTAATATGCACTCTTTAAAAGCTCATTTCTCTCTCTTACGATTTGTTTGGCTATGCTGTTAAACGGTTTCTGCCTGAACCTGGCATTGCACTGGTAACATGTTCTAAACAGTGTGAGAAAAACAAATGATCAGATTTTATCAGGGGTGGGGAATATTTACAAATCCTCAATTAAATTTTCAGTGCTTAGTCACAGGGGACAAAAACAAGAAAGAATACTTGAGAGAAATATTTGAGACAAAGAAGGTAAAATTAAAGCTGTTGGTTATGGACACGTCTGATGCATTTTGTACACGTGTAACTCTCTATACTACATTGTGTTACAATTTACCTTGCAGTCCAAATCTTAACTTCTGTTTTGTGTTTGAGGGGTAGGGAAAATGGACAAATTATGTACAAGGTTAATAAGCCAACAAAAGAACAAAGTCAAAGGATTTTTATAACCTGATTATGTAGTTTTGAGCTCTTTCTGATTTTTCTGGGTTTTTTTTTTGAGATAAAAGTTTTTGTCTTTTTTTAATGTAAAATTCTGTAGGTAGATGTAAAAAACAGTTGTGGAAAACTCTCGTATCAAACATTTATATTACTGTTCTTGTTTTTTTAAACATTTTTTATTGAGTTATAATCATTTTACAATGTTGTGTCAAATTCCAGTGTAGAGCACAGTTTTTCAGTTATGCGTGAACATACATATACTCATTGTCACATTTTTTTTTTGCTGTGAGCTATCACAAGATCTTGTATATATCTCCCTGTGCTATGCAATGTAATCTTGTTTTATCTATTCTGCATATGCCTATCAGTATCTACAAGTTTTGAACTCCCAGTCTGTCTCTTCCCTCTCCTTCACCCTTTCTGATGTTTTTATATAACTAAATCAATGATCGTTTTAAAATCCTATTTTATACCATTGCTGAGAACACATTTTATTACTGAGTATTCTTTTTTATAGAATGAAGCTTCAATAATGTGACAGAATGCTGAATTTTATTAGGCAACTAAAACTATAAAAAAAACACATGAAGTTATTTTTAGAGAATTGAGTGATGGAGGTCTTGTGAAGGTTTTATTAGCAACTGTCAGCTGAACTGGACAAGTAGTTTTGGTTAAGCATAGTAGGAAACTGATCTGTTTTATCGTAGTCAAAATGCTTTCACTAAAAGTACTGGAGTACAAAGACACATCCACCACAGCTTTGCCTTGGGACAGGTCCAACCTTAGGAGTTGTATCATGAATTTCAATCCTCCAAATAAGTTTATTCAAAGGCATAAGATAAATAAAAATAAGGCCCCCAGTAAAGGCATGAGATCCTAGGAGGTCCTTACCACGAGGAGCTGGTGTTAGGAAAGTCAGACTTTTTGTTTGTTTGTTTGTTTGTTTGTTTCGTAGGACTGGTTTTCTCAGATTCAGGCTGTTTTAGGAAATGTTTTCTCCATTTGCTACACTTTTGCCAAATATTGTTCTTTCCCTTTCTCTTCAAAATCTTTCTTAGATCCTCCACTAAAAAAAAAATTTTTCTATTAAAAATCAGTATTAATGATTCAACAAATTCTTACAGATATAACATAAAAGTTTTGGGGTATGTTAAATAATTTCTAGTATTAATATAGTGTAATATAACATTTTTATTTTTACTACCTTTTTTTTTTTTTTTTACCATATGAAGAGAACATCATCTGAGAATCTGAGAAAGATATTTTGGAATTAATTACAGAACAGATTTCCATGCCAAGGATGAGGATATATGCTAGTCAGTGCCTTCTCTTTATTTCAAAACCACTGTGTAATAGACCATAAAGTAATTTAAAATCTACCTTTAAGAATCACAGTGGAATTAGGGGCCTTAATTATTAGAAATGGAAGAGATTTTCAAAGTCATCTAGTCTATGGTCTTCATTTTATGAATGAGGGAACTGAAGCTTGGAGAGGATCAAAGACTTTTATAGGATCATGCAGCTGGTTAATGACAAAACTAAAACAGCCACCAAGGATTCCTGGTCCCCATTCTAGCCCTGTGTACATACACCACGCGGCCTCTTTTTTTTTTTTTTTTAGTGCATTTATTGTGATATGGTTCCTGTACAGTAAACTACACATATTTCAAATGTACAACCTGATGAATTTTGATAGCTGTATACACCCATGAAACCACCACCACAATCAAGATAGTGAATATTTCCATCACTCCCAAGAGGTGCAAATTCCGAATTCCTAATTTTCCTTTCCCACTCCCTTTACCCTCTGGTAATCACAAGTCTGTTCTCTACATCTGTGAGTCTGTTTCTGTTTTGTAAATAAGTTCATTTGTGTCCTTTTTTTTTTTTTTAAGATTCCACATATAAGCAATATCATATGGTATTTTTCTCTTCCTAACTTAACTTCACTTAGAATGATCATCTCTAGGTCCATCCATGTTGCTGCAAATGGCGTTATTTTATTTGCTTTTATGGTTGAGTAGTATTGTTTCCTCTTCTATATCAGCAAAAATGTAAATACCATTATTGAACAAAATGTAGTTTTAAAAACCACTATCCAGTATGCACATACATCCTTAAATAAGAGTGTGTCTTAGAGCACAGCAATTAATAATGTGTAGTTTTTCAATTAATTTTTTTATTAGGTAGTCTCCATCTTTCCAGAAAAATATAAATATTTTGATGAAAACCTGAAACTTTTAAGGAAAAATCATTTGAAGACTAAACTTAGATAAATTTGAAATGGAAAAATAAGCTTTTGTCAATCTGTGAGGCACAAGATTATAGTAAACTAGACCCCTTGGCTCCAACCACACTGGCTGGTCAGGGGACACTGCAGATCCTCTGCACCCACACGGGCAGTAGAAGGTTGATTCTTTTTCTACTAGTGCAACACATCTATAGGAGATGTTAAATATTGGTTTGGACGTAAGGGACCCTCTGAAAGCAGATCACACGCACCCTTGTGCACTGCTCCCACAGTCAGATCAATGTCTCCCTCCTCTCTTCCAGCCTCCACGCCAGACCCTTCTGAAAATCCCTTATCTTATTGCTTTGCAAAACTCAAATCTTGTCTATCAGTCCTTGACTCTGACAGTAATGTATACTTCATTTTCCAGGTAGAGAAAGTCTGAGTCATAAAAATCAATAACTTTACAAAGTAGATATTAATTAACAGTAACTTGGAAATGATCCAAAAGAGAAACAAAGCTATTTTCACCATTAGTAAATCCAAGTGAATCATAAAACTTTCAGCGGTGTTTGGATCAAAGGAGAGACTGCTTTCTCCAGCTAACTGCAGTCACATAGGGATGTAAGATAATTTTGCTATATGAAAGTTCTTAACATCTTTTATATTTTTGTTATGTATTACCTTTAATTAAAATTTCTAGATAGGACTGAAATGATCAAGGTCTATTTTTTTAATCTAATTATACATTAAGAAAAAACATTTCTCTCCAAAATATCAAAAGCCAAGTGTGTTAACTTCAGATATTCCAAACTCGAAAATATTTCAAGGCACTTACTTTTTCTATTTAACTCTCATGGTAAGCTAATGTATGCTTAAAGTATTCTTATCTTTTAGATCACAACTTTAGTTTCTTAAAATATAAAAATTAAATCAAATTAATAGAAAGATTTCTGAGAAATAATTTCAGTGGAAGGTAAAATACACTAAAATCATTCAGGTATACATGGTAGATTTCATTGCCTGAATTAACCAGGAATTGCCTTAAAAATACACACTTTAATACATAAAATCTATTTCAGAATGCTATCCAGTTAGATTACACGTTTATAATAGCATTGCTTTAAAAGTGAAACCAATGAATTGTTTCGTTACTCAAACTGAGCAAAAATACTGAAACAGTCTAAACAGAAAAGGTAATGAAGGAAAATGCGTAGGTGGTGGCTGATTTATGTCTGTTTCAGTCTTTCGGCTCTTTCAGACGACATGCGGTTTAATAATTTAGTTTGAAAGCAATAATTAAACTCTTTCTCCATGTATCCAATTTGTTTCTGACCAGCCACTCTCCTGCGTGCTACTAGGTGCCAGTTAACAAGACAGATGAGCCGAGAAACTACGAGTCTCCACACCGCCGAGGGGCAAATGCTTCCAGAGCTCACCTGCTTTAGGAAAAGTGATGGAACTGCAATGCTCACTGCGGCATTTTCAGGATTTATTTCAAGAGAAGAGCAAGAAGCAAAAAAGGGCATTGGGAGCCCCTGCCACCCTCCTTCCTTACGGAATTTTATCATCAGCAATGAAGGGGCCAAGAAAAATCTGTCTTCTTTTGTTTTTCTTTGCTATCAATTTCCTCTCTGAAATAAGGAAGTCTAAACAAAGTAGACTGGTTTTTGAAATTTTATATACCTATATAGTATAATATATAATATTTAACTTTGAAATGAAGTTGTATATAATACATATACACACAAACATATATATACACATATTGTATACACATAAATTTATATGTGGATAAATGCATATGTGGATAAATTTGTATGTGGATAAATGCATGCATATGATATATACACACATACACGTAATGCACATACCTTCCAGTTTTAGGTGTACTTAGATGTGTAACTTAGAACAGTCAAATCCACGTTAGAGAGATGACAGAAGCTGCCAGTTTTCCTGAGGTTTCCAAGCCTACTTCAACCAGCAGAAGGACTGAACGTCACCATCATGAATGTGCAGGCTCAGGGTCAGTGGTTCCGCTGTACCAGCCACACATCTCCAAGGCCGACAATGAAAGGCCTTCCCACTAAGGCTTAGGGTGGGCCATGGCTGATTGAGGAGGCAACACCGAGTAGATTGTGATTTATGGAGAAATGGTGGTTTATGTTAAAAAAAATAAATAAATTACAGGAGAAGGCAGCAGTTTTGCCATCTGTTTAGATGCTCACTTTGGCATTACTATAACTTTGAGGGAATAATGTTTAGTGTGACTCACCCACATACTTCTTTAGCGATGGTGTTTGAGATGCAGGATACTTGGAAAGGGGGGCGCTGGTTATTCCCACGAGGACAGGCAGCAGGAGCGGGCGGTGGTTCACAGCCTCCAGCAGGCCCCTGGGCTCTTCTCTTTCTCTGGGACCAGCTGCTTTTCAGATCCAAACATGAGCCGAGACCAACCCTTTCGGGTCAGAGATGACGGGAAGGAAGCAAGGGCCATCCTATGATACCATCTTGAACAAAATGAAAAAAGTTGGCTGTAGGACAAGACAAGCATGTTCAAAACATGGGTTAGTGGCCTGAGTCAGCTGTGGGTGGTCTCTTAACATGCACTTCAAGGCCACCCAGAAGCCCACCTGAAAGGGTTAAAATGTATTTAGACGTTCAAGTTTCCTTTTTTTGTTTTTTGTAGGTAAGTGGTCTGAAGGTCCTTGGGCTTCTATTTTTTTATGTAACTGAAGATTAGTTACTAAAACGGAAGTGCATTTTTGATATGTGCTACCATTTGATGAGAATAAACCAAAACTAGCATGATGCTAAAGTTTGCTAAAGACTTTAATTCCATAACCTTAACAGAATTCCAGTGGTTTAACAATGTTATCACTCTCTTCCTGTAAAGGAGAGCTAGTAAGTGGTAAAAGTCACAACTTGAAAACACTTCTCACACTAGCAGAGGGCTCCTTATAGCTCACTCAGCTGAATAAGAGCTTGGATCCCAGCACTGAGTTTCAAGCACCTTTATAGCCTGGAGCAAGAGGTCAAATCTAAGACAAGGACATTTACTTAGGAGTAAAATTTGCAGAGCATTAGCCATCATTTTTAAATACCAGCTGTAAAATGCAGAATTGGGTAGTCTCTGCTTTATAGTTGCTCCTGAGAAACCACATCAAAGTTTAGGAAGGACATCGATGAACTAGAGTTTGTACAGGGGAGGGTGGTGGTCGGGGAAACATGCACAGTTAAGAGAACCGGCAGGGTGCACTTCGTGCAGAAGGGATTTAGAGTAAACGAAATAGCTGTCAGAGGGATTCTTTATTCCACAGAGCTGTGTGGCTTCATTTGCAGAAACCCAGAGATGAGATATGTCAGGCAGCTCCATGAAAGAATCTTCGGCATCTCAGCTTCCTACTCTGAAAGAGGGTAAAATTGTGATCCTTGTGCCAGGCACAGTGAGGAAGCACTGAATTAGCATCTGAAATCCCTGAGGCAGGCAGGGGGTGCTGTGAAGTACTTCTCAGTTCTCTTTTGAATGAAGGACCACTTTTCCTAGCTGCTGGGACAGCGGCTGACAGACAGCTCTCAGCTCCTGGGAGGTTGTGGAAATGGCACATCTGGGATCAGGCACATGCAGGGCTGGGGGACACAAGAAAAGCGGCACAGGCAGGTAGCCCAGAACTCCGGGAGCCCCATGCCATCTACTATTGCTGCCCCAGTTTCTCTCCCTCCGCTCACTCCTATAGCTACATTGCAGGGCAGGGGGTGGGGACTCACTTAACAGCAAAGGAAGTGAAGCAGAGGGCACATGACCATGAGATTTAGTGATTGTATCCCATGCCACACCCCTAGAAGCCATCAGGCTGTCGGAATAACTAGACAACTTGTTGAAGGCACAGCTGAGGTACCACATTGGTGCCCCACTAAAGGAATAATTCAGGATTCAGTACACACACTACCCAGTGATTGTTATACGGTGGTGTGTGCTCAGAGTATGGAATTCAGGCATAGTCCAAGTAACTGATGTTTTTCATCTAACATGATGTCTCTACCTTCTCTTTGCATCTACTCTTGGGTCCTACGTAATCCATCACATAACAACTAGAGTGAATTTTTAACAACAGAAATCAATCATGTTCTTTCTCTGTTGAAAAGTCTCCAAGGATTCCCATTGTCCTCTGGATAAACTTCAAGTTCACGGTCCCAGGCTACCCAGACCTTCACTCCTCCTCCCACTCTTGCTCTGCGCACTCTGGCCAGCTGCACTGGCTTCCCTCCTTCCTGAGCTCATTGAACTCTTTCCCGTATCAGGAGCTGGCTTCACCCGGTGGTCCCCTCTGCTTGGAATGTACTTTCTCTGGATCCTCACGTGACCAGCAGCTTCACTTCCTTCAGGCCCCTGGAAAGGTATCACTCACTCTATCGAAAATACCCCTACCCCAACCATCGTAACTTAATTATTTAGTTTGCTTTAATTTTTTTTCAATGTACATGAAACATTGTACGTGTAACAATTTCTCATGTGACAGTTAAATAAGTATTGTTATTTAAGTATTAATTGCTATTTAGGTATTATATGTCTGAATCTCCACTCTGTAAGTTCCATGCGGATGAGTGTTCTTCCACTCCTGTTCACTTTTACATCTGCAGCACCCAGAACGTGGCTGGGCATGTGCTAAGCGCTTAGTTTGGTGAGTTAATGAATGATGTGGATATTTATTAAATGTTGACCACCTGATGGCTTCAGTGAATCAGTTGCCTTCTTTTGCAGTGGATTTGGTTTATTCCCCCCGCCCCCAAGAATAAACCAAGACTAGGAGAAGTCTTGCTGTGATCATCCATTCTTAAAGATATCGTGAATGAAAGATCATTATGTTCATCCAATTTTTTAAAAAAGTTGCTTTTTACGTGGCGAGCTTACACAGTCTATTGCTCTGGAAAAAAAGGCTGTTGAGCTCACTTTGGTAGGTCTGTTGGATATGCCTGGCCCAGATTTTAATTATAAACTTCCAAATGAGTCATTATTTCTTTGGGAACATTTATCCTACCTGTTTCCACCACTTCCTCTGGGGAGTTGAATCTAAATTCAGATAAACCAAGAAGGGCAGAACTTGAATTTTGTTCTTATTATTAACTAAATGTGTTCTTTTGAAGATCTCCTTTTATTTGAAACACATTAATTGCGACTTTTAAAATTAAAGTCGGCCCTTAATACATAGTTCAGTATTGACGTCACGTCTCTTTCTCAATGGTACAAAGCACATTGTAAAATAAACCCCTGCTATTGTTCCAGTGAAGTTCATGAGCATCCTGGCCTAATGTTTCAAGGTAATCTTTTATGTAACTATAGACACTGTCCTGCCATTTGGATGCAGGAGAACTTACTGATTAACATTTTATTTAAACAAAAGGATTTGATGAAATGTCCAGCTAATCAACCTGAGAGTTCTTTTATTTTTGTTTTGTAAGAAGTCAGGACTACTTTATATTCAATTTAGATATCACATGACATTTCTCAGGAACATTCCGAATCAGAGAAAACTGCAAAAATAAAATTGGAAATTAGCCCGTAGTTCCCTCAGTCAGAGAGTTTTGGACATGGCGGGTGAGATGAAGTACTGTCTGTAGGGGACTGAAGTGACCTGGGCCAGATCACAGCATAGCTTCTCCGCACCCTTCCTCCCTCAGGGCAAGAGCTTCTCTCCGGCACAGGAGGACCTGGCAAAACCTCACCTCAAGACAGCCTACTGTGGTGGGCAGAATAATGGCTAGAAAGATGTCCATGCCCTGTCACTCTGAAGCTGTGGATATGTTAACTCACGCAGCGAAAGGTACTTCACTGATGAGATTAAGAAACCTTGAAGTGAGGAACTGGCCCTTGATTACCCAGGCAGACTCAGTGCAGTCATAAGGGTCCTGACAAGAAAGATGCAGGAAGAGTCAGGGTAGTAGTAAGAGCGATGCTACAATACAAGCAGAGGCTGCAGTGATGTGACCAGGAGCCAAGGAGCGCTGGCAGCCTGCAGGCGCTGGAAAAGGCAAGGAACATACTCTCCTCGGAAGCCTTCAGAAGTAACCGGCACTGCAGACGCCTTGATGTTGACCCCTTTAAGATTCATTTTGGACTTTAGACCTCCAAAGCTGTAAGAGAATATATTCTTGTTGTCTTAAGCCACTACATTTGTAGTAATGTAACAAGTGAGGGTGGGACATGTAATAAGCACCTGAAAACGGCTCTGCCTGTGTGGGTTGGTAGGAAAAGCTGTTGAGGTTAAAATGTCAGGTCTACAAAAAGGGATGATGCTAATTACAAAGAGTTATTGAGTAACTAGCTTGCCACCGAAGAAACCATTGTAGGGGCAGGGGTTACTGCAGCACAAAGACACCATGATGGCCGGGAGCCCTACTTGTTAAGTATTTGCCTACGGCCCACCCTCTAGGTTTCGGCATAATAAAAATCTCTTCAGACCTTCAGAAATAAGGTTTTGAGGCAGGGTGATAAAGGTGAGTAGACATCCACTGTAGCACGTAAATTTACTTTAAGCCTAAACATACTCTATATGTTAATTATTTTCTTTATGCAAATCTAATCTGAGTCTAGTATAGTGATTCTTGAGGAAAAAGGTGTAATCCTAAAGATGGCAGAGTAAAATCTCAAGAAATGTGTGCATAATCTGAGCAAGGCCGGGTTAAAATTGCTGTTGTTTTCACATTTGTGACATTATTTTGTACTTTTGGAACTTTCAAATGAAGTTAAATGAGAACATGAGATTTAAGGTTGAGAAACACAGATTTAGAGCCACTGAAACTTAGCTTTTCCTGGGAAATTCTTCCCACATTTTTCCTATTTGTATCACTGTGATAGCTTCCTATTGCATTGTACTGGTTTCTCAGTTATGGCACTGAAAGCCCCATGATGGGGACCATGCCTTAGTCATCCATGTACCCCACAACTAGTACAACGCTTACTGTGTAGTACGTGCTAGATACATGCTTAATGGATTTGAATCCCCATCCTGAAATTTTAAAGATTCTTTGCCTAATATTTTATAATTCCCAGAGTAGTTTTCACAATACTGATTCCAGCAAAAGCATTCAGTACTTCTGGTCAACTGCTTAATGAAATTTGGCTAAATTATAGTTACAGCTTTGTATCCTGTGTAGATTTTATCTTTTGATTATATGATTAATTCTCATCATGTTTATTAAATTTTTTTCTGCAGTGTTAATTGAGGAGTATTTAGAAATATGTAAAGTACATATTTATAAAATTAATTTCTTATCTTGTTGGAGAGCTAGTTAGGGATCTGTTGTATTTTGTGTTTTGTAAATCATTAAATTAAAATGATAGTATTTGTTTCTTGGGTCTTTGACTTCTTTATTCTCTATTTTTTTCTTCCAGCTCATCCAAGTGGTAATTTTCTCTTATTAATTATGTTCTTGATTTGTAAAGTATACTTTCCCATAATGCATGTATACCTCAAATTACTTGTGAACTATCATGTTAATTTGAAACCTAGATTCTTCCAGGTGGCATAAGCACTTACAATCTTATTAACATCTCTTAGAAAATATTATGCTGATGAGAAAACTTCAATATAATTCATCTTGAAACAGTAATTTTCTTTGAATTGCTAACTGATCCACCACCCACATCCTCAGTGCCCCAGTCCAGATAAGACAGAAGCCAGGAAGAGCTCTTTATCTCTTCTTTATATATCTAAAAACCTTCTGTGGTTTTGTCTAAAAATAGGTAACTTTGAGACGGTGCCATATAATGCTTTAAAAAGGGACTCCCTTTCTTATCAGCTGAGGAAGCATTTTCCAAATACTTATTATAGCTAATTATACCTGGAAATGCATTTACTTCTTAAGAGTATTAACTACCATGATCACACAGAAGATTCTGTTGCTGTTGCTTTTGAGACACGTCAGTTCTTCCTGAAGTTCATAGCACATAGCAGCAAAATAATTTTATCTCTTTTACTCATGAAATAATTGCTGAGAGGGAAAAGACAATCCCACTAAAGGAAAACAAGTAATGAAAGAAAATTTTCAGTAATTCTGTCTATGATGCAGGGTAGAATAGGAAGTCTCCACTCTTATTACCCCCTGCAGAAACAGCAATGAAACAATATTTAATAAAGGTATTTTATGAGAACTCCAGAATCCAGGCAAGAAGTTGCAACACCTGAGATGAGAACAAAATCGAGAAAAGACACTTTGAAATGGTTAAGCAGAGCAGTTTCACTTATCCCATGTCAGCCCCTTCCCCAAGCCAGCACAGCTTAGTGCTGAGAGAGATCCACCCTGCCCCTGATTTCTTTATCAGGGGAAAGAGTAAAGCATGCATTAGATACCCCGAGCCTTTCAGAGTGCTGCCCAAGAGAACTGCTTCTGTCTTACCTCACTCAGAGCATAGTCAGAACTGTTGGGCAGCTAACAAAGAAAAGGGGCAGGGGTACTCAGCATCCTGCATGGTATTGAGAGAAGGTGCACAATGCTGAGGCTTCAGAGAGAGATGTGGAACATGCATCCAACTTCTTGGCATTCCAGCACAAACCCCTAGGGAAAAGGGGCAGGCAGCTTTCAGCAGCCTGAGCTCCTCTACAGCACTGATTGAAGGTACACAATCCTGAGATTTTTTTCCCTCAAGAGAAAGGAAGAGAAGTAGAGTGTACATCCATCATCTGGGCATTTTGGTCCACTGCCCTATGGAAAAGGGGTGAGTGGCTCTTAGCAGCTGAAGCAGCTCTGTGGAGTAAGGAGAAGGATCACACCCCATAATTCTCTCCTTCAGGAGGAAGGGACAGAAGTAGAGCTTGTACCCAACATCGCAGCATTTCAGTGCACTGTCCTAAGAAAAGAAGCTGTGTCACAATGGTCTGCATGGCTCTGTGAGATTGAGAGAAGGTATGCAAACCTGAAACCTCTCTCCCAGACGGGAGGAAAAGGAATGGAGTGTACATCTACAGAAAATGTTTGAGAGGCTCCCAGAGTCTTTAGCCAAGCTTATTAGTGAAGGTCTTTACCTGCTGAAACCAGCCCATGAAGACTGGAAGAGGTAGATGCTTCTTCCAAAGGGCAGACATAAGCGCAATGCTATAGAGGAGCATGATGAACCAGGTAACTGTGACACTATCAAAAGAACAAAAGAAACCTCCAGTAGCTCACCACAAAAAAACAGAGATCTACGAATTGCCTGATGGAGAATTCAAAATAATTGTCTTAAAAAGAAGCTCAGTGAACTACAAAAGACACAGATAGACAAATAAACAAAATCAAGAAAACAATATATGAAAAGCATGAGACTATCAACAAACAAAAATCACATAAAAGTACCAAACATAAATTCTGGTGCTGAAGAAGGCAACTGCTTTGAAAAATTCAATAGAGAGCTTCAACATCAGACTCCATCACGCAGAAAAAAGAACCAATGGACTCAAAGATATGTCATTGGAAATTAACAAGTCAGAGGAGTAGAAGAACAAATGGAAAAGAGTAAAGAAAGCCTATGAGACTCATAGGACATAATCAAGCAAACTAATATACACATCATGGGGCCCTCAGAAGAAGTGAGAGGAAGAGTAAGAAAACTAATTTAAAGAAATAATGTTGAAAATCTCCCAAATCTGAGGGAGGAAAAGAACATCCAGATTCATGTAGCCAACAGGACCCAAACAGGAAGAACCTCAAGGAGTCTATACTGAGATACATTATAATCATATTGTCAAAAGTCACAGACAAAGAATTTTGAAAGCAGTAAGAGAAAAATGACTCATCATGTACAAAGGAACATGATTTCTCAGCAGTAACCTAGCAAGACAAAAGGAGTGGGATGATAATATATTCTATATACATTGTGTTGAAAGAATAAAAAAAAATACAGCCAATCAAAAATACTATACTCAGCAGAACTGTCCTTCAAAAATGAAGGCAAGATAGATTCCCAGACAAACAGAAGCTGAGAAAATATGTCACCACTAGACTTATTTTACAACAATGCCATAGTGAGTTCTTTAATCTGAAATGAAAGGATGAGAATTAGTAATATGAAAACCTATACAAGTATAATGGTAAATACATAAACAAATACAGAATACTGTAACACTATAATAATGGTGTGTAAACCATTTCTAATCTTAGTATAGAAGCTATAAAACAAAAATATTAAGAAAAACTATGACTAGAAAATTTGCTAATGGATTCACAATATAAAAAGATGCACATTTTGTTACCCATAACATGAAGCATGTTGGGGGGAAGGTGAAAGTATACAGTTTTTTTATGTGATTGCTGTTGAATTGTTATCAGTTTAAAATCAACTATTATAACTATTATTAGCAATAAGATGTTTTATGTAATACTCATGGTAATTGCCATATAAATGATAAAGAATATTGCTATAAAAATTAACAAAACAAAGGAGGACAAGAGAGGAAAAGAGGAACAAAAGAACTACAAAACAGACTGAAAACAACTCACAAAATATCAATAGTAAATCTTTTCCAATCAATAATCACTTTAAACATAAATGAACTAAACTCTCCAATCAAAAAACATAGAGTGGGTGGATGGATAATAAAAGAAGACCAGATTATATTCTGTCTACAAGAGATTCTCTTTAGAATTAAGGATACAGGAGCTGAAAGTGAATGGATGGAAAAATATATTCCATGCAAATGGTAACCAGAAAAGAGAAGGGGTAGCTGTATTTGTAAAAGACAAAATAGACCTTAAGTCAAACACTGTCACATGGGACAAGGAAGGATATTATATAATAATAAAAGATATAAAGTATATATATATATAAAGTATATATATATATGTGTGTGTGTGTGAGTATATATCTTCCAATTCATCAGAAAGATACAACAGTTATGAATTATGTATGTATCCAACATTAGAGCACATGAATATATGAAGCAAATATTAACAAAACTAAAAAAATTGAAAGGAGAAATAGACAGCAATACAATAATACTAGGTTACTTCAATATCCCAGTTTCAACAATAGATAGAATATTCAGACAGAAAATAATCAGTATGGCCATAGCAGACTTGAACAACACTATAAACCAAATGCCTAACAGACATACACAGAACATTCCACTCAACAGCATCAGATAACACATTTTCCCCAAGCACACATGGGATATTTCCAGGACATACATATGTCAGGTCACAAAACAACTCTTAACAAATGTAGGAAGACAAAAATTATACCAAATATTTTTTCTGATTACAATGGTATGAAACTAAATAACAGAAGAAAAATTGTAAAATTCACAAATATGTGGAAGTTAAAAAACACGCTCTAAACAACCAATGGACCCAAGAAGAAATCAAAAGGAAAATCAGAAAATATCTTGAAACAAATAAAAATAAAAACACAATAGACCAAAACTTGTGGAATTTGGCAAAGGCAGTTCTAAGAAGGAAATTTACAGCAACAAATGCTTACATTAAAAAGAAGATAGATCTCAGATAAATGACCTAAATTTATACCTCAAGGAACTAGAAAAAGAAGAACAAACTAAGCCCAAACTTATCATAAGGAAGGAAATAATAAACACAAGAGCAGACAAAAAACAAAGAGTAGGAAAATAATAGAAAAAAATCAACAAAACTAAGACTTGGTTTTTTGAAAAGATTAAAAAAATGGACAAACCTTCAGCTAGACTAAGAAAAAAAAGAGAAAACTCAAATTAATAAAATCAGAAATAAAACAGCTGACAGAACAACTGATGCACAGAAATAAAAGTGATCATAAGAGACTACTATGAACAATTATAACCAAAAAAATTGAATAACTTTGATGAAATGAGTAAATTCCTAAACATAAAATTTACTGTGACTGAATCATGAAGAAATAGAAAATCTGAAAAGACTGAGTAAGGAGATTGAGTCAGAAGTCAAAAACTCACAACAAAGAAAAACCCAGGACCAGATGGCTTCACTAGCAACTTCTACCAAATGTTTAAGGAAGAATTAATGCCAAGACTTCTCAAACTCTTCCAAAGAATTGAAGAGGAAGGGATACTTCAAACTCATTTTATGAGGCTAGCATTACTCTGATACCAATCAAGACAGAGACACTACAGGAAAAAAAAATTACACTCCAAGCATATCCCTGATCAATACAGATACGTTAAGTTCTCAACAAAACACTAGCAAACTGAATTCAACAGCAAATGCACCATGATCAAGTGGGATAAATCCCTGGGGTGTAATATTTAACATATATAAATCAACATATATGATACATCAGAAAACAGAATGATGGGGAAAAATCAAATCATCATCTCAATGGATGCAGAAAAAGCATTTGACAAAATTTGACATCCTTTCATGAAAAACATATCAACAAATTAGGTATAGAAGGAATGTACTACAACATAATAAAGGCCATATATTATAAGCCCATAGTTGACATCATACTCAAAGATGAAAAGCTGAAAGCTTTTTCTTTAAGATCAGGAATAAGATAAGGATACCCTCTCTTGCCACTTCTATTCAATATAATACCGGAAGCTCTAGCCAGAAAAATTAGGCAAGAAAAACAAATAAAAAGCATCCAAATCAGAAAAGAAAGGGTAAAATTATTTCTGTTTGCAGATGACGTGATTTTATGTCTCCACAAAATACCCACCAACTGTTAGAATTAACAAGCAAATTCAGTAAAGTTGCAGAATACAAATAATCAACATAGAAAAACCAGTTGTATTTCCATACACTGATAATAAATTATTCAAAAAAGAAATTTCTTAAGAAAACAACTTTATTTACAATGGCACCAAAAAGAAAAAGTCCTTAGGAATAAACTTAAACAAGGGACTAAAAGACTTGGACACTGAAAACTACAAAACACTGATGAAAGAAATGAAAGGAGACACAGCAAGTGGAAAGATATCCTGTGTACATGGATTGGAGGACTTAATATCATTAAAATTCCCATGCTACCCAAAAGTGATCTACAGATTCAAAGTAATCCCCATCAAACTCCAAATGGCATTTTTTTAATAGAAATAGGAAAAACAATCCTAAAATTTACATTGAACCACAAAAACCCACCATCACCAAAACAACCTTGAGAAAGAAGAATGTGGGAGATTTCTGAATTCCTAATTTTGAAATATATTACAAAGGCACAGTAATTAAAACAGTATGGTACAGTTTCATGTTTATATACACATAGATCAACTGAATGGAATAGAGAGCCCAGAAATCAATCCATACATATACAGTCAACTGATCTTTGCCAAGGGTGCCAAGAATACACAGTGGGGAAAGGATAGTCTCTTCAACAAATGGTGTTAGAAAAACTGGATATTCCCATTGCAAAAGAATGAAATTAGATTTTTATCTTACACTTTACATAAAAATCAACTCAAAATGGATTAAAGACTTGTATGTAAGATCTGAAACTGTAATGCTCCTAGAAGAAAACATAGGGGAAAATCTTGACATTGGTCTCAACAATCATTTCTTGGATGTGACACCAAAAGCACAGGCAATGAAAGCAAAAATAGACAAGTGGGACTACATCAAGCTGAAAAGCTTATGTCGTAGCAAAGGAAACAATTAACAGCGTGAAAAGGCAACCGACAGCATGGGAGAAAATATTTGCATATCATATATCTGTTAAATTACATAGGGAAATCCTACAATTTAACAGCAACCCCCCCCCCCAGATAACCTGACTACAAAATGGGCCATAGACTTGAACAGACATTTCTTCATAGTAGACATACAAATGGCCAAAATGTATATGAAAAGATGCTCACTATCAATTCCCTAATTTTTAGGGAAATTCAAATCAAAACTACAATGAGTTATTACCTCACACCTGTCAGGATGGCTATTATCATAAAAACAAAAGATAAGAAGAGCTGGCAAGGATGTGGAGAAACTGGAGCCCTGCACACTCTTCCTTGAGCTGTAAAATAGTGCGGCAGCTGTGGAAACAGTGTGGAGGGTCCTCAAAAAAATGAAAATTAGAACTACCCATATGATCTGGAGATCCTGCTTCTGGTATATATCCAAAAGAATTGAAATCAGGATCTTGAGCAGGCATCTTCACACTCATGTTTGTTGCAGCATTATTTATAATAGCCAAGACATGGAAACAACCCAGCTGTCTACTGACTGATGAACAGGTAAAGAAAATGTGGTACAGACATACAAAAGAGTATTACTCAGTCTTAAAAAGAAGGAAATTCTGCCATTTGTGACAGGATGGATGAACGTACAGGACATTATGCTAAGTGAAATAAGCTAGTCACAGAACGGCAGTTACTTCATAATTTCACTTATATGAGATATCTAAAGTAGTTGAATTTATAGTAGTAGAGAATATGATAGTAATTACCAGGGCTGAGGATGGAAGAGATGAGTTGTTCAAGGGGCATAAAATTTCACTTATGCTAGATGAATACATTCTCGAGATGCTGTACACACAGTGCTGAGAGCTAACAATACAGTATTGTGCACTTAAAAATGTGTTAAGAGGGAAGAACTCAAGTTAAGTGTTCTTACCACCATACAAAACAGAACAAAAAACAAAACACTGGGAAACTTTGGGAGATGTTTGGTATGCCTGTTATCTTGATTGTGGTGATACCCAGGGGTTTGCGTATGTCCAAACTCATCAAATTGTGTACATTAAATATGAGCTGTTCTTTGTATGTCAATTATACCTCAGTAAAGATATTAAAAAAGAAATTCTGTCTAAAATAATGAAATATCTAATTGTGGAAATGTATTTAAAAGCAGCATGATGTTCCTTTAAATTTAATGCTGACCACAAGGCTTTGTAATTTTCCTTTCAAAAACTGGATTTTCCCAGCATGACACCCAGTGCTGGCATCAGTAACAGACACTTGAAAACGCTCATGCCAAGGAGTTAACAGGAAATATCTTGGCAAATTCAGAGTCAAAAGGAAAGCACAAAATTGTCAGAACACATATCGTGTTTCTCAGAATTATCTGTATCATGTTGGAAGTTTTTATACGGAAGTGTGTGTTGACACTAATGATTAAGGCCAGGATTCCTACAATTGACAGGAAAATGACCTATAAATAATGACCTGTGATGGACTTGTCACACAGTCATTAAGTGAAATATTCTAGTACCAGTTTCCTCCCTTTGGTATCCCAGTTTCCGGCTTCTGTGAAGTACTTTTCCTTTGTAAAGATCACTCATTTTATCTGAGACCATCAAGTTTTCTTTGGGCTTTATCAAATGATGATTGCATTCTCTCTCTTAGTAGATAACAATATCAAATGGAGTTTCACAAGCCTTTTTGGAACACATTTTGCTTGCACAGAATTTTTCTCTGGAGAGCTTCTTATTTCTCTGTCTATTAAAAGCAAAAAATACAATGCTTGACATGTTGAAAGTTTAAATTTTTGAAAGTTTAAGATAAAAGTTAATATTATGAATCGTTCAGCAACCAGTTTGCCAATTATTTTATATGACACAAAAATCTGTATTTTTTTCTAATAAATTAATAAAGCTCAGTATAACTTCTTGGGAAAAGGTATTCAGAAATGTGCAAATAAGTTCAATATCGGAATTCCATTATTTTACCGTGTGTGTGTGTGTGTGTGTGTGTGTAATGAAATGTAAATTTCTGGAAAAATATTTTATTAATTAGACACTAGGTCAAAGTTTCTCCACCTGAGAACTAGAACTGTCAGGGGTTCCAGGACAGTGACAGTAGGGTAGAAGGGAGCTGTCATTGTCCTCCAGCCTTTAGGGGCTTCCGCAGGCTGCTCCTCTTGTCATTGCCCCTTCTCACCCCAAACACACTTTTGTGGACCAAGGGGTCTATTCTTTTTCCTTCCTCCTTTCCTTTCTTTTTTTCCTTTCCTTCATGTTTATAGTTGGGGGATTACAGTGGTAAAGTAATAAGTAATGGGCCCTGTCTTCTAAACCCACAAGCAAGATGCTATGCATGTAGATACTTACAGGAAAAAAATGGGGAATCTGAAACCGTATCACAGTGACCATATTATATTAATTCAACGTATGATGTGATAAAAACTACATGTAATTAAGGCTGAGAAATGCTTACAGAAATCACTCCATCACCAAACAGAGAATCAATATCGTACAAATTCTATATTCAATGATTTATTATGTTGCTCATTCTAAATGTTAATATGGAGATAATTAATTTTTGAGAACACAGAATGACCACTTTGAAGACCCCTCTGTAAATAACCTTTCATTAAATGACATCTAAGAAAGAAATAACATGTTGGTTTTGTGCCAACGTTTAGAGGTTCAGAGGTAAAAGTCACCTTAGAAACATTTCACACAAACCTCTCATTTTATAGATAGTGAAAGTGAATTTGAGAGAGTTTAGGGCAAATGTGACTTGCCTATGTTCACATGGCCAAAACTAAAAATGATCTCTAAACGAGTGAGATTCTAATACAATGTGATGTATGTCCTATAATAATGAGATTATATTTCATTATAGGATTAATATTTCCCTGGAAACTGCCCATTTCTATTCTCTCTCTCTGCCATCTTCCTATACTCTTTATGGACTGCATGTGTGTCAATTAAAGTTGCTGTTTGTTTGTTTTTGTTTTTGTTTTTTAGATTCCACATATGAGTGATCTCATATGGTATTTTTCTTTCTCTTTCTGGCTTACTTCACTTAGAATGACATTCTCCAGGAGCATCCATGTTGCTGCAAATGGCATTATGTTGTCGGCTTTTATGGCTGAGTAGTATTCCATTGTATAAATAAAAACAAAAGCAAACAAACAAACAAAAACAAAGCGTAAATACAGGACAGAAATAGACTCATAGACATAGAACACAGACTTGTGGTTGCCAGGGGGGTGGAGGGTGGGAAGGGATAGACTGGGATTTCAAAATTGTAGAATAGATAAACAAGATTATACTGTATAGCACAGGAAAATATACACAAAATGTTATGATAACTCACAGAGAAAAAAATGTGACAATGAGTGTGTATATGTCCATGAATGACTGAATAATTGTGCTGAACACTGGAATTTGACACAACATTGTAAAATGATTATAAATCAATAAAAAATGTTTAAAAAAAATTAAGTTGCTGGATGGAAAATATGAAAAGAAGAATAAGTCACAGCCCATCTTTTAAAAAAAAGAGTCTCACAATCATGATGAAGAGACAGAACATGAATGCATGAAAATAAAAAGTAAGAGAAGAAACACAATACCAGGCAGTGGAGTCCAGCCCCTTCCAGCTGAGTTCTAATTGATGTCTCTCTTGACTGCATCTTTACCCCTTGAAGCTTTCTCATCAAGGCTACATGAAAACCTTCTAGAGCACCTCCTTGAACCATACTCTTTCTCAACTTGAAATTATCAATGGGTGTCCCTTCAGAAAGAATGTACAACTACTTAGTCAGGTAAGCAGCACGAAACACAGCATGACCCTCCTTCCACCCATCCTCCAAACTTGTTTTCCAGCTTTATGTCTCACTATTCACCTAAAATGGAGTTAACCTTCAGCTAAATTACATATCCACATTGTTGCCTGAACATGCCTATTTTTAAAAAAATTTGCCTCCCTCCTCCTATTTATACCATGCTGTGCTGGATGCCCTTTCTACACCTCTGTCTACTGAAATTTTGCCATGATCCACAGCGCAGGGTGCATGCTGCCTTTTTCATAAAGCTTTTCTTGCTCAGTCACGAGTGATCTTGAACATACATACATTCACACATATATTCATTGTCACATTCTATTTTGCTGTGAGCTACCACAAGATCTTGTATATATTTCTCTGTGCTATACTGTATAATCTTGTTTATTTATTCTACATATGCCTGTCAGTATCTACAAATTTTGACAATGAATATATGTATGTTCATGTATAACTGAAAAAATTGTGCTCTACACTGGAAATTGACACAGCATTGTAAACTGACTATAACTCAATTTTTAAAAAATGTTAAAAACAATTTTTAAAAAGTGATCTTCTGGTGCTTAGACCATCTTTCTTTAGAGATATGGTTATATGTTTTGAAGCACTTAGCACATTGACCCTTGAATTACACTTCTTTTATTTCTCCTAATATAGTGTATGTTCACTGAGAACTGGAAATATCAACCTCTGATTCACCCATATTATTTAGAAAAATACCTAGGACAGGTTTTATTGTAGAAAATTTCAGAAACTAATTTTATAAATACTCATTAAGAAGTTTAATATTTATCTGGCCAAGTTTCTCATTCAGTAAGAACTAAAAAGGAGAGTTGTTTTTATTTTTGAACAGTTGTAATCAAAGAAAATCTTTTCAGGACTAGGTAAGCAAAGATTTATTAACACAAGTAAGCATGTGCCATACAAAATTTTTTTAATTGAACTTAATGAAAAATAAAAACAACTGCTCTGCAAAAGACAATACTAAGAAAATGAAAAGTCAAGCCACAGGCTGAAGGAAATGGTCACAACACATGTGCCTGACAAAGGACTTGAATCCAGAATCTAGAAAGAATTCTCATGATTCAACAAGAAGATGAGCAAAATAAACGAGTGGAGGGATATCTGAGCAAACACCTCACAGGAAGAACATATAAATGGCCAGTAGGCTCGGGGACAGGTGCCAAACTTCATTAGCCATCAGGAAAATGCCAATTAAAAGCACAAGGTGCTACTTCATACCCATTAGACAGGTCAAACAAAACAAAACTTCGACAATGCCATCTGTGCTGAGTAAGCGTAGCAATCGAAACCCTCATATGCTGTTAGTGGGGGTGAAAATGGTAAATTACTTTAGAAAGCAGTTTGTCGATTTCTTGTAGTTAAGTGTACACATTTTGTACAGACTCATTTACTTCGCTTTTAGGAATTTTTTGAAGAAAAGATGAAAACATACAACCACAAAAAGACCTGTACACCTGTGCTCATGGCAAATTTACTTACCACAACCCCAATAATAAAAACATCCCAAACGCCTATAAACAGAATTAAATAGATAAACAAATTGTGAAATACGCATACAATGAATATGTCTCAACAATTTAAAAAATTGATGCATGCAAGAAGGTGGGTAAATTCCCAAATCATGAAGTTGAGTGAAAGAAGCCAGACAGAAAGGAATACATATTGTATAATCCATTCTCTTGTGGCAGAAGTGGTTGCCGTTCTGATGGTGGAAAGAGGATTAGCTGCAAAAGGGCCTGAAGAAGCTTTTGGGTGTGATGGAGATGCCCTGCGACCTGGCTGTTGAACATGTGTGACTTCACAGTGTAAAAGAAAAAGGCCATATTCACCTCTGCAAAGGGTGGATGCCCTCCCACAGGAAGTCTACTCATTTGTACATTATTAATTATGAAATATGTCCCATTATTTCAAGTTAAATATGCTGAACTAGTAAAAATTTACTAGTATAAACTTAAGGTCACTTTGTTACAATTGCAGCAGAGCTGAACATGAAAGAGAAACGTGTAGTTTTAAAGCTAATTTTCCAAAACTCTTGGGGCAGATGTTTGGTATAAGGAAGTGTCTGGAGTTTAGGGTAGGAATGTGAGGCAGGTACCGTATATTACACAGCAGCTGTATCATTCCCTAATTAAAATATTAATATTTTGTAGTGAAATATGAAAATGCATATGAAGTAAGTTAAAGACTGTGTGCAGCTTCATGTTTGCTGGGAAGCCAAGTCAGTTCTAGTACCACACTCATCCAAAACTTTGTTTCTAAACATTTTTGGGTTTTGGAATTGCAAAGAAAGTTCTGTGGAACTATAGTTCAATGTACCAATAATTCTTAACATGGCTCAACAATGAACTTGCTTGCTGTATTTCAAGATTATATAAGCGGTTGTAACAAACTGGTCCTTTTGTCACGCGTAGAAATCTTGGCCAACGTTAAATTGGTGGCACCTGTTTGAGTGGGAAACTACCACCCCAGCCAAAGATAAAGTTTCTGCTTTTGGTGGACTTACTATGAGGATGAAGCTGCATTTTTTATTTAAATGTAACATCCTTCTGCTATTAATTTTATCTTTTAAATTTGACCCTGTATCACAAAACTACAAAGCAATGAAGAATCTTTCTGCAAAAAAACTAGCTTTCCCCAATAAAATGAAAAAACAAAAAGGTCAACAAGAAACTAAAGACATAAAATATTAAAATTTTCATTAGAATCATTGTTTAGTTTTCATTCAACTGGACCTGATTTCTTCTGTCCTGTCCAGGGCTTATTGCTGTGTGTGTGTGTGTGTGTGTGTGTGTGCATGGGCATGTGTGAGTGTGTGAGTGTGCATGTGCACACGTTTGACTTTGCCCCTAAGGAAACACTAGTAAACATGGTGTGGTGCAGAGGTAATGTGATATAATAACAAAGAGCATGGGGATGGGGCTTAGTAAACCTGATCATAAATTTCAGGTGCTCTTTTTAAAGCCTTGTGACAGAAGATAACTTTTAGTTTTTCTGAACCCAAATTTTATCATTTGTAATCTGAGAGCTATAAATAAAACTTTTCAGGATTGTTTTTAGGAGAACATGAGATACTGTCGATCATCCAACACAGGGTAGGCACGTGATAAGAAGTAATTCTGATAATAAGTTTACTCCAATATTAAAACCTTAGAGAAATCTATGACTGATTGAAAAGGCAAGTGTAATTGTGTTAGAGATCAGCTTAAAACCTCACCTTGTGAAATGTTATTCTGCTTCTCCCTGCAAGACTCTTACCTTTTTTCAACACTTGAATTTGGCAAGAACTATATTTGATAATGTTTGAGGAAACTGCACACGACTCTACTATTTTACAATATGCCCTAAAAGCCCATGGTCAGGAACTAAAATCCAACTAGTAAAAAAAGGTTCAGAATTCCAGCAGAACAGGAGAACATTTTCTCACTCGGTAGGAAAGATGTAAATTGTAACTGGAAATCATTAAAAATTAAGGTTCTGATTGGATTTTGATGTATTGAATAAAATTTAACTCTTTATAAGGAAGTTTGACTATATTATCTGATGATGCAAATGAGGAAGGGTGTCATTATAAAACGTCAACTGTCAACAATCCACTAAAGTCCATTAAGCTATTTATTATTGGAATAATTATTCCAGATTGGTTACTTATATGTCAAACACAGTTAAGCAGTCGACTTAGTTCTCTTTTATTTATTTATTTGTTCATGATTCAGTTCTTACAGGAAATCCTATCCAGGTCATCATAACACAATTGAAAACAGCTGATAATGAAAAGAATGCTAATTGGTTTCCTCTCTCTTATCACTGATTTGTACACAAACTATTGTTTCCACATTTTTCCTCTTGTTTGTATCCAACTTCTCTGTATATCTAGACTTTAAAAATTTTGGGAAGTAATTATGAACTAGCGTAGCATTGATAAGCTTTATGGAGTAGCAGACTATGCAATGAATGTGAACTAGAAATAGTGAGTTTTAAGTCATTGGATCAAATATTTATTGAACAAGCACTAAGCCAAGTGCTAACGACAAAAAAGAAAAGATTCAGTTTTTGCCCTTTGGGAACCAGAGTTTAGTAGAGGAGATCTGTAAACAAACAAAATGCAACACGTTCAATAACAGATCGTAGCCAAAGTAACAAACATTTAGACAAGTAATAAACATGCTGGCCAGCAGAGGTGTGGCCATGACACCACTCAGACCCTGTGCTCTGCTCTAAAACTTCTGTGGCCAAACCATCGTTGCCTCAAGTTGGGTGAGCCAAGCGCTATATCAGTCCCTCAACTCCGCCTCCTTCAAAAAGACTGTCAGGACTAAATTCACAAATTCCCAGGCTTTTACTTCCTGTTTAATTCAGCCCATATCTAAAGTCTCAGTGACCTCTTTTAAAAAAAAAAAAACAGCATAATCTATTGCCAAAAAAAAAAAAATCTATTTTGTACTGCATTATACTTTTACCTTCCTGAGACAACTTCACCCAGCCCCTCCTCCTTTACCTTTCTCTCCCTTCACGCAACAGTACCTCCTAAAAGATCTATTCCATACTGGAAAAATTCCTCTATACCATCGACTTCTGTTCAGAACATTCCTTCCACCTCTGCCTCAACTGGACCCTGATTCTCTTGAGAGCCTAGTTTCACCTGCAGGAAGTGGCTTTTATTTCTGTCACCTCCATGTATTAAGCGTGAGCAGTAAGGGTAGCAGACCCCAGGCATCTCTTTCCCACTGTCCAGGGAGCACTCCTGCTGTTGGGAGGCTTGCCGCTCAGTCCTGTCACTCACTCCCATCCCTTATGGGTGGCTCCTGCCAACCACTCACTAACTTCACCTCCTTCACTGAACACCTTCCTTTTCATCCCAGATTCCTGCTAGCATCCTGTAAAATTTCCAGATCCATGATCTTCCACTCCTATTCAGGACTCTAATCACTTGTTTCCAATGTTTTCCTCTACTTCACTCTGATATACATTCTTAAGGCCATAATCTGGACTGGCCATAATCTGAAACTAATAAAATTTAACTCATCATCAGTTCATAATGAGTTTATTTTTTCAGCTAATCTTATGATGACTACTCTTCAATCTTTTCAGGATCTTTAGTTCTTTGTCCCTTCCACATTCTGTACCCTTACCCTAAGCCTAATTCTAACCTAACCATAAGCACGACCATGGCCATGACCACAACCATTACCATAATCCTTATCTTTACTGCCTTCCTGTTCAGCTTAGATTCCATGGTCCATTATTTCAATTATTCTTTTTTTTTCCCTTGTAAACTCCAATTCCTTCTGTTTCTTTTTTTTCATTACATTCATTTAGCAAAACTAAATTCAAAAAAAAATCCATTTTCTGTGTTTTGGAAGCAAATTATACTGGAGGAAGTAACAAACAGAACAAAATAACACTATAAATTTATCATCACTGACCTCATCTAGATTGTTAACAAATCTCTCACTGGCCTCCATTATTCACGTATTCTATATTTTTCTCAATATCTATTTGCACCACACCCAGACCCATCATTTTTCCAGCCCAGGTGAATTTACTTTCAAAAAGAAAAATGGAAGCTATCAGATGAGAGCACCCTTAATTCCTAGGCGCTCAGCCTATAAACACAATTGCATTTGCACCCACCCTATTCTCTTTCCCTCCTGTTCAAATAGAAGCAGGGTTGCTCCTGACCCCGTTGAAGGCCAGTCCTCCTGCAGTGCCCTAGATTCAGTCCCCTCTCACCCCCCAGGAAGAATGCTCTACTATTCCACTGCTCTAGGGAATCAACCTCCTTCTTTCTCAAATGAACCCTTCTTATAAGCATTTAAAGAGTTATTTTTATTTTAAAAATAAAACAAAAAACAAAAAACAAAAAAAAATTCCCTGGACCCCAGTTTTACTTCTGTCATCTTATCTCTTGTCTTCTCATAACCTTGACAGTCAAATTTCTTGGTGTTGAGAACCCTCCCTGCCTGTATCCTTTTCTTACCCACTGCCACCAGTTTCGTAACATACTCTGCTGAGCCCCATGTTCTGCTGCTCCACCAACACAGCTCTTACTACCATCAACAATGGCCTCCATGCCAATAATCCAAACACCAATTTCTTATTGCATGGCCTACTTTTCTCTGAGTACTGCTGACCACTTTTGGTTAGAAGTTAGTATAAAGTAGTTGTTAAATCTGTGGGCTCTGGAGTCAGACAGCCTGGGTTAGATTCTTGGATCTGCCAATTACTAGCTGGGACTTAAAGCAATTAATTAAAAATAATCTCTATGACTCAATTTCCTTCTTTGTAAAGCAGAGATAAAAAAAATAGTACTTACTTCACAGGAATGTTGTAAGAATAAACTTAATGAATGTTTATAAATTTCTTAGACCATAGCTTGGCATCGAGTAAGCTCTCAATAAAGGTTACTATTAATTTTCTTGACCACTCCTTCCTTCTTGAATAACTCTATTTTTTTCACCCCTAAACTTCACATTCTCTTGGTTTCAGTAGATGGCTGTTTACGTCTGCCATGGAGACCATACAAAAAGGAAAATGACATGATTAGGGATTTAACAATTTCAATTCAAATAGATGTTCTTATGGTCCTAAAAGAACGCATACTTTTGTATATATGTATTTATTTTTATTTGTTTATGGCAGAGCAGAAATGGCTGAAAATTAAACTCAACATTTAAGTATCTGGGTTAGTTATAAAGTCAAAATATAAGGTATATTCACAGACTATCAAATGTCCTTCAGTGAAAATTAGGGCATTGATAAGGAAGAGTGCGGATATTTGGGAAGACGTGAACAAAGATGAAAATCTTGAAGCTACTTTAAGCTTTCTTTCAGTGGGGTACTGATTCTCCTCAAAAACTTATCTGTACCACTCCTATGGTGTCTAGACCTATAACTAGAAAGACTTGAGTACATTCCAATAAGGACAAGTAAAAAATCTAACCTAGGAAGAAATAGGTTACACTCCAAAAGATTATTTTTCTCGGTTATATTGGTATAAACCTAGGGGATATATATGAGAATATATGTAAGAGTTACAAACCAAGGAGGATGAAATACTGGATCAAGCCAAATTAATCAACATGAGTGTACTTATTTCTAGATAATTATGGTAAATGGAACAAATAAAAGTGTTCTCTTTGTGCCTCAGTTTTTCAGTATGTCTCAAGGCTCAGTTCTGTTTCAAATAGCTCTCCAGATGATATTATCAATATGTGGTCTTAAATATTGTTTATTTTCTAATAAGTCAAATATATATTTCGTATCTGTCTTCTCTGAGCTCTTGACCTTTAGATTTCAAACAATCTCCTTAAAATTTCCGTTAGAATATTTGAGAGAGAGAAATTTCAAACTCTATATATCTAATGATCAACTTACAATTTATCTCCTAAAGACAGTTACAATAGAGTGTTCCTCCAATGTAAGTGGCTAAACTAACCATTTGCACCAGTGAGAAACCCTGGGATTGACTGTTGACACTTCCTTTATTTCCACTGCCAATAGTCAGTCACCACGTCTTGTCTTTTTACCCTTTAAATAGCTTTCTAAATCACCCACTGTTCTCATTTTCATATTTCCTCATTCCTTGACGTTTTCAGCACCTGACTCACTATTACTCTCTTCAACGTTTCAGTATGGCGGAATCTAAATTGCTTGACTCTCTCTCACTGATCTTCCCCCATCTCAGACACAGGGTCTTGCTCTTGTCTTTGTAAATGGCAACATGGCAGCTCACCCAAATTTTCCATTTCAAACATCTTATTCTCCAACCAGCACCTCCTATCTTGCCAGCTAATATTCACCAGCATGGCAAATCTAACAATCCTTTCACCACTCTGGCACCTCAGCATATCAGCTCTCACGTCTTTGCACTCCATGCCCTCGCTTTTTCCTTATCCAGTTTAAATTCATGGTCTGTCATAATCATTCTTCACATGTGCTCTGAACCGTTGCCTTTCTCTCACTTTTGCCTGGTCTCTGTGTGCTTCGACAGACCAGGTCTGTCCTTTCCACAGAGACTGACTAACAGCTCACCAAGTCTATTTCCCTTCCCCGCTGGGTGCAAAGTTAGATGATCTTTCCCAGCCTCTGTTGTAGCTATGGCATTGAATTTTTAACGCAGAAATGCTGCATATCCCTCCCAGGCCTGGCATAAATAAAATTTTTGAGATCCTCCTTTTTCTCTCTCCTCCAATTTCCCAACCGGGTGTCAAGATCCTAACTTTGTAGCACCTGTTTTGACCTTCTGTCCACTGCGAGCGTGGAAAGATCCAGACGCACAACTTCAGATACTACCTCTGCTGCCACGTCCCACTCCCAATTAGACTTAAGGTCACTGATATATAAATGTCTATTGTGTTAGCCACTAAGAGTTCACAGTTAACCCATCACAGCAGCTGGCATTACCTTAACAAATAGAACCACTGGAGAACCATGCCTGTAAGAAACACACAGCTGTGCCGACTGGCCTCACTTTTAACTTTGTGATCACTAATCTTAACTGTGGCCTAACATTGACACTAAATTTCCCTACTCCATTCGGTGTCCTAATCTCCTAGATCATAATTCAGACTTTTCCTATTTCCTCAAAACTCACACCTGGTCTAGCTACAAACCTCATCATCAATACCTTCAAAATATACGCAGAATTTAACACTCCTTGACCCTCAGGCCCAAGCTCTCTTCATCTATTTCTGCTGACTAACTGGTCTCTCCTTTCGGGCACGCAACACAGCAGCCAGGTGATCCTGTTTAAATGCAAGGCAAATCATTCCAGATCTCAAACCCCTCAATGGCTTTGTGTTGATTAGGGGATAGCCAAGGAAATGGAAAGAAACAACGCTGGATTTTTCAAACCAAGGAGACTCTTACATATGTGCTGGATGACTTAAAGAGCAAAAGGGTAACACAGAAATTGGTAACTGTGAGCAAGAAGTGCCATCCACTGGACCAGGGAACAGAAGAGAAGGGGTAGGTTAGCGGAACCTAGGAGCTCAGAGGAAGGGCTCTGCAGGGCTGGTTCTCACTCTTCGAAGGGAGGGGCCTCTGCCAGCGTGCTACTCGTCCCCTGAGATTGTGCCCCAGAGCTATGCTGCAAATGTCATAAAACACTGGGGACTGGATCCAACTGCTGCTTCTGAGCAGTGCTGGCAAAGAGGGGGGACAATAAGAAGGAAGTCCCCTCCCCCACCTTCTTTCTATGTATCCTGTCAGTAGAACCTACAAGGAAGCCAGCTGGCAAAGGCAACTGGGAAGTGTAATTTGCTAACTTCCAGCCTCAGTCTCACCATCATAAAGCCATCAGCTCTGCCAGCTCAGCGCTCATAAAAACTCCTCTACACATATTTTGACTTCCATGCAACAACAATAACAACCTCATGCTTCTGCCCAGCAGGGTCCAGCTCTCTCCTATCCAAATGAAATCACCCTCACACTTTACCCATATCTCATCTCTAGAGGATGTTAAATCTTGTTCAGTCATGATCTCATTAAAATCATTACACAAAGTAATATGGATAAAATAAAGGATGAAAAAAGTTAGTGACTCCTCTGGGCTCAGATGGATTTACTCATCCGCCTGTGGTCAGCTGCTGGGATGGCTGTGCTGGTCTTTGGACTCTGGTATGTGTCTGGGGCCTTGGTTATAATGGTTTGTCTCTGTTCCATGTGGTTTTTCATCTTCCACATGGCAAGGATAGGCTCTTTTATGTGGCAGTTGGAGAGTTCCAAAAGAGAGAGCAGGAAGATACAAAGTTTCTTGAGACCTGGGCTTAGAATTCACACAGTGTTACTTATGCTGTGTTCTATTGGCCAAAGCAAATCACAAGGGCAGCCCGCTTCAAGATGTGGAAAAACAGATTCTACCTCTTGAAGGGAGAGGCTGCAAAAATAGCTATTTTGCAATGTACTACCTAAGCATGAAATAAACATACATAGCTCTCCTTTTCCACTACAAATTCCCTCTCAATTGACCCACAGTGAGATGGATTTTCTTATTTAACTGCATCGGCACCCATTTTGGCCAGTGGCCCAAAATGATTTTTTGAGTTCCTTGGATTAGCTTCAATTTAAGTCTAGCACACAGTCATACCAATTAAATGTGTGGAAGCATGTTTTGGGAAAGGCTTAGATAAGTTTCACAGTATGTAATTGTGGCAATATTGCAGAGTCCTTTCTCAAAGCTTTTTAGCCCCCTTCCAAATCAAAGAACTCCAGGTCAGTGAATTGGTTTAAGTTTGGGAAATGGATGAGAAACTGAAGATTCAAGCCAAATTTTTACCTATCAGACTTAAGAGTTTTCCTTCTATATTGAGTAAGTAACACTTTAGAAATCTGCCCACATATTTCACTCCTAGAATATTTCACTCCTAGGAATCAAGTAACCATCATCAAAGATCCCTGCAAGCCAAGACATTCTAATCACCAGCCCTTCCTTGCTGCCCATTACAGTAATTGTATAAATCTTGGTCCTTGAGGTTAGTGTTACTACCTCTGGTACTCTGTGATTCCATGATAGCTATTGAAATGAGGGATCCCCTTTCAATGCCACTATTTCCCACCACCATCTTTAGACTTCAGATGACAGCTACCACAGAGCTTTACAAAGATACGGGTGCGTGCCTTAGTGAAGCGAATGGCCTCTGGGCCCTCTAAAGAGATATAGTGGGAGTGGTGCGTGTGCAAGTTTCACAAGTTGAGTCCACTCTTACGTTCCTATATCCCTAAATACTTCCTTTAGACGAGGTTAGGAAATTCTCATCCCATCTGAAAGAGGGCTGCCATTGAATCCGATAAACTAAGAAAACTGTCAGAACAACTTTCGTCTGCTCAAGCTATCATGTTAAATCTGGAATAAGAATACTTGTGTTGATTACTTTGTCCTGATCAATGTCACATTTCATCCTCCTTGATCAAACATCCTTATAACGTATTTCCACTTATATCCCTAGATTCACGCCAATATAATTTAGGAAAATATTGTGATCCTTTTGGAGTATAACCTGTCTTTCATGGGTTGGATTTTTCACTTGTCTATGGAAAGTACTCAGATTTTTCTAAGGGTAGGACTAGATACAGTAGGAGCGGTAGCTCTTGAGGAGAATAAGTCACTCAGTGAAAGGAAGGCTCAGAGCAGATTCCTGATTTTTCAGCTTTATTTGTATCCACCCCGATGTCCCCATTCCTTCCCAATGTCCTTAGAACAGCTGCAACATCTACGAATACATCTACGAATATACCTTCCATTGTAATTCTGTAACTTACCCAAGTATTTAAATGTTGAGTTTAATTTTCCGCTGTATCTGCCCTGCTATATACAAACTAAAATAAGTGCATTCCTACAAAAATAACAGATTCTTTCAGTGTCACAAGAGAAGCTTTGAGATTATTAAACCCCTGAGCACATCATTTCCCTTTCGTGTGGTCTCCAGCGCAGTCACAAATAGCCACTCTGCCCCACAGTCATCAGAGTTATTATTACCACCGTATCAGTCAACTGCAGCAGCCACTTGGTCCCCTAAGATATTGATTTCAATAAGCACTTTATCCCAAGCAACTGCAGGCAGTAATTCAGTTAAATACCGCGTGCCAAGACAATATCAGTTTCCCAGTTTCTACTGCCAAGGAACTTAGCGTTAATTAAGTTCAAGGTCAAGTATGTATGTAAAATAATTCCATAATCCTGTCTTTGCCAGTTTCCTGGGATCATTGTTGGTCCCTAGCACTGTAACCACCAAGAAAACAGGAAAGACATTAGGCATTTTGAACAGAGGGTATTTAAACAGAGAATTGGTAACATGAGTGTTTGAAGGTAAAGGAAACATTGCAGTAACCCAGATAACAGTAACTCAGGAGGGAGCCCCCAGCCCTACTCCTCCGGATGAGGGGTAGGTGAGAAAATTACCAGGATCTAAAAGGTTAAAGGAGGAGCCCACTCATTGGTCCTCAGATCTCAGAGAAGGGCATCCCAAGTGGCTGCTGCTGGAGCCTGGGAGGAGGTACCACAGCGCTGGTCCTGGAAGTGCTTAGAGAAGGCGAAGGTTGACGCTATCAACTGCTGCTGATCAACACAAAGAGAAACAGAGAAAACAGAGGAGTGTGTCTCATCTCTCCTCCCCTTGCTTGCCAATCTCCTTCTATTGCCTTTACTGGCAAAACTGAGCAGGAATTCCCGCCATTTGACTGACTGGGAAATGAAATTTACAGAGTCCCCACCCCAACATCACAGAAAATAGTATTTTAAGGTGACTTTAGGACCAAAAGAAAATAGATGAACAGCTGGCACAGTCTTCCCACCCATCCTGAGTAAATGCTGAAGTCCTACAATGGTCTACAGGTTCTGCCATCACCTAGCTCCTTGTTGCCTCCCTTCCTCCCGTGCTCCTCTTCCTCCCCAGGCCCTCCTGCCGCACTGCCGTCTCCCTGCCCAGGCGCGTTCTGTCTCACAGCCTTCACATCTGCCGCTCGCTCTGCATGAAGTGCTCCCTCTGAGATAGATCTTCATAGCCCATTTTCATCCACTCAAAAGTTACTTTCTCAGGGAGGCATTTCCCGGACTTTCCACCAAAAATTTAACTCATAATGGTATTTCAAATTTCTCTACCCCAATTTCTTCTTTCCCTTGCACTTATCACTCTGGTAAAATACTACATGTTATCTGTATTGATCTTATTGTATATCTTCTCCAGCGGAATTTTAGTGCCATAGGGTGGGGACTTGTATATGTTTTGGTCTTGGCTGGATCCCCAGTGCAAGAACAGTGTGTCTGCATTTATTTAATATTCAAAAAATGTTTTTTTGAATTAATGAATATCTACTAACATAACCCTAGCTGCAGTCAACTCTAGGAAACACCCCATATTCTAACTGCTGTCTCTTCATCCATTCATAACTTCTGTTGATTCATTTTCAACACTGATGCTACAGTAATTTTTAAAAAATTAATGGTATGTTAAATTATGTTACAAGCAGCTGGAGGACAAGTCCTCTAGTGTTTATAATTTCACCTCTGCTTCTTCACTCCAGTTGTGGCCCTATATCTAAAATTGACTTACTTAGGTAAACCTTTCTCATTCAGAGTGCCTTTGTTCATTTAGATAATGATGATTTCTACATATGGCAGCTTTATCACCAATTCTTCACTTGATTTGTGGTTTTAATAATCTTATTTATAAATCTTTGCAAAGTGTCTTGTTACCTAATTTGGATTTTCACACCACAGAAACTAAGTGGACTATTCTTCACCTGCTCCTTGTTATGTGGACACAGGATGGAAGATGTGACACAAAGGTTATCGTCTTGACTTATCACCTGTGGAACAACATATATGTTAAACTTCAGGTTTTTATTTCAAAGATGTTTATAATAAATTGAATATGCATTCCTTTGGAAAATTCTTTGGGAACAGGACATAAAAATCTTATTCAAGACAAGAATTCATATACAAAACAAAAGCCCTCTAAGTCACAAAATGTGAATGTGGATCTTGCATTTGGCACGGCTGTTTAAAGGTCTAAAAGGGATAACTGTTTAACAGAATTATCAACTCTTGTTTCTAAAACAGAGGCACATGTCCTCTTTTGTATTGTCTAAACTCTGTTTTTGTACTTTCTGTAAAAGCTGCACACTCAGAACTGAACAGGTTGGGCTATTCTGATGGAATGACAGGATGCAGCGAGGAACTGGGCACAATTCAGGACCGCCACCTGGTTATTTCTCTTTATCTGAACCACCCTGTCCTTTGAGCTTCGCCTATGCCACGCTGGTTGTCGGGTTGGATGTGTGTGCCTTCTCTTAGCGGACTGCAAAGGCCTAGAGGTTAGATTTTATTCACTTCCTGTTCCACCGAAGTCTTCTTACAGTGTAGGTGCTGAAACTGGGTGATGTAATTAATTGAAAACTGGCTACAGGAAGAAGTAAGTGTAGCAACTCTGCAACACAACAAGGGAACTGATTAAACATCATACGTGTTTTTAGATTCAATGACATGAATGAATATCCAGATTTATCAATTACGTAAAATGTGTTCTGTGCAATGAACCAGGCTCTCAGCTCTTGTGAGTGAGTCAGTGTGTGGCTGAGGGAGTGTGAGTGAGTGTGTGTGTGTGTGTGTGTGTGTGTGTGTGTGTGTTTAATGGTTTAAGCTATGTTGAAAAGAAGGGTTTTGATAATTCTCAAAACAATGCTGGTTTTTGTTTGTTTTTTTTGTTTTTTTTTACAAAGTACAAATTGCTGTCCTGCTTCAAATAAACTGTCTGAATATAAATGCATGTGGGTTCATTCCTCCCTTCGTCTTCTCCCCCGCAGATCTCGGTCCTCCGACCTTGTAGAGCCGTCTTTCCCACCGGCTCAGGCTTCTCCTTGACTTCCTTTGGATCACATGCTTTGCAAAGTATTAAAAAGCGAATTGCCTATTTTGGAAAGGGTGATTTCTTTATGAGACCATCTTAATCTCCGAGGGAAATGCAGAGTCACACAAAAATATGCCCAAACAGCTGGAGTGCAGGTCGACGTCAGGGAAACCGAACCTTTTTTTTTCCCATTCGTATTGGAAAATGTGAGTGAAGTTACTTTTTATAAAACTTCCCTGCTGTTTTCACAGCACAGCATGCAGCCTTATGAGACGGCATAAGCTATATTTTCACACAAACTGTTCTTAAAAGGAGCCAGGACTGGTTGTCTAATCTTTACAAAATACTTATATCTCTGATGGGAAAAAAAAATCCCCCATATCTAATGGTAGGATTGCAAAAAATTACCAGAAGGGAATTTGTTTGAAATTCTGTGCTGCCAAAACATACAAGTATAAGAATATACTTGCTTTTTATGTCAGAATTACTTTCATTTGTTTATCTTTAATGTAATTATTTTTTGCTCTCATGAATTAACCTTGGCTTCATGGATCTATTTAGTTGGTTAGCATCCAGTATTCATATGTTCCTTTAAAGTTTGCTGAGTGCCTACATATATATTATCTTACAAAGTAGGTATTCTTCTTAATCCCATTTCACAAGTGTTTGGAGATTGCTTTTGCAGATGTTACCCGAAGATGTTAAGGTAAAATCTAAAAATTCCAAAAAGCTTAGAATACCTAAGAGCAATTTTTAAAATAAATGATCAGACACTTATATGATAAAATTAATGTATTCAAACTTAGTACTGCAAACCTATTAAAGCAGAAGAAGAAATAATAATAACCGACTGTATCTGTTCACATGTGGCATCACTGTTTCATCACTGAAGAGATGTCATTAAGAATTATGTTTGGCTACTAGTGACAATAGTCTAAGCAAGAGACATGTAGCTCCATCTCATGTTAAAGGAATCTGAAGCTAGGAAGCTTACCATGGCTGAGGGAAGTACGTCACATCTATCTACCCATCTATCTACCTCTCTACACACTGTGTATCGGAGAACTATGCTCTTTCTCTCTGCTCTGCTGTACTCAGCACATGTTTTGTATTTTCACGGGCACAGGGCGGTTTCTGGAGCTCCAGCCATCATATCACTGTTTCTGTGAGGCTTCAGGAGAAAGAGAAAGAAATGCCAAAAGGTCTTTCCAGAAATCCCACCCAGTAACTTCCACTTATATCTCACCAGTCATCCTCGTTGCCAGAGGGCATGGGAAAGGTGGACTCTTGGCCAGCGCATCACTGCAGGGATAGAACTAAAGATCTGTTACTAAAAAAGAAAAGCAGAATGGATTGGGGCACATATTTGCTGTTTTTGTCACTCATCCATAAAGGAACACAGGATTCTCCTATGTTTAAGGACAGTATTTATTCAATCCTCCAAACCATCACCCCACCTGTAAAAACTGCCCTCGTAATGGATTAAAAAGGGTCCTTGATTAATTTAATCCTCTGATCAAAACGATCAGAGAAAACAACTTGAATTTAGTAAGTGAAGATGACAGTTGAAAATGGAAAGTCATTTACCCTGGTTCAAAAGACTACATGATGACAGTAAAAAAAAAAAAAAAAAAAAAATGAACTAAAAGTAGAAAATGTGGAATTATGGGTAGTCATCAGGTGCATGGTGATTTACTAAGAAGCCTGGTGAAGAGTAGTTTGCTTAAAAGCACTTTTCTCTATTAACCAGTTTGCAGTACTGTTTGTTAGCCAATGAAAATCACACATTAACTATTTTTAGGAGAAAATAAATAGCTATAATTTTTAGCTCATTCATAAACTATTTATTAAAAATCTATACTATTCCTCTATCGGGATCACTTCCTGAAAGTATCTTGGGACCATTAAAGACTATATTTAAAATATGCCTATTGTTTTCTGGAATTCTGAAAGCTAGAAAGAGATAAAATCATTTCCTTACTTATTCTTATCATGGGCATGACTTAAAATATAAAATCCATTAGACGATTGACAACAAACATTTAGAAGAACAGTGATTTGTAGAAAATAACTAACTCACAGTCTCAAAATTTACATAACAAACATGAAAATGTGCTAGACCACACTAACAATACAGTGCAAGTAAATTAAGCAAAAACAAGAAAGACATAATTTTATCAAGAACTGATAAGGGAAAATGATATAAACATTCCCTTTCATTATTTGAAGAAGAGTAATTGGCAAAATCTTTTGGAAAGATACTTATGCACACACATCTACGGGTTTTTAGCCATATGTGAGTGTGCATAAGTCTACACAGAGAATATTTTAACAGCCATATTCTTCAAGATAGTAATTCCATTTCTGGAAATCTGTCTTAAAGAAATAATCCTAAATACTGAAGGAAAAAAGTTTTATGCACACTCTTCATGGCAGCCGTGTTGAGAAGTGAAGAATTGGAAATAGGACTTGCTCAACACGGGATAAAAACCAAGTATCTAATGGTCCGTTCACTTACTGAGGTGAATACAGCATTTTAACTAAGTAACTGAAAGGCTTAGAAAGCGTAAGAAGAGAACGCCGAGATGTCGCAGGGTACCTACCCACTTCCGGCGGCAGCTGTCACACTTGGGGCTGGGGGCACGAAGGGAAGAGACTGGAGGTACTAATCTTAGTCCCTTAGTGCCGTCTTACCTGAAGCCCAGACGTCTGAAAAGGCAGCCCAGCCAGCCCATGCTGATGTTTTTGAGGATCATGGTGCAGCTGGTTCTCTGGAAATAACTGCAAACTGCATTCACCTGCTGCTACGGGAGGCAGCTGCTACTTGGAGGATGAAAGAAGCGACTCTAGAGGGATGTTCCGGAGGCAAGCAGCGGGCAGGAAGCTCTCGGGGAGCCCTTCACTTTCTCTGCAGCGCCCCCTCTTGGCAGAGCTTAACAGGGAACCAGCGGGCAAAGCGGACATGCTCGGTTCCCCACTGCACTCCCACCTGCCGGAGAGCCTGTGAGTTTGCGCCACCATCTCCGAGTCCATCCTCTCACTCATCACCTCCCAGCGCTCCTGGCTCCTGGAGAACGGAGGGCGAGGTGCCCCCGGTCTGCTGGGCTGAGCGAGAGCCTGTGCCAGCCACAGCGAGCAAGGTCCTCCTCGGCTCCAGCGCCAGACCGCAGGTGCCCGGGACTGGCTGGGGAGGGGTGAGTGTGCGCCCCACCATCGCAAAGCTGAATATAGGAGGGTTTGCAGATTAGAAATAATAGCTTAATAACTGGCACATTGTTTATTTATTGCTTGTTTCTCTATCTAGAAAATAAATTCTTAAAGGACAGAGTAGTTCCAGTTCTTATAATAGTTTCTGGTCCATGGCACGTGCTCCATAAATATTGTGGAATTAATTCTGTTATTGAAGAAAGGGGAAAATATGAAAAAAAATAATGACATGTTTATCTCTATCTTTTAGATTTCCCTAGTCCAGAAATTATTCTAGCAAATGAAATGCATAAGCCTAAGGCATAAGCCACGCCTCTAAGTCACCGTGTTCCATCTCCTTTTAACTATGTGTGTCTTTGGGAAGTTACCTGACTTTAGGGACCCCAGTTACATAATCCTAAAAATAGGAACAACACTTACTTTGAAGTGTCCTTGTGCGGGTTGGCGATGATCATGTCGGGCACACGTTTGTTCAGTCGGCTGCCCTGTCGAAGCCACAACGCACATTTCCGCACCTTTTAGTGACTGTGCACCCGGCATCATTTCCAGGAAGGTGTGGTCTCTGAATAGTGATATAAAGTAACACTTATTGAGCGTTTATATTTGGGCCACACACTATTGTAAGTGTTTTGTCCATATTAACATGCAATGTTTCCAACAATTTATGAGGCAGAGGCCTTTATTTTTCCAATTTTACAGAAGAAGAAATTAAGGCACATAAAGTTCAATCATTAGTCTTAGGTGACATAGCTAGAAAGTGTCAGAACTAGGACTTGAACCCAGGTAATCTGGCTTCAGAGTCTGTCTTTTTAGCCACTGTGTTTCTTGAATAAGATTATTAATAATCTTGTTCTTAATGCTGACTCTGGGTATTTTGCAGGACTGTCTTGTGTGATTATTAATAGGCAGGCAACCTATTCAGCTGAAATTCCTAGGAGAATAACTGGCTGAGAACAACCACATCTGACTGAAGTGAACACACCAAGAAGGGAGAGAGCTGGTGTCTTCTTTTACAAGGGTATCTGGAGAAAGCTTCAATTCAGCCAACCTAATTGTAAGCTGTTATCATCCTGTTTTGGAAAAACCCTGTAACTGGATACAAGAAAATCCTCTGTCCCTCAGGCAAGGTTTAACACTGGTCTCAGAAGCCCAATTAAAATTGATCAAAACTGTGTTTTAAAAAAATAGTTATAGTTTAAAAAATAGATTGAACCAAAATACTTTCCAGCGTTAATGCAGTTGTCTTTGGATGGTAATACAACAAATAATTTTTTTGTTTTTCTTTCCTTTTATAAAACTTCTTCATTAAAATTTTCTTTTTTTCTTCCTTAAAATTTTCTAAATGAAAAAGTATTATTTTAAAAAGAATGTTTATTTTTGATGTATGAGAGGAAATTGCTATTAAAAGTAGAAAATCTAGATAAATAAAAATAAAAAGTTATATATGGTCACACTGCTGTGTGTTAGAACTGCTATATTTTCCAAACTTTTTCCAATGTAAGGACACTCATATATTGCCTGTGTATGTAGAAATTTTTACAAAAAAAAAACCCCAAAACCCAGAATCGTATTGTTCATACCCTGTTTTCCTTTTCACTGATCAGAATACTATGAATATCTTCTGAATAAATACACAAATACATCATACTTTACAGTAACTTATTTGTAATAACATAATTTTTAAGCATTCCTCTATTGTTGGATATTTAGGTGGGCCCCATTTTATATTTTATTTAACTAATATAGCCCCAAATTTATACATTTATTTTAACTACCTGTCTGATTAGTTCCTCAGAATAAATTCCAAGAGTGGAAATGCTGGATCAGTGGGCATACACTCTAAGTCTTTAAGTGCGTGTTAACTAACTGTTCCAGGCAACTCTTAGTGCATGTTAACTTTTAGTGCATGTTAACTGATTGTTAACTAATTGTGAACTAATTGTGGTTCCAGACAACTCTTAGTGCATGTTAACTTTTAGTGCATGTTAACTGATTGTTAACTAATTGTGAACTAATTGTGGTTCCAGACAACTCTTCTCCCCAGTAGTATGTTAGAATACATGCTTGTTTCCTTAGAGACACACCATGCTGCTTGGCATCTTTCTCAGTAAGAGAAGCTAAACAAAATCAATAGATATTATTTTTATCTCTTTGGTAACTGCTGAGCTTCATGTGTATTTGTCATTTGGGTTTCTTCTCATGTGAATTGCCTCTTTTTGTCCTTCGCCCATTTTATTCACTGAATTGGTTTTTTGTTTGATTTTTTTTTTTTTTACTGATTTATGAGTTATATTATTTTTTATATGTTGCAAGAAGTTTTACCAGTTGGTGAATTAATAATACAGAAATTCCCACTCACATGTATTTCACATATTGCATTTTAAAGACGAGATGAAAGGCATAATCAAAGGAGTCCTGGAGCGTACTAAATGCCTAAGGCAGAAACAAAGGCATGAAGACCCCTGGAGCAGAAGAGACTCTCCCAGCTTGGCACCAAAGTTACCGGAAAAGAGCCCTGGGCTCACAAGAGACTGTCAGGAAGAAAAGTCAAGAATTCAGTCTGGGTGAGAACTGCTCCCTCAGCCACAGGGAAGGTTTCTCTTCACCAGTTTCTTCATGAGATAAAACCAGAGCCTGGTATCAAACATGCACAGCGTCTGCCTCCCGGCTCCTCTCTGCTGCTCAGGGTTAGTCAACCCTCAGATCTCAGCTCAAGCACCACTTCCTCAAGGAAGTTTTCTTTGACCTTGCCCCCTGGGTCAAACCTCCTTTTATGTTCATGAGACAGTGTCCTCTGTTACAGCATTTCTCATTGTTGCGATTTTGCCTGATAATTTGATTCACGTCTCTTTCTCACTAGCGTGGATACTCCCTGAGGCCAGAAGCTGTCTGGTTTTGCAGCCCTTCACCTACCCCTACACGTAGCCTGTCCCATACACATAGGAGATGCGTGACTGAGGTCTGCCATGTAAATTGATCATATATGAATATGCATTGTAAATTATAACACACACCCTTAGAGAGTGGGTTCAGCCATTCTCCACGAAAACTTTGACATTGTCATGAAGTGCTGACTTTACGAACCACTTCACGTATCATTAAATAGAAAAAGCTAAACTTGGGAGGTCATAATTTACCAGCAAAATGTACATTCTGGTGCCCCAAGTGAGCCAAACAGATTTTTCTCCCTATAGTTCTAGGTAAACAAGGCCATTTTGAATAGAATGACTTTCCATTAAATCCTTCGTAATTTTTCAGAAGGCTGTTGATTAGACCCACAGACACCTCAAGATTAAGGAAAGCAGTCCTCTGTAGCTGTGCAGTCCAATGTGATAACCACCAGCCACATGTAACTGTTAAACAGTTTAAAGACAGCTAGTCGAAGTTAAAATATGCTATGTGTGTAAGATATGCATGGGATTTCAAAGGCTTGGTGTGGATAAAATAGTGAAAAAAACCCTCAGTTTCATATGTTAAAATAGTATTTTGGATATATTGGGTTATATAAAATGTATTATTTCTATTCTATTTATATATAAAATATATAAAATAAAATTAATTCCACCTGTTTCTTTGTACTTTTTTTATTAGGTCTAGTAGGAAATTTACAATTAAATGTGACTCACAGTATATTTCCATCGGATGGTGCCGTTCTTTACTATAAATCACAGATTCACAGTAAACAATGTCATCTCACTAAAATTAGTTTTACACCTATTTACTACCGATTTAAAAGAATTGAAAACTTGGAATTCCGCAAAAGATCTTTGAGCGATAAAAATCTGTATTAAAAATCAAAGTGCTAAAGTTTACTCGATGAAAGTCTTTAAATTTCCACTCAACATTTATTTTCTCTTATTTTACTCACAATTTAACCCATTCACTTTCTAAGGGCAAAAAAATAAACTGCAAATGTTAAGAAAGATAACCAATAGCAAGCACTTCTATCTGAGGATTTAAACTCTTACTCTCCCGCATCTTGTGAGGCTGGCAACCTGGTAACAAGGGAAGTGATAAAAAAAAAAAATACTATGAAAATAAGATAGGGCAAAAAATCTAAGTCATTGGGGGGCCGCATAATGTGCTCTGTGCAGGAACAAAGGTGTTACACGCTCTGGAGTCTCTGAGGATGGTGTAATGTAATTCAGTACAGTCCCTGATGTCTGAAGAAGTTTAATGATCGCTCAGAGGACATGCTCCATTTAAGAAAACTGGGATGAGTTCTATACAAAACTATGAAAGAGAAACATTGAATTTTGGTGATTTTTGTCTACTAGGAACAGCTATTCTCTAAGATAAAAGGGAAGATGGCAGGTGGAGAGAAACAGCAGGAGGTGAGAAGGGAAGGGGCTGAACATTGGTTTGTCCACATTTTATCACAGACGAGATTACTTTAAAAATTAGTCATCTTTTATGGTATCCCATAAGAAACTTTAGGGCAAATATAGGTTAGATACACAGAATGTTGTGAAAGAGCTCAATATTGATACCAGTCACTGCAACCAGACCATTACTAGGAAAATACTGGGCCCCTCCTCCTGTGTCAAATGCCATCCTCTGTGTGCTTTTATGACAAGATTTTAATGGCGCCTTTGGATTATTACACGCTTTGGCCTAAGCTGGTGAATGACTGTTAGGTCCGTTCACTGACTTCAAATCACATGTTATCAGTGAAACCTTCACTGCTGAGTTTCCTTTCATTGTATCTCTAGGCTGACCATTTCCTGTCAATGTCCCTTAGAACGGAGAATATACTGAAAGCTGGGGTCAGCCACTGTGCCGCTAACTCCACACTTCTGGCTCTGGAAGATAAAGCGGTTTTTATTTTGTTTTGTTTCAAAATATTATTTTTTTCTTTTTTTTTTTTTTAAACCAGCATTAGATTTTTCTGTGATTTGTTTCTTGCTGAAAATCAGCAAGGTACGTTTTAAACAATATATGGTGATGTTTAAAGACTCACCCACTGCAAAATGAATTAATTTCTTACTGTGCATATTATGCTTCATTCAAGAATTTGCATGCTGTGTCCAACTCACGGTTTTGAGACCGCACAGAGTAAAAATCTGAAAATGATCCTTGAAATATGGGGACTCGTGAAAACCTAGTAAGCAATGTGTAATGATCAGCTCGTGGAGAAGAAATAATTTTTTAAAAGCTCACTGTATACCGGGTAGAACTATAAGGCAATATCCTCCAGATAACTATCTAAACATTTGGGTTCACAGCCTTGTGTTTTTTTAGAGTAAATTTCATCAGTCACTTTTCTTCCTTCTTCATCTTATCTTTGAAAATATAATTGAGCCATTAATCTGACCACATTGGGGGAAAAGGAGCATATCAATAAAAGGAGGTAAACAAATCCCAAAATACAACTATCAACATAAGAAGACTTTCCCTGTGCCAGGTGACCGGAAGACAGCTGCTTGGAAGTGTGACAATGACCCTCACCCTTTGGATTTCTCACATTTTTATTAGACTGGCTGATGACCAAGGTGTGAGGAATTAGAATTCTGAGCCCTCGGTAATTCACAGCACACAACCAGTTTTGACTGAAATGACAGAAGGAGATGGAAGCTACTTGTGTGTGGGAGAAATAAGATGAAGGAGTAGGTAGTTATCTGCATGGTCCTGAAAAGGCTTATTGTGTTATTCTCATTGCTACTATTTACCTTTCTTCTCTGTCAGCCTCAGACCATGTTTCCTGCTTTGTGAGCAGAGCGCTATCTGTATGAGAAATGAAATCAACTGATTGCTGTATAAAATGGAAAAAAAGTCACTTGAATCCAGAGGTAAAATGATGCAATCATGTTGTGCAGTGATATGGTGAAGAATGTGCTTAACTGATAGCTCCTGGGTCATTGTTTGGAGCTATCTTGATTATGGTGATGGTTTCATAGGAGTACACATCTATCAAAATTCATCAAATTATACATCTGAAATATGTGTAGTTTACTATACAGGAATCATATCATAATAAAGGTGTTTTTTTAAAAAAAGAAAATAGTAAGCCAAAAATAAAATCATCAAATGTGAATAAAAAAGTCAGAGCTGGTTCTCACAAGGATAGATTAACAATTTTGACAGGTACAAGGAGGGGCTGTCCCCTGGAAAGAGGTCTCTGAGCAAGTCCCACCCAAGGAGAACAGGTGTTATAAAAGAAGAAGACACAAGAGGATAAAGGAAAGTCAGTGGGGGCCTGAAGAAATGATGACCTGCATTTTGTTTTAGTTTTGATTAAGCCCCTGAGTAAGAGTGAGATGGGGGAGAAAATCTACCAGTTGAATAGTTGTCTTCAAACTGTTTTTGATATTATTATTATTTTGTCCTTTTGTTTGTTTGCTGATTATTGGTTGATTGATGTTTCGTTTTGTTTTGTTTGTTTGTTTGTTCGTTTATACACACACCTTTATTGCGGTATGGCTCCTGTACCGTAAACTACACATATTTCAGATGTACAATTTGATGAACTTTGATAGATGTATACATCCAAGAAAGCACCACCACAATCAAGATTGCTAACATCATGTTTTAAACTAAGTCGTCACTCAGCTTCCTCACTGGTCAAATGCCAAATTGAACTACTTTTGGCTTTTAAATAGAAAGTTCTGGTTTTCTTGAAAATATCCACACTAGTGTGATTTTTCTTTCTTTTTGCAAGTTTCAGGGTCCCTGCCTCTCTGTTACATGCACTTCCAGGGACAGATGGCAGAGGAAGACACCACCTGTCTGACATAAGACCCTGCCTGGCCGATGCTCTGAGTGTCGTGCTGGGAAGCAGTGTCTGTCCCCAAGGAAGCAATAATTGTTACATAATTGTATATTCCAGCCCTTGGTGGTGCTGCATTTTGCTGTTAATTATGTACTGCCATATATATATATATACATTTTAAATTGTGGTATGGTAAGTTTACAATGTTGTGTCAATTTCTGGTGTACAGCAAAATGCTTCAGTCATACATGGATATACAAATATTCATTTTTATATTCTTTTTCACTGTAAGCTACTACAAGATACTGAATACATTTCCCTATGCTCTACAGTATAAACTTGTTTATCTGTTTTATGTATACCAGTCAGTATTTGCAAATCTTGAATTCCCAGTTTACTGCCTTGTATTTTTAAACTTGATGTGTCTGTCTCTGCAAACTGTTAACTCCTAGAGAACAGAGACAGTGTCATGTTGCTTTTATAGCCTCCAAAAAACAAGAAGCACAAGAGAATTAAACAAATCCTCAACAAACTACATTCAACACTGGACCGTAATTTTCATGAAGGCAGGCCTGTGACTGTTTTGTTCACCATTACATATTTAATGCTCAGCACAGTTCCTGAAATAGAGTTAAGTGCTTCATAAATATTTGTTTAGTAGATGAATAAATGAGTTTTTTAAAATGATAAATTGTATTGTCAACTGAGGTAGAAGTTTCAGTGAAGGGCAAGAGTGGATGGGTAGAGACATGTGTCGCTGAAGGTCCTAGGAGGACCGGCCCTCACAGACGGCTTCCTCTACCTCACTGGCCTGGGGTCAAAAGTAAGGGTGGAGCCAGAGAAACTTGACTGGATCTAGTTATGCTTTTGAATCTTCGGAGCCAGGATACTACTCCATTCCAGGATACTGCTCACCATCCACTTCTCCATTCCCCATTCCCAGTTCCCTCATCAAAGGATGGACTTGGGCTGGACGCCTCACTGCGTTTTGGTTAGGAGGACCAGCTTCTATTTTCTGGTCAAGTAATATTATCCTTTGTGAAATTCACAGCATATGGTTTTGATAATTTTCACTTCAAACTCAAAGGAAAAGAAAAACCCTCTGTCTCTGTAACGTGCGTTGCAAGGCCAGTTACAGCTCGCGATGGCAGAGGTGCCTCGACTCACAGACCCAGGCTTCCAGATTCACCCCACAACCTGTTAGTTCATGATGCCAGCCCATCATCCATTCTGTCCACACATTAAATTGGAAGTTGAATGCCTTGCTTTGGGCATTTATGTATCTCCTGCTCCACACACAGCCTGTGTTCATGAGTATTTGTTAAATAACCGCCTGAATGAATGGTCATTATATTTCCTCTTACTACTAACCCATCTTTTTCTCCTTGAGAGGACTTGCTGTTTGTCAGAATATATCCATTACCCCTCTGATTCATGTTTGTGTCCTGTATTTTAAGATCTCCTGCTGGAAAATCATAGTTTCCAATGTCATAAGGTTGATGTGACCGCTCAGAAACTTCTTAACCTTGGTTTGTTACTTCAAGTTCCCAGCATTCTGATTCATGATCGCCTCATTAAAATTAGAGCAAAATCCACAGAGGGAACATTTTCCCTACACTCCTTAGGATATATTGTTTTTCAGTTCTCCCTCTGCCCACCAGTTGAAACTATAGCTAGAAACTTTTTTTAAAAGCAGCTGAATGGGTTTTTCAAAGTACAATTTTATTTACCTGGATATAAATATAAAAAAGAAAAAAATGCAGTCTAACCATGGTCATCTAATATAATTAAGAATGTATTTAGTAATCCATTAAGAAAATGCAAATAAAAATAATAGTATTTGTGTATATTTTAAAAATAAGTGCCCTTAGGATGCAATGTACAATATGATGGCTATAATTAATACTGCTGCAATGAAAATATAGGAAAGTTGTTAAGAGAGTAGATCCTAAGGTTGTCATCACAAGGAAAAATCTTTTTTCTTTTCTTTTTATTGTATCTACATGAGATGATGGATGTTGACTCAACCTAGTGTGGTGATCATTTCACAATATATGTAAATCAAACCATCACGCTGTACGCCTTAGACTTGTCCAGTGATGAATGTCAGTTATTTCTCAATAAAACTGAAATAAAAATGCCATTATCCTTTCAGTTTTCAACTTAAGTCTTCTGTCATCATAATTACGAGAAAGATAACAGTTTAAATAAATGTGCCTTTAAAAGTTTTCACTATCTTTCTTTTCTGAAGGCAACTGAGCCAGTACCGGATTTTTCTCATCTCTAGATGCAGTTAGAACCAATTGATTGATCTGGGGAGCTCTCAAAAGGGTACTATATTAAAGTTTCTGATTCTAATACTATCCCCTCTGAGAGACCCAAGAGTATCCTCTGAAATGCTTGGAATATTTTTCTTTTAGAAACTTTGTGATTTTGATCCTAATCTGCAAATCTGACTTCCCCAAAGAGTTGTTGAATACACTCCTTTTTTGTTTCCCAGTTATGATGAAATGAAATAACTTACCTTGGAATAACGTTGAGAGCTTTCACAAAGTTACAGCATAAGCTACAACTTGACCTCTGTCTAGCCCATCTGTTTGGTCCCATCCCTCTTGGTCTCTCTGGAGCCCAAGCTGTTATTAAATTGCCTGGGAAATATGTTGGCTGGTAACTTAGATTGTGTTGTCTCCAGTATTATATTTTATCACAGGATTTTATAGGCAGAATATTCTTGAAAATCCATAAGAAATTATTGCTTGTGATATTTCTTGGGGCAGCATTTTAAGGTGTTCTCTGGTGGCCACATGCTCCAGGCAGACCCTGTGAACAGACACCTTAGGAGGTACTGGGCTGGTGGCAGGGTTGGCTGGAGGTTATAAAAAAGCAAAAACAAAAACAAATGTTTTTTTTACAGCCGGCACAATGTGTATGGGATCAGATAACAGATACTTTCTTTGTTATTTCCCCCAAAGTAAATAAACAAGCAAAAGGTCCCCTGCAAATTGCCCACATATAAGCCTCAAGATCTTCAGCGAGCACTCGTGTCCATAAATAGGGTAGGTGAGCTATAAAAAAAGCAAGAACGAGAAAAGGCGAAAGATAGAAATATGTCCATCTACAGAGAGAACAAGCCAACTGCCAGACTCTAGAAACCCAGACAGTTTTCTGATGGCGAGCTGTCACCTGGCAAGCCTCCTGAACGCCATATAAGTCGTTACTATAATTTACTGATTCAGCAGCTGTAGAACTGCCTCTTGGACCAAATGACTTAAGAGTTTAAATTTCATATCTTTAACTTTTCTACTTGAAAACTTAAAATTACCTTTAAAACTTTAAAATGATTTTTATCATATTATTTTACAAGATGTAAGTTCCCTAGAATATTTTGTACATATATTTTACAATTGCTCTTACTTTGTGTGTGTACACGTTTGTATTATTTTTTGTTTGTAGGTACTCATGATGCTTACTTGCACTTTATTCATAAAATTTTAAAAAGACTTCCACTTCTAATGTATATACAAAATAAAGAAAATGTTCATAAGAATATGCAGTAAGTACAGTTTACATGCAAGTTAAGTTTAAAATACTTATCTTTAGAAATCTAGGTTATAATGTGAATAAATAATGACATCTTGATTTGTTTTCCCCATCACTCCATAAAAAATATTCATGAAAACCCAAAAAAGAGAAAAGGACTCTAAATTATTTTTTCTCAGTTTTAAATTCTGCTTTTTGATGCGTTTAAGCAGCCCTTACCACCACCGTCTTTTAATTTGTTTCTTTTTCCTTATCCATCTTTTTATGCAGTATTTGGTATGTCCAAAGAATATATGTGCCAGAGATTTAATTTATAAGGCATAACTAATAAAGTGAATGACCATGTGCCCAACACCCTGTGCTTTTTTCCTACCCCCTCCTCCTGCCTCACTTTCTAGGCACAACCACTATTTTGAATTTTACATTAGCATCCTCCCCATCTTCAAGTTTTATTATGTACCTATACAGCCCTACACACCACATTGTTTATTCTTCAACTCTTTAAGAATATTATCACACAGTCTCCTGGGATTTGCAGTTTTCACTCAACATTATATCTTTAGGGTTCATCTTTGTTATGTGCAACTGATTAACAGTGTTTTGTTATATGCATATACCATAATATATTTATTTATCCTTTCGTTTGCTGATGAGCATTTGGGATCTCTCAATTTTCTGATACTGTGAACTGATTATATGAACATTCTGTTATTTCTACTGCATATGGATAAGCCTTTCTCTAAAGTAAGTACCTAGGAGAAGTGCTGATTGTAGTGTATGACTATCTTCCATTTTAGCAGGAAATGTTAATTATTTTTTTCTGAGTCTGTTGCATCCACATCGTCACCAATGCTTGGTATTATCAAGCTTAATTTTTCCCAATTGAAGGAATAAAATAATGTCACAATGCTCTTAATTTACATTTTCCTGATCATTAATGAGACTGATAACTTTTCATGTACCTATTCACATTCTGTGTCCTCTTCTGAGAAATGCCTTATTGCTTTATTTGTCTTTAACTGATTTGTAGGACTTCCTTATATATTTTGCAAACTAACTGTTTATTGGTGGTGTGTTACAAATACATCCTTCTAGAATGTGACTTGTTTTTCACTTTATTTATGGTGTCTTCTGATGCGTATTAAGTCTTAATTTTTAATGTAACGTAAGTTATCAGTCTTTACTTTTGTCAAAGTACTTTTCCTGGCCTCTTGAAGAAATTCTTCACTATTCTGGGAAATTTGATTTTCTCACAGTGATGTTTTCCTGTTTTTGTTTTTTTTGTTTTTGTTTTTGTTTTTGTTTTTGCCCTAATGGTTGTAAGTTTGTCTTTCACAGTTAAATCCTTAATCTATCTGATAATTATTTTCATCTGTGTTGTGAGATTGGGCTCCAATTTCATTTTTTTCACATGGATACCCAACTGTTCCAGCACTGTTTATTGAATATCTTTCCACAGTTATTAAAAATACTTCCTGTGTCATATAGTAAATGTCCAAATAATCATGGGTATGATTCTGGGTTATTTTTTATTTCACTGGTCAATTTATCTATTCCTGTGCTACTCTATATTTTTAAAATTAGTGTAGCTTAAGAGTAAATCTGAATAATTATAAGGCAGGTCCACCTTATTTTTCTGCTACAAGAGTGTCTGTTTTCTTGGTTATTTGTTCTTCCGCATAAATTTTACAATTATCTTGCAAAAGTCCACAAAAATCTCTAGGGATTTTGAAGAACTTATATTAAGTCCATAGACAAATTTGAGTCATAATTAAAACTGCGATACTGTGTTTCCTTAGCAAAAAACTCTTTATGTCTGCATTTGTTTATGTCTACTTTAATACCTTTCCAAAAGGTATTAAATTAATTTCCTTGATAAAATATTTTCAGCAACTTTTAGAGTTATTCTTAGGTATACAACATATTTTATTCCTACTGTAAATGGTAACAGTCTTAAAATCTGATTTTCTTAGTTTTTGGTGCTGCTATGAAGAAATACAATGGGTATTATTGATCATATCTCCAGCCAGCTCAGCTAAATTTGTGTTTTTAATAGTTTGTACATTTGTGGGGAAGTTTTGTTTTATTTGCAAACAGTTATGTAATTTGAGGAAAACAATTTTGCTTCCTCCTTTTACATGTGTATAACTTTTATTTCTTCTTGTATTACTATGCTAGCAAAGACTTTCAGTACCATGTTTAATGGTGTAGGAAGATTGTATGTCCTTAACTTGTTCATTATTTGGAAGGGAATTCTCCTGATGCTTCATCATTAGCTATGATGTTTCCTCTAGCCTTTTGGTGGAAACCTCTTATCAAATTAAAGGAGTTCTCTTTTATTCGTAGTTTGTTAAGCATTTTTATCACTTGAAGTATTGAGTTTTATCAAATTTTTGTTTTGTATGTATTTAATATTTGATGTGGTGAATGACATTTATAGATTTTTAAATGTTAAACTATTCTTGGATTACTGGGATAAATACACCTTGGTCATTTGTGAATTAGGTTTTGTATCCATTTCAGTATTAATTTGGGGCCTACTGCATTTTTATTCTTGCCTGAAACAGGCATATCATTTTTCTTACTCATATAATCCCTGTCTGATTTTGGTGTCATGGTTGTTCTGACTTCATGAGAGGATTGGAAGTATTCCTTCCTCTTTAACTATCTTGAAAAATGTATATAAAAGCCAAAATATTTGGTACTTTGAATGTTTTGTCCAATTTGTGAAACTACTATGGTTCATGTTTATTATATGAATATTTTAACTACTGATTCAATGACTAGTATATATTTAGACTATTTCTTCTTTTTTGAAACAGTTTTATAAGTGCTATTTTCTCAAAATTTGCTCATTTTACATATACTTTCAATAATATAAACTTGTTCTTGTTATTTCCTTATGCTCTTTTACTCTTTGCTGTAACTGTAGTTCTGTTGTCTTTTTAATTCCTGTGGTTGGTTGGGTTTTTTTTCCCTCCTTTTTCTTGAACAATCTCACTAGAGGTTTGTCTTTGGCTTGGCTGATTCTCTTTCAATCACTTACTTTCACCATTTAGAAAAGTATCTGCTACTTTCTGCGTTCTTTGATTTATTCTATTGTTCTTCTGTTTTTATATTTTAAACAACTAGCTCATTAAGTTTTGTTTTTCTTTGAATATAACATTTATAGCTATAAACAGTTATAATTCAAAGTATTTCACAGAAATTCACAGGGTTTGATATTTAATAATTTGTATAATTGTTCATTTCTAAGTAAATTAAAGTCCCTATTATGGTCTCCTTTTAACCCATAAGTTACAGGCATACCTTAGAGATACTGTGGGTTCAGTTCATACCACCACAATAAAGCAAATATTGCAATAAAGTGAATTACACAAGTTCTTGGTTTCCCAGTGTGTATAAAAGTTATGCTTGCACTATACTGTGGTCTATTAAGTGTGCAATAGCATTATGTCTAAAAAACAATGTACACATCTTAATTAAAAATACTTTACTGCTAAAAAATGCTAAGATCTTCTGAACTTCAGAGAGTCATAATCTTTTTTCTGGTAGAGGATCTTGCCTCAACGTTGGTGGCTGCTGACTAATAAGGGTGGTGGTTGTTGAAGGTTGGGGTGGCTGTGGCAATTTCTTAAAATAAGACAACCACAAAGTTTGCCACATTGATTGACTCTTCCTTGGGGGAACAATTTCTCTGTAACATGCAATGCTGTTCAATAGCATTGTACCCACAGTAGAACTTCTTTCAAAATTGGAACCAATCCTCTCAAACCTTGCTGCTGTTTATCAACTAAGTTAACATAACCTCCTAAATCCTTTGTTGTCATTTCACCAATCTTCACAGCATCTTCACTGGAAGTGGTTTCCACCTCAAGAAACCACTTTCTTTGCTCATCCATAAGAAGAAACTCGTCATCTGTTAAAATTTCAATATGAGGTTGCAGCAATTCAGTTATGTCATCAGACTCCACATTGAATTCTAGTTCCCCTGCCATTTCCACCACATGTGCAGTTACTTCCTCCATTGAAGTCTTGAACCCCTCAAAGTCATCCATGTGGGTTAGAAAAACTTCTTCCTAACTCCTGCTATTGTATTTTGACCTCTTCCCATGAATTACAAATGTTCTTACTGGCATCTAGAATGGGAATCCTTTCCAGAAGGTTTTTAATTTACTTTGCTCAGATCCATCAGAGGGATTACCGCCTAAGGCAGCTATAGCCATATGAAGTGTATCTCTTAAATAGTGACTTGAAAGTGGAAATTACTCCTAGACCCATGGGATGAAGAATGGATGCTGTGTTAGAGGCATAAAAACAACATTAACTTCATTGTACATCTTTATCAGAACTGTTGGATGACCAGGGGGCATTGTCAATGACAGTAATATTTTGTGAGGAATCTATTTTTCCCAATCAGTAGATCCCAAAAAACTACTTAAAATTTTCAGTAAATCATGTTGTAAATACATGTGCCATCATCCAAGCTTTGTTGTTCCATTTATAGGGCACAAGCTGAATAGATGTGGCATAATTTTTAAGGGCCCGAGCATTTTCAGAATGGTAAATGAGCATTGGCTTTGACTTTAAGATGCCAGGTACACTAACCTCTAACAAGAGAGTCAGCCTCTCCTTTCAATCTTTTTTGTTTATTTGTTTTATATATATTTTTACTGAAGTACAGTCAGTTTACAATGTTGTGTCAGTTTCTGGTGTACAGCACAATGCTTCAGTCATACATGAACATACATATATTCATTTTCATATTCTTTTTTACTGTTTGTTTGTTTTTAATTATTTATTTGCTGAATGGTTCATTTACATACCATAAATGAAATCACCTCCACTGTTTGAAATGTTTCTTTTTTTATTGAAGCGTAATTAACTTACAATATTATAATAGTTCAGTTGTACAAGATAGTGACTCTACGTTTTTATACATTACAAAATGATCACCAAAATGAGTCTAGTTACCATCTGTCACCATACAAAGTTATTAAGATATTTTGGTTTATATTTGCCAGGCTGTACATTACATGCCTGTGATTCTGTTATTTTATAACCAGATGTTTGTGCCTCTTAACTTATCTCACCTATTTCATTGATCCCCCAGACCTCCCTCTCTGGCAACCACCAGTTTGTTCTCTGTATGTATGACTCTGTCTCTATTTTGTTGTGTTTATTTATTTGTTTGTTTTCTAGATTCCACATATAAGTGAAATCATATGGCATTTGTCTTTTTCTGTCTGACTCATTTCACTTAAGCAAAGTACTCTCAAGGTCATCCACATTGTGACAAATGGCAATGTTTCATTTTTTATGGCTGAGTAATATTCTGTTGTATGCATATATACCACATTTTCTTTATTCATCCATCTATTAATAGACACTTAGGTTCCTTCCATATCTTGGCTATTGTAAATAGTGCTGCAGTGAACATATGGGTTCATATATCTTTTAAATTAGTGCTTTTATTTTCTTTGAAAAAATATCCAGAAGTAGAATTGGTGGATTATATGCTAGTTCTATTTTTAATTTTTTGAAGAATCTCAATATTGTTTTCCATATTGGCTGTACCAATTTAGAATCCCACCAATAGTGCATAAGGATTCCCTTTTCTTTAATCCTCCCAACAATTGTTATTTATTGTCTTTTTGATAATGGCCATTCTGACAATGATATCTCATTGTGGTATTGATTTGCATTTCCCTGATAATTAGGGATGTTGAACATCTTTTCAGGTGTCTGTTGGCCATCTGTATGTCTTTTTTAGAAAAATGTCTGTTCCTGGTCCTCTCCCTGTTATTTAATCAGGTTGTTTGAGGTTTTTTTTAATGCCAAATTGTATGAGGTCTTTATATATTTAGGATATTAACTCTTTATTGATTATATGGTTTGCAAATATCTTTTCCCTTTCAGTAGGCTGCCTTTTTTTGTTGTGGATAGTTTCCTTCACCAGGCAAAAGCTTTTTAGTTTTATATAGTCCCATTTGTTTATTTTTGCTTTTGTTTTCCTTGACTGTGAAGAAGATCTAAGAAACTATTGCTAAGATAGAAGTCATAGAGTTCACTGCCTACGTTTTCCTCTAGGAGTTTTATGGTTTCAAGTCTTACATTTAAGTCTTTAATTTATTTTGAGTTTATTTTTGTTCATGGTATCTGAAAGTAGTCAAGTTTTATTCTTCTATATGGAGCTGTCCAGTTTTCCCAACACCATTTATTGAAGAGGTTATCTTTTCCCCATAGTGTATCCAGGGCCCCTTTGTTGTAGATTAATTGGCCATACGAGTCAGGGCTTATTTCTGGGCTCTCTTTTCTGTTCCACTCTTCTATTTTTCTGTGTTTGTGCCAGTACTGTACTGTAGTACAGTTTGAAATCAGGGAGCATGATATCTCCAGCTTTATTCTTCTTTCTCAAGGTTGCTTTGGCTATTTGGGGTGTTTTGTGTTTTTATATAGAATTTAGAATAATTCTATTTCTGGGGAAAATGCCATTGGTATTTTGATAGAGATTGCATTGAATCTGTAAATGGGATTAAAAATTGGACTGCTTTCTTAATTTCTCTTTTTGATAATTTGTTGTAAGTGTAGGGAAACAACAGATTCCTGTATGTTAATTTTGCATCCTGTAACATTACTGAATTCATTTATTAGTTCTAATAGTTTTTTTGATGATGTCTTTAGGACTTTATATAATATGATGTCATCTACAAATAGTGACAGTTTTACCTATTCCTTTCCAATCTGGGTTCCTTTTATTTCCTTTTCTTGTATGATTGCTGTGATTAAGATTTCCAATTCTAAGTTGAATAAAAGTGGTGAATGTGGGCATCCTTGTCTTGCTCCTGAATTGAGAAAAATCTTTCAGATTTTCACCATTGAGCATGGTATTAGCTGTAGATTTGTCAGAATGTTTTTTAGTGTTTAATGTTTTTAATGTTTTAATGTCATAATGCTTTTTAATGTTGAGGTATATTCCCTCTGTATCCACTTTGTTGAGAGTTTTTATCACGAATAGATGATGGATTTTGTCAAATACCTTTTCTGCATCTATTGAAATGATTACATGATTTTTCTCATTTTGTTAATGTGGTATATCATATTGATTGATTTGTGAATATTGAACCATCTTTGCATTCCTGTAGTATAAAACTCACTTGATCATAGTGTATGATTCTTTTTGTATATTGTTGGATTCAGTTTGCTAATATTTCATTGAGGATTTTTACATCTATGTTAATCAGTGATACTGGATTATAATTTTCTTTTTTGTGGTGTTTCTGTCTGGTTTTTATATTAGTCCTTGTAGAATGAGTTCAGAAATGTTCCTTTCTCTTCAATTTTTTAGAATAATTTTAGAAGGATAGGTGTTAACTCTTCTTTAAATGGTTTGGTAGAGTTCACTTCTGAAGCCATCTAGTTCTGCACTTTTGTTTCTGGAACTTTTTTTTTTTTACTAGCTCAATTTCATTATGGTAATCAGTCTGTTCATATTCTCTGCTTCTTTGTGATTCACTGTTGGGACACTGTAAACTTTCAGGAATTTATACATTCCTCTTGCTTGTCCATTTATTGACCTATAATTGTAAGTAATCTCTTATGATTCTTGGTAATTTTATGGTGTTGGTTGTAACGTCTCAATTTTGTTATTCATTGCAAAGAACCAGCTCTTAGTTTAATTGATCTTTTCTATTGCTTTTTAGGTCACTATTTCACTTATTTATGCTCTGTTTTTTGTTATTATTTTCAGTCTACTAACTGGGTTTTGTTTGTTGTTCTTTTTTTAGTTCCGTTAGGTATGAGGTTAATTTGTTTATGCAAGATTTTTCTTATATCTCGAGGTAAGCTTATATCACTATACACTTCCCACTTAGAAATGCTTTTTCCATATCCTGTAGATTTTGGATCATGATGTTGCCATTTTCTTTTATCTCCAGGTATTTTTTTGATTTTCTTTTTGATCTCTTCAGTGACCCATTTGTTGTTTAGTAGCAGATGTTTAGTCTTCATGTGTTTGTGTTTTTAGTTTTTTCTTATAGTTGATTTCTTGTCTCGTATCTTGTGATCAGAAAAGATGCTTGATAAGATTTCAATTTGCTTATATTTATTCTAAGAAATAGCATATGATCTATTCTGGAGAATGTTCCCTGTGCACTTCAAAGAATCTGTATTCTGCTGGTTTTGGATGAAATGGTCTATATATACCTAGTAAGACCATCTGGTCTAATGTGTTATTTAAGGCCGTTGTTTCCTTACTGATTTTCTGTCCAGGTGATGTGTCCAGAGATACAAGTGTGGTGTTAAAGTCCCCTACCACTATTGAGGCACTGCCAATTTCTCTCTTTATGTTTGTTAATATTTGCTTTATGTATTTAGGTGCTCCTATGTTGGGTGCATATTTACAATTTTTGTATATTCTTGTTGAATTGATCACTTTATTGTTGTGTAATTTTCTTCTCTGTTTTTTGTTGCAGTCTTTGTTTTAAAGTTTATTTTGCTTAAATGTTGCTACCTCAGCTTTTTGTTTCCATCTGTATGGAATAATTTTTTTTCATCCTTTCTTTTTTTCTGTGTGTCTTTAGATTTGATGTCAGTCTCTTGTAAGGCAACATGAATATGGGTCTTTTTTTTTTTTAATCCATTCAGCCACCCTGTCTTTTTATTGGAGCATATACCCCATTTAACTTTAAAGTAATTATTGATAGCTATGCACATATTGCTGTTTTGTAAATTTTTCTCAGGTTGTTTTTGTAGTTCTTTTTTTGTTCCCTTTTTTTTTTTTTTTTTTTTTTTGCCCTCTTCTGTTGTGAATTAATGACTATCTTGAGTTTTATTTTTGGATTTTTTTCTCTGTTTTGTTTCTGTGTCCATTATAGGTTTTTAATTTGTGGTTACCATGAGGTTCAAATATAACAACATATATATATAATATATTATATATATGTATATGCATATGTATGTGATTATTTTAAGATGATGATTTCTTACGTTGAATTCATTCTAATAACCCTGAACTTTTACTCCCCCTACCACATGTAATGTTTTGACATCATATTTTACATATTTTTATTTTGTGTATATCTTAACTATTTATTGTGGATATAGATAATTTTACTCCTTTTGTCTTTTACACATAAGCAGCATTTCTTACAAGGCCAATTTAGTGGTAATGAACTCTTGTGGCTTTTGCTGATGTGTAAAAATCTTTATCTCTCATTCAAATCTGAATGAGAGCCTCATGGGTAGAGTATTTTTGACTGTAGATTCTTTACTTCTATCACTTTAACTATTTCACGCCACTCCCTTCAAACCTGTAAAATTTCTGCTGAAAATTCAACTGATAGACTTATAGAATTCCCCTTGTATGTACCTGTTGCACTTCTCTTTCTGTTTTTAAGACTTCTTCTTTATCTTTAATGTTTTTGCCATTTTAATTATGATATCTGGGTTCATCTTCTCTTGGACTCTCTGTGCTTCCTGAATCTGCATGCCTGTTTCTTTTCTCAATTTTTAGGGAAGTTTTCAACTATTATTTCTTCAAGTAAGTACTATGCCCTTTCTGGTTTCTCCTTCTAGGACCCATGTAATGTGAATGTTAGATGCTTGTTACTGCCTCAGAGTTCTCTTAAACTATATTCATTTTTAAAAATTATTTTTTCTATTTTCTATTTAGCTCAGATAATTTCCACAACTTTGTCTTCCAGTTTGGTAATTCATTCCTCTGAATCATCTAATCTACTCCTGACTCCTAGTGTTTTGTTTGTTTGTTTGTTTGTTGTAATTTTTGGTTATTGTATTCTTCAAATCTGTTTGGTTCTTCTTTCTATTTTCTAACTCATTGTTTATCCATTCCTCCCCTGAGTTCACTGAGCATCTTTATGATCATTTCCTTGCGCTTCTTACCAGATAGATTGCTTATCTCCACTTTGCTTAGTTCTTCTTCTAGAGCTTTATCTTTTTCTTGTGTTGGGGACATATTCCTCTGTCTCTTCATTTTGCCTAGTTCTCTGTGTTTATTTCTATGTATTAGGTAGGTAGGTTATATCTCCCAATCTTGGAGAAATCATTTTGTGAAGGAGACATCCGGTGAGGCCCAGCAGCACACTAACCTCTTGTCACCAGCGTTATATGCTCTAGTGGTGTGCTCTGTGTGGGCTGTGTGGGGCCTTCTGCTGTGGTGGGGCTGACTGCTATGGGAATGTGGGTAGGCAGGTCTGGCCCCTGGCCCGGTTGACTGCTAGGCCCTGCCTTTGCAGTGACTGCCAGCCCACCTGTGGACAGGTTGGGTCCCTGCATAGCTAGCTGCATAGCCTGGGGTGTCAAAGGGTTGATCCCAGCCCTCTGGTGGTCAGGGCCATGGAATGGGGCAGCTGGCTATTCAGCCTAGTGTGGTCCCAAGACTGGCACCAACAGGTAAGCTCCCAGCAATAATATTCTAGAGAGAGAAATCCAAAATGGCACTTGCCAGCACCAGTATCCTTATGGTAGGACCAGCTTCCCAAAATGCAAGCCACCAGCATCCATGTCACCATGGGGAGTCTCAGTTACCCCCTGCCTCTCAGGAAGTCTCTCCAATATCAACACTGGGTCTGACTCAGGGTCCTTTCACATTGTTGCCTCTACTTTTGGCCCCAAAGCATGTGAGATTTTTGCATAAACCCTTTAAGAACAGTGTCTCTGTTTCTCATACCCCTCTTGCTCTCTTATACATAAGCCTCTCTGGCCCTTAAAGCCAGACATTCTGGGAGTTCATCTTCCTGGTGCAAGGCTCCCTGGCTGGAGAGCCCAGTGTGGGGCTCAGACCCCTCACTCCTTGTGATTATCCTTCTTTTTTGTGAACTGCACCTGGCAGCGTGGTCCTTTACTGTACCGCTCTTCACTTCTACTAGTCTCATCATGGTTCTTCCTTCACACCTTTAGTTGTGGAAAATCTTTTCTGCTAGTCTTCAAGTCATTCTCAGAGATAGTTGCTCTGCAAATACTTTTAGTTTTGGTGTGCTTGTGGGAGAAGGTATGCTCAGAGTCTTTCTACTCTTCCAACTGTAGAGTTCCAAAGCCATCCTTGTCCTTCGATGCTTTGAAGCCAGGCGTTTTCCATTCTAGCTGTGAGTCTCAGACGGCATCTTCTTCCGGTATAAGGATGTTATATCTACACAGACAATCTGTTGTATAGTGTAGCCACCTTCATTAAGGATCTGAGTTAGATCTTCTGGATAATTTGCTGCAGCTTCTACATCTGCAATTGCTGCTTCATCTTGTACTGTAATGTTATAGAGTAGGTTTCTTTCCTTAGACCTCATAAACCAAACTCTGCTACCTTCAGACTTTTCTTCTGGAGCTTCGTCTCCTCTCTCAACCTTCACAGAATTGAAGAGAGTTGGGACCTTGCTCTGGATTAAGCTTTGGCTTAAAGGAATATTGTGGCTGGCTTGATCCATCCAGACCACTCAAACTTTCTCCATGTCAGCAATGGGATGTTTCCTTTCTTAACATTTATATATTAACTGAAGTAGCACCTTCAATATCCTTCAGGAACTTTTCCTTTGCCTGCACAACTTGACTAACTGCTTGGCACAAGAGGCCTAACTTTTGGCCTGTCTTGGCTTTCAGCATGCCTTCCTCACTGAGCTTAATCATTTCTAGCTTTTAATTTCAAGTAAAGAGACATGAGGCTTTTCTTTTCATTTGAACACTAGAGGCCATTGTAGAGTTATTAACTGGCCTTATTTCAATATTGTTGCATCTCACAAAATTGAGAGGCCTGAGGAGAGGGAAAGAGACAGGAAATGGCTGGTGGGTGGAACAGTCAGAAGATACACAACATTTATCAATTCAGTTCACCTTCTTACATGGTTCTTGGCATCCCCAAATAACTACAATAGTAACATCAAAGATCACTTACCACAGATCACCATAACAAATATAATAATTATGAGAAAGTTTGAAACATTGCAAGAATTATCAAAATATAACGCAGAGACATGAAGTGAGCAAATGCTGTTGGCAAAATGACCTTCCTTGCTCATTGCAGGGTTGCCACAAACCTTCAATTTGTAAAAAAAAAATGCAATATCTGCCAAGCACAATAAAGTGATGTCCAATAAAACAAGGTATGTCTGTATTTAGAAATGTGTTTTTAGATTACAGATATATGTTGTTATTGTTGTTTTTTTAATTGTACTGTGTCCAGAGAACATGGTCTCATAAAGTGAGTTTTTAAATTACCTTCACTCTGACTTTGGGCTAATGTACGGTTAATTCTTATAAACACTTTATGTATGCATAAGATATTGTATATCCTCTAATTGTTTCACGAAGAAATCAAATTTGCTAATCCTGTTGTTCAGGTATTCTCTGTCTTTACTAATTTTTGACTGTTTGAATTGTCAATAACTGAATGCTGAATATGTTGAAATTTATCCCTGTTGGTGGATTAACATTTCTTCCCTTTTGTTACTATGCTCTTTTATCCCATATTTTAAGACTAATTTTTCCCTATAGGCATCTGAGTTTAGATTTGTTAGATCTTCTTCATACACTCAAACTTTTATCATTATTCAATGATCTTTCCTAATCCTTAAGAATTTGATTTTAAAGTCAGTTTTGTCTGGTATGAACTTAGCTGCTCTCATCTTTCTTTTGATTGTATTCCTTTGATGCACTTTGTTGTAGCTAGCCTTCACAATGGCCCCCAATGGCCTGCAAATTGTGGTCATCGCATCCTCAAATAGTTCCCTCTCATAGTGGGTAGGGTAGACCCGCTAAGTCACTGGGATATTGTATAAATGGCAGTGTGTGGCTTCGGCCCCAGGTTACGAAAGGCACCATGACTTCTCTGATCACCTGCTCTGAGGGAAGCCAGATGTCACTGTTGTCAGGGTATCACACAGAAACAATCTTATTTTCTAAATAGAGTATTAACTTGTCTGGAAAAGAAGGATGAACAGCCATTTTTAAAGGTGTGGTGGCATTTGTTTCAGGTCATTAGCATTCCTCACAGTGTGAACTGAAAAATAGCTTAGGAAATGTGTCTCAAAATATTGAATGACAGTATACTAATAAACAAAAAAGAAAGAGCAGAAAAATCAAGGGAATGACTAGAAAAATGTGTCCAGACAATGGAATAATGTACCTCCCTTGAAAATCACAGTTTAAAAATACTCAATGACCTGGAGGAAAATATATAATGTAATATTAATTTAAAATTAAGGTACAAATTATATTCATGTTATGATCCTATCAGTGAACTATTTGAAAAGATGTAGAAATTTTTAATTTTCTCTATACAGTTTATGCTTTCCAAAATTTCAAAGTTGTGATAGAGTGTATTTTATCAAGTGTTCTCTGCCCTCCCTGTGACAGAATTACACTTTTGCACCCCATCTCTTAGGAGGGTGTCTTGCTTTGATCAATTAAATGTGAATGGAGTGATGTCTGCCATGTCGGAGCAGAAGTTTACAAGCCACTGTGAGTTTCCATCACAGTTCTCCTCCTCCTGCTCTGAACACATCATGTCCAGATTGAGGCCATCTGTCATTGTGCATCCACAAATTAAAAGCATACGTGCAGCTCGCATGTATGTGCATAAAAACATAAACCTCTGTCGCTATAAGCCAGTGAAGGTACTAATATAGAGATCATGTGCCTTGTGTTTCAGTTTAGAAAATAATAAATAATATAAAAATCACACTATAAAATATGGATGTTATTTAAAAAATTACACCATAAACACTTTCAGGAAGAGACGCACGAATCCGCCATTGTGCTCGGGCTCTCGGGGCGGGGGGGATTTGTTCTAAGTCCCCTTGCAGACTCCCATTGGGCAGTGTGGGAGTCTTCGTTCCATCCTTTGTGTGTCTGATTCTTCTCTTCCTTAGGATGCTTCCACTGTCCACCTCCAACTGTAAAAGATCCAGTAAAATACCAAGATTACTGTTCTCTCTAATTCCTCACTTGTCTTTCTCTCCCATCCACTTCAGTCTCTGATCAGGAAGGTCACCAATAATATCTTCACTGTCAAATCTAATGGCCTGACTCAGTCCTCATCTTGGTTTCTTTTTAGATCTTGACTGGTGTGTATATCCCTGTCCTTACTGACACTTCTCCTCGCTTACTTCACAGGGCACTGTAATGTTCTGTCTCTCCTAACACCGCTGAGACTCCTGTCTGTTCAGCTGACATTTCCTTATTTTCCCTTCCCTTCTAGGCATGTGTACCTTCAGGTCTCTCGTCATCCTTTTTTTCTCTTATTTTTCCAATAATATCTTCTTTGTCACACATACGCATTCATTACAAAGATGTATAGAGAAATAAGCATGCATCTATGAGTTGCTTTGATCTACTTTACTGGGAAATTGTGGCATGGCCATTGGGAGAGGAAGAAGCCTTCAGAAGACCACTGCATCCTTGAGATTAATATAAAATTACATTACAGGATTTAAACCTGTGTCCATTCAATAGTGAAGCATTTTCTGATTGATGAAATTACTCCAAAAATAATCCCATGACAATTTTAATATCTAACTTCATTTTCTGGGAACTTTTCTGAATGACATATGACCAGTAGTTTTCATAAACAAGCCATATTCAACTAGAAATGGTACTGATCATGGTTAAGATTTTAAAAGCTCTATAATTTCTTGAGATTACAAATAAGAGTTCAGGGACTCTTAGACTCATGTAGCAAATAAGCCAAAATCTACACTAACAATTTTATGGAGTTTGCAGCAACAACACGAATGCCTGGAGATGTTAATTTTCTGTGAAACAATTAATGCTTCTATAAAACTTTGCTTGTTTTCTATTACTCTATTGGAATCTAATGTTTTATTCCCATCTTAAGTACTTCTGAAGAAATAAAATCATATGCCTAGCCAGAAAAACTCTTACTCTTCCTGAAATAATTCTTTGTGATTAGCCATCTTCACCACAACACTGTTCAAAAGAGAAGAAATGTATCATGTTTTGAAAGACCACTAGAGAAAAAGGATTTAGAGCTTACTTTTGGTGGCTTATTCCAATGAGTAAGTTCCCAAAGGAAATTATTCCTCATCTAACCTGAATATTTCACAGCAGGCTTAAATGTTTCCTTTTACTGTGTCTTTACTGACAATATCTATAAAGGAACTTCTTTAAACTGCAAAACCATTTTTAAAATTACTCCTTGCCAACTTTGTTTAACTCAAGTCTTTGAAAAATTAAAGTCATAAATAATTTCTGAGATAATTTCTCAGAATGCTTTCCAAGTTAGGATCCCACTTTGTATAATGTTTTAAAATTATGTGTTACGTAAATTCATTTTTTCTTAATTTACAGTTCAGAATATCCTATTTTGTATCCATTTAAAGATACATTATTAAATATATGCATTTAGTTAGACTTAACAAAAAAATGCTCTTTGAACAAACCCGTCGTCAAGTTTATACCAATAACAAGACAAAACAAAAAGATGGTCTAAGAATTTTTTTTCTTTTTACTGTTAGTTCTTTTCAACTTCCTGACTTTTGTGGCCGCTATAACTCTTAGGCAGGATTATCACAGTGTAACATAAATAAGAGATTAACTTTACAGTCACTCTCCATTCACATAAAACTCCTTGACCTACTCAAGTCCAGTAGGGTCAGCGTTTTCTTTGGCCAGCTTGGGACTTTGGCTGTGGTAACACGGGGCTCACGCCATGGAATACTGTCAGCACAAGGGATATCCTTTGGAAAACAACGCAAACTCGCTCTCTTTTTTTTTTTTTTTTTTTTTTGCATACAAAAGTAGGGAAACTATCATTCTTTAATTCATTTATGTCAAAGAGCCTAAAGAAGTTTGTAAGGACAAAGAAAAGCCCAGCTAATTAACCATTGTGTTGCAATCATAATCAAGATTTACAAAGTACTTTTTGTGCCAGGTAGCGCATAGATTGCACAAAAGACAATTTCTGCTGACAAATTTTCTGCCAGCCCTGTGTCTCAGGTTCAACAGTTGAACCCTTTGTGCCAAAGTCTTCTGATTAATTAGGAAAATTCAACAAGCAATTATGAAAATAACTCCCCAAGTCACTTAGGCACACGGTAGTGTTTTCCTGTTATATTTCAAGTAAACAAAAGGATATTGGTTGATTGTTGGAAGGGAGTTGATTATAACCTTTTGGCTTTAAATAATGAGCCTGTGTCTTAATTCCTTTTAATGGTTTGGAATTCCAAAGCTATGGAGTTCATTAGGGAAGCAGAGGAAGTAAACACATGAAAAATAGGGAACGAGGCCCATTGAATCTCAATCCACTTCCTTTCCCCAACATTAACTTGCAGGTGAACTAAATCCACAGGCACTTCTAAATAACCCAGACAAACCAAATAACTTTTAGATGTCCCAAAGCTATCTTTCAGCATAGAAGTGGATTGTACGTGTGTTCAAATGCATTGAGAGGGGGAGCAGTGCTGAGGGATTTTGGACTACGCATGAGTCGAATTACTGAGAAGTGGATAGAGATGGATGTTTTCAGTTACAGTTTTAACTGGACATAATGGCTTCCCCATAGGAAAGCTCATGGGTCCATAAACCTAGACCACTGCTCCCTTACAGGAAAGGAGCTGTTTATTACTGCAGCCCATGCCACCTGCTCAGCTATCAAGTATCCATTTATTCTCTTGGGAACAACAGGGTGGGGTAGTTACTAGAAACAGGGCTGACAGCCAGCAGTATTCCACTTCCAAATTCTGGCCATCTCCTCCAGTAAACTCTGTCTAGTCCCCTCAGTAAAGCTAGCCATCACATATTTAAAACTGGAGCCAGATATCTAGTGATTTGGGAAGTAGCCACGCCTCACTTGGATTTCTTTGGCACAGAATGCATTCAAAATTACCCTTGTCACCTGCAAATACTTACTGGGCATCTTCTGTTAACATGTAATAAATGAGTCAAAAGGCATATAGTACACCTGGATTTACATGATGTGCTTCTGAAAACCAGGTGTGTTATAAAGGGATTATTTTATATGTGGTTTTGAAAGCAGGAGATTTTTAAAAAAGAATTCATGTAAATTTATTCCATCTAAGATTTCTGTAAATTGAATCAGCTCTATAGTAGCTGATTTTTAGGTGTTGTCTATGCTACACAAAATTAATTTTAAAGATAAACATCAGTGACAAACAGAACACAAATTTCCCCACACAAAGAATCAGAATGCAGGTATACAAAATAAATTCTTTTTAAATATAATGTTGAAATATCCCTCAGTGGGGAAAAAGCTAGTCAAACTTGATTGGTAGCCATGAATATGAAAGATGTTCACTCTGCTGCCTAAGTGACTTACCAAGAGCTAAACCAATCATACCACCCAGCAGTAAATAGTAATGCCAATGTCCTCGAGACTTTGCCGAGCTTTGATCGTATAAAATATTTTGACCTATGCCAATACTTATAAAAAAAGTTAATATTATAACTTTTATAACTTTGGTTGAAAATATTGGGCATTATTTTATATACTTACAAGGTAATTATATTATATTATAATTTTTCTAAATGATAGTTTTTTGTTGTTTCATATTTAATGGCAGGTGACCTGTATATATTCTGGGTATAACTTTGTTATCAGTTATATATGTTGTAATTGATTTCTCCCAGGCTACTGTCTCCTTTAACTTTGATTATACTGGCTTTTGTTATTTGGTACACTTAAAATTTTGATGTTAAGTTTAAAAAAAATGAACTCTTTTTTTATTGTTGTTATTACCGCGGAGGCAAAAAAAAAAAACAAAAAAAACAACAAAAAAAAAACCTGCTCCTCTTGGAACCCTGTGTTTGCACAATTCGAATCATGAGGGTATAGAATGACAAAATAGTCTCTCTGCCCTCTGAAGTAGGCGACAGTCCCTGGGCGTGGTGATACACCGTAAACAGCCCAGTGGTAGAACTTCGCTGGCAGCAGAATTCACTGGCAGCTGACCAACTTGAATGTTTTTGTACTATCCTTGATTTCTGCCGTTGGCCAAGAGAGAGAAAAAAATGTTCTAGTGATTCGGGATACTGAAAGGATGGATGTCTAGAAATGGAAGATGGGGGAAGAGAAATGCTTCTCTCACACATCGTTAAGCATTGGAAATGATTAAGTGGTTACTCCAGAGACCCCAAATGTTTTAGAAATACAAAGCTAATAAAATCTCCTGGTATCTTAAAACCCAAATCGCTCAGCTTAGTCTCTTTTTTAAGCATTTTAGTGTTACTGTACCATATTAGAAAAACAAACAGTAATGGTCACAGTGAAGCACACAGTCAATAAAAAGCCCACTCAGACTACTGTCACGATAAGAACCCGGGGCCAGCTGCGGCTGACGGAGCGCTCGGCCAAGCCCGCCTGCTGCTGCTGGAGGCCTGGCTTTTTCAAATTGTGAAGTCATACTTAGCTGGAGTTGAAGATGGAAGAGAACACAGAGGTAGAAGCACAAAACATGGGAGTACACTGTTAGTTGGAGTCTTGGTTTCTTAGCACCCAGTTTTTCTATGACTCAGTCTCCCATCTGAGAATGAGACCACCCAAAACATGTGTTTTATCACAAATATCTTGCTATTGACAGCCTCAGGACAAAGTAGGCAAGAGATGAGCATAGAGAAGTAGATCTGATCCAATCAGAAACCTATGTTGCTAGTCTTTCCCAGTCATTTATCTGCGAGAGCTCTAAGTTCTGCCCTATGGAATCAAATATTCCTTTTCCTAATTCTTTGCACATGTAACATGTTTTTGGGTGTCATTAAATCCCCAACAGGAATGATACATTAGTAGCTTGGGCTGCCATAACAAAATGCCACATACTGGGTGGCTTAAAAAACAGAAATTTATTTTCTCATAGTTCTGGAGGCTTGAAGTGCAAGATCAAAGTGCCAACAGTTTTGCTTCCTGGTAAGGACCCTCTTCTGGCTTGCAGATGGTCCCCTTCTCAAATTGTCTTCACATGACCCATTCTTGGAGAGAGAGAGAGAAAATGAGAGAGAGATCTATTTCTAGTGTCCTCCTCCGTTTCTTATAAGGACACCAGTCCTATGTCACTAGGGACCCATCCTGGTGACCTCATTTAACCTTAATTACCTCCTTAAAGGCCCTACCTCTGAATATAGTCAAACTGCAGTTAGGGACTCAACATAAGCATTTTGAGGGACACAATTCAGTCCATAACAAATGAAAAGTATTGATTAGTAATTATTAATCAGGCATATTGTGTAGACTAATTAATATAATAAGCCAATTGAGGGCATTATACTAAGTGAAATTAGACAGACAAAGACAAATATGCTCTGATTTCTCTTATATGTGGAATTCAAAAACCTGAACTGATAAAAACAGAGAACAGATGGATGCAGGTGGCCAGAGGGTACAAACTTCCAGTTAGAAGAGAAGTAGGGTCTGGGGATGTAATGTGCAGCTCAGTGACTAGAGTTAACACACTGTACTATATATTTGAAAGCTGCGAGAGTACATCTGAGAAGTTCTCATCACAAGATAAAAGCTTGTAATTATGAAAGGTGATGGACTTTAACTAAACCTATTGTGATATTCATTGTGCAATGTATGCATATATCAAGTCAGTATGTTGCCTCCCTTAAATTAATACAATATTATATGTCAGTTGTATCTTAATAACATTGGGAAAAAATCTTCGCCAATAAGGCCTCACTTTATGTCACAGACAACTACAAGAGTTGTTTAAATACCACAAATATCACAGTCTTTATGGGAAACAGATTGGTTTGGAATCCCAATTCTATGACTTACTAGTTAAGGGAACTTGGGCAAATAGCTTAGCCTTTTTGAATCCTAAATGGTTAGATTGAAAGAGTGTTACTGTAAGAATTGACATGACGTACTTTGTATTAAGTATTTAGCACAATGCCTGGCACATAGCATTCCTATTGTGCTGATGTGAACACAACAGTTGAATTAACTTCATTAGCAGGTGGATATTGGTCAGAATTCTGCGGTAAGTTAGACCTTTTTGTATTCTTCACACTGCCGAGTAGGAATTTTCCTGGTGTGCATTAGGGTTGCTAACTCAAAGCATTGTTGTTCTCTCTGGTGGTAAGTAAAGCCCCCAAAAGGCTTAGAAACTTGCCTTAGGCTGAGGTGGGCGCTGGGTACGTCTGTACAAGATGCTGGATGTTCACGGGCCTCCTCGAGGCTTCCCAAGAGACAGAAGTACCAGTTAATGGGCAGCAGAGAGCTAGCAATTAATGCACTCTTGAGCATGACATCCAAAGTCACATGTACAATGCCTAGTTAATACATTGCTTCAGACCATAGACCAGTATTTGCTTATAAATGTAAGTGAAGATGGATGTCTTGATTTCCAGACATAAACCTATTCTTGGCCACATCGACTTCAGGGTATTTCAGATCTTGTAAGCAAAGCAGTAGAAGATTTGTTGTGATTATTTTAAAATTACTACTCCTCCTACAGCTTTTGACATTTATAAGCAATTCAGCTGTTTCTTAAACATGATTTTATAGATTGTTCTAGGTTTGGCATTGCACTTGCTTCTTGGCATAGCACTATGATACTATTTTTAAAAATGAGTGTGACAGTGTAGATACTGAAATGGAAACATAGAGCCAAAGTGAAGCTTGGATTCAATTGGAAGAATAAAAAGGCTGACATTCAAATATCAATGGATACCCAACTCACTTTTTTTCCACTGTAATATTTACTTTAAAAATCTAAGTTACTATCACAGTAAACAATATAAATTAAATATCAATTTAATTTCGATCACAGATAATATTCTTAAGTGCTTTAATTTTAATTTTAAAGCTGCCTGTTAATGACTTTATGCTTGAACATAGTCTTTACAATTCATGATCTTCAAATATTTATCTCCACTTATCCTTCCTCTTCATAAAAATTTAAGAGCAGGAAGAATTGTAAAACTCTGTTTTGGGTATCAGCACATACAATTAATGAAAATATTTTAATTCCTAAGTTGCTATTAGAGTCTAGGTATCCATGTTTGACTTTTCCCAAGCTAAACTTCATTTTACTTTAATCCCTCCAAGTGGCAAAATTACTTTAACATGTAACTGGATGATATTTACATATTTATTTCCTCTTTTAAAACCTGATAAGGTGAAAGGTTGTATCTAAGTTTTTTCGGTTTCACACTCAGGGAATTTACTTTCTAAAAAGAGAAAAATAAGTATCAGATCCTTTGGAAATGTATGCAGTGAAATTTTTGCTGGTCATTCTTTGAGAGCCCAGGAAAAATGCTGTCAGCCGTAACACTAAATTTGGAAGTGCAATGTCATGCCAACGGGTATTTTAGCAAGGCTGATGCTATACTTGAGAATTTGTCAAGTACATAAATAAAATTTCATAGCACATTTGGATGTGAGCAAAGCAGATACAGAACTTATTCTTTACCCTAACAACAAGAAATACCACACATTAAAACACGTATTAGGGTGAATTCTCCCATTCTGTTCTTCCATTTTTGCAGTGCTTATTAAGAAAGTACCGATGTTTCTTTTAACATGTCATCTTAGCTAACACCATGGGATTTTATCTGCCACATGAGCTTTATCTGTGTTCAGACAGCGAATGGAAAAATGAATAATTTAATCTGGACACTTGGACAGTAAATCTTGCTGGTTAAACCAGCTGCAGGCTGGTGAAATAAGGGTCTTTTCCAACTGGCCATCCTTAAAAACTCACTCAGCTGTGTCTCCATCACCTGCTACTGCTTGTCCAGAGACTTTGGTGAAGACAGTGGCAAATGTGCAAGGATAATTGGTGCACGATCATGTCCACTGTGAAAACACATCCACTGAGGAAAGACATTCGGTTGTTCCTTAAAGACTCTAAATTTTGAAGCTCAGGAGTACCTTGGAAAAACAATTCTGACCAGGTTTGCAGGAAAAGACATGAGCTCAGATGACATAAGCCAGATCCCAGTAGTCAACTAACCTAGAGCCCTTTCCATTGCACCATAGTAACTCTTGCCCTAAAACAGGTTATTTTAATTCCCATGTTGACAAAGATCTATGACAATTTGTGGGTATATGTATTGTTTTTTTCAGTTTGCCTTTTGTGTTCTGACACTAATAATTGAGAAGAGAAGTTGCCCCCCGTAAATCCAGAGATTTCAGTTTTGAGAAGGGTTACTTTTTTAGGGAGAAACCATTTTGCTCCCCTGAACATCCAGAGAGAGCCCTAGATTTGAGGCTTCAGACACCACCCTCATTAAGGCACTTCCTGACATACTCATGTTGGAAACTGGGAAAGCACAAGCTGAGGTCTGTTTGTCCCAGTCCACACATGGCGAGGAGGAGGAGGAGATGGGAAAAGTCAGCTATTGACAGAGCAAGTAACATGTCAGGGGTAACATGATGATTAGTATTTATTGAGCACTTCACACACTTTAAGCCATTTAACAGTCCATGACCATGATCATCCTTCTCTCAGAGAAACTGAGAAAATTGCCCCAAATCATACAGAAGTAAAGATAGGAGTCAGAAGTTGAAACCCAGGAAGGCCACTTCTGAGCCCAAGCTTTTAAAATTTTATTTTACTTTTTATTGAGATATAGTTGGTTTCCAATGCTGTGTTAATTTCTGGTGTACAGCATACTTATTCTGTTATAAACACACACACACACACACACACACATACATTCCTTTTCATATTCTTTTTCATTATAGGCTATTACAAAGCAATGAACATAGTTCCCTGTGCTCTACAGTAGGACCTTGATATTTATCTATTCTATATATAATAGTATCTGGAAATCCCAAACTCCCAATTTATCCCTCCACCCTCCCTTCCCCCCAGGTAACCATAGGTTAGTTCTCTATGTATGTGAACCCACTGCAGTTTTATAAATACATTCATTTGTATCATTTTTTTTTGATTCTACATATAAATAATATCATATGGTATTTTTCTTTCTCTTTCTGACTTACTTCACTTAGTATGACAATCTCTAGGTCCACCCATGTTGCTGCATGTGGCATGATTTTATCCTTTTATGGCTGAATAGTATTCCATTGCATAAATATACCACAATTTCTTTATGCACCCATCCATCAATGGACATTTAGGTTTTTTCCAAAGCATGTATCTTTTCAAATTAGAATCTCCTCCAGATATATGCCCAGAAGTGGGATTGCAGGATCATATGGTAAATTTATTTTTAGTTTTTTGAGGAATCTCCATACTGTGTTTCATAATGGCTGCACCAAACCACATTCCCATCAGCAGTGTGGGAGGGTTCCCTTTTCTCCACACCTTCTGCAGCATTTATCACTTACGGACTTTTTAGTGATGGCCATTCTGACTGATATGAGATGATACCTCAATGTAGTTTCATTTCACTGATACTTACCAATATTGAGCATTTTTAAAATTTGCCTATTGGCCATTTGTATGTCTTCATTGGATAAATGTTTGTGTAGGTCTTCTGCCCGTTTTTGGATTGGGATTTTTGTTGTTGAGTTGTATGAGCTATTTCTATAGTCTGGAAAATACACCCTTGTCAGTCACATCATTTGCAAATATTTTCTCCTATTCTGTATGTTGTCTTTTCATTTTGTTTATAATTTCCTTTACTGTGGAAAAGCTTATAATTTTAATAAGGTACCATTTGTTTATTTTTGCTTATATTTCTATTGCATTGGTAAGAGAATATTCCTAATATTTACATCAGAGAATATTTTGCCTATGGTTTCCTCTAGGAGGTTTATAGTGTCTTGTCTTATATTTAAGTCTTTAATCCATTTTGAGTTTATTTTTGTGTATGATGTGAGGGGATGTTCTAACTTTATTGATTTACATGTGGCTATTCAGCTTTTCCAATACTGTTTGCTGAAGAGGCTGTCTTTCCTCTGTCGTATGTTCTTGCCTCCTTTGTCAAAGATTAATTGACCAAAACTTTGTGTATTTATTTCTGGGCTCTCTATTCTGTTCAATTGATCCATATGTCTGTTTTTGTAGCAATACTGTGCTGTTTTGATTACTGTAGCTCTATAATATTGTCTGAAGTCTGAAAGGGTTATTCCTCCAGCTTTGTTCTTTTTCTTCAGTATTGTTTTGGCAATTCTGGGTCCTTTATGTTTCCATATAAATTTTAGGATTATTGGTTCTAGTTCTGTGAAAACTATCCTATGTAATTTGATAGAGATCAATTAAATCTGTTGATTGCTTTCAGTATTATGGCCAATGTCAATTCTTCCAATCCAAGATCATGGGATATCTTTCCATTTTCAAAAATCATCTTTAATTTTCTTAATCAATGATTTATAGTTCTCTGCCTATAAGTCTTTCACCTCCTTGGACAGGTTTATTCCTAAGTTGTTGGGGTTTTTTTAATAAGATTTTAAAAGAGATTTTTTTTTTTTTTTTTTTTACTTTCCCATTCTGGTATTTCATTGTTAGTATAAAGAAATGCAACAGATTTCTGTATGTGAATCTTGTATTCTGCTACCTTGCTGAATCCTTTATTAGTTCTAGTAGTTTTTGTATGGAGTATTTAGGATTTTCTATATATAGTTCATGTCATCTGCATATAGTGAAAATTTTACCTCTTACCTTTCAATTTGGATCCTTTTTATTCATTTTTCTTGTCTGATTGCTATTGCTAGGACTTCCAGTGAAGAGTGGGCATCCTTGTCTTGTTCCAGATTTTAGCAGGAAGACTTCAAGCTTTTCACCTTTGAGTGTTATGTTGACTTTGGTTTTGTCATAAATAGCTTTTATTATGTCAAGATATGTTCCCTCTATACCCATTTTGTAAGAGTTTTAATCATGAATGAATGTTGGATTTTATCAGAAGCTTTTCCTGCAACTATTGAAATGATCATGTGATTTTTTTTGTCCTTTCTTTTGTTGATGTGGTGTATCACATCAACTGATATGTTTACGTTGAACCATTCTTGTGTCCTTGGGATGAATCCAACTTGATCATAGTGTATAATCTTTTTAATGTGTTGTTGAATTTGGTTTGCTAATATTTTGTTGAGAATTTTTGCATCTATGTTCGTGAATGATATTGGCCTGTAATTTTCTCTTTTGGTAGTATCTTTGTTTGGTTTTGGTATCAGGGTGATGATGGCTTCATAGAATGAGTTTCAGACTGTTTTTTTCCTATTTAATCTTTTTGAAGAATTTGAGAAGGATCGGTGTCAGTTCTTTGTATGTTTGGTAGAATTCCCCAGTGCCATCTGGTCTTAGACTTCTGTTTGCAGAGAGTTTCACTTTTTTTTTCTATTGATTCTATTTCACTTCTAGTGATCAGTCTGTTCAAATTATTTTTTTCTTCTTGATTCAAGTTTGATGGACTGTACATTTCTAGAAATTTGTCCATTTCTTCTAGGTAGTCCAATTTGTTGCCATATAGTTGTTCATAGTATTCTCTTATGGTTTTTTCATTCCCCATTTTCCTTTCTTATTTTCTTTATTTTTGTCCTCTCTCTTTTCTTCTCAGTGAGCCTGGCTGGAGGTTTGTCAATTTTGTTTACTCTTTCAAAAAAAAAAAAAAACAAAAAACAGCTCTTGGTGTGATTAATTGGTTTTATTATTTTTTTAATCTCTATTTTATTTATTTCCTCCCCGATCTTTATAATTTCTTTCCTTCTGCTGTCTAGGTTTTGTTGGTTTTCCTGTTTCTAATTCTTTTGGTGGTAGGTTAGGTTGTTTATTTGAGATTTTTCTTATTGTTTTGAGGAAGGCCCGTATCACTATGACCTTTTCAATTAGAACTGCTTTTGCTGCATCCCATAGGTTTAGTGTGGTTGTGTTTTCATTGTTATGGTTTGAAGGTATTTTTAATTTTCTTCTTTGATTTCAGCATTGACCCTTTTTTATTTGGTCACTTTTTTTTTAAATCTTTGCTTGTTTTCAAACTTTAAATAGCATTACATTGCATATAATTTTTCATAATGGATATATGGATATAACTAATTTTCACTTCTCTAAAATATTTAATTCTAAATATACTAAAATTTATTTACTTATCCTCCTATTGATGAATATTTTATTTATTTTATTTTTTGATTTTATTTTTTGTTGAAGTGTAGTTGATTTACAGTGTTAATTCAGGTGTACAGCAAAGTGATTCAGTTCTACATACACATATGTATATGTTTTTTTTCAGATTCTTTTCTATTACATGCTATTATAAGAAACTGAATATAGCTCTCTGTACTATACAGTAGGTCCTTGTTGTTTATCTATTTTATATACTATAATGTGTATCTGTTCATCTCAAGCTCCTAATTTATGAGAGCCTTTTATTCTTATGAAATACTCCTCTGTCCTCTTGATTATTTTTTCGCCTGAAGTCCTCTTTCTTTTGGTTAATGTGCAATATTATATCCTTTGTAATCCTTTTGATCTTTCTGTATCCTTATGTATTAGATGTAGAAATATTGAGAGGGCAAGGATGATTTTATCTTCCCACAGAAAGGATTTTGTTTTCCTTTGTTTCTCCCATGCACTTAGGGTCCCAGCAGTCCAAGTTCATGTTTCCTTACAAGACTGAGAATTTTCTGGCTCATCCAATGATTAGAGGTTTGCCTGCAGTCCACCTTTATTTTTAGGGTACAGACTTTAGGATCTGAAGCCAAAGAGCTGGTGTTTCCATGGCCCCTGACCTTGGTAGATGCTGGAGTTCTGTGTTCCTCTAATACTGTTTTAATGGCATAAACACAGCTCAGTGTCTAAACCATCTTTTCAGTTATTGGCAGAGACCCTGGGGCAAAAGTGGCCCCAAGTAAAAAAAGTTACAACTCTGGATTTGAGTTTTTCCCAGTACTTTCAATGGTGAATGCCTTGTTCATTTATTTTCTATATCACTTCTAATAAATAAGTAAATAAATAAATAAATTTTTTACTCTTTCATGCCTTTTTTGATTGTTTGTTCTTATATTTTATTTTGAAATAAATATAGATTCACAGCAAGTTGTAAAGATATTAGAAAGAGGTTCTGGGTCCTCTTTGCCCAGTTTCCCCCAGTATTTACATTTTATTGACCTATAGTACAGTATGGAACCCAGGAATCTGACAGCAGCAAAATATATGCATGAGTATATCAATAGTTCATTTCTTTTTGTTGATAAATAATTTTTTGTGCAAAACTCATACTTTCTTTTAGTTCAAGAATGGTTTCATTTATTTATTTAATTAGCTATTTAGCTATTTACCTGAAGAAAAGTTTTCTTTTTATTTTTTATTTTTTGAATTTTGATAGATGTATACACTAATGAAACCACCACCACAATCAATCAAGACAGCTAACATTTCCATCACTCCCCAAGAGTTTCAAATTTTGAATTCCCAATTCATCCCTCCTCACTTCCTTTACTCATTTAATCTATTGTTACTCTCTTTCAGTCCCTTTATTGCATTGATCATTTCCTTTTTGAAGTCATGATCTATTAGAACATCAAGGTCTATTTTATTGTTTGTTCTTTCAGGGGATTTCTCTTATTCTTTTAATTGGGAGTGGTTCCTCTGCTTCTTCATTTTACGTATATTTGTCTGGCTCTATGGATTTAGGAGTATCTTGTGGTCTTGAATGGCTGTTTTATTTTTTGTTTGTTTGTTTGTTTTTATTTGAAGTCAGCACTTTCCTGTGTAGACTGTGTGCATCTAATAGTTTTGTTGCAACGGCCGTTCTTTGTATGGATGGTTACCACATCTTTCTTCCATGTGTGTTGGCTGTTATCCCTTTGTGGTGTGGTTGGTGTTGTGTTGTTCAGAGCCTGCTCTGATTGTTGTTGTTGAGCGCTGCCTCTTTTTTTGTTCTGTGGTTGTCACAGCCTTGACAGGGGCCTGGTCTGCTTCCCTATTGCTGGAATAGAGGCTTCTAGACCCATTTCTGAACTGTGGTGTGTAGTAGGCAGGGTTGGGACGCTTCAGCTGGGAAGGAGTAGGCAGGAGATGTCCCCTGGGAAATGTCCTCTGTGGTGTTGTCTGTCACTTGTTACGTGGGCTTACTGAGTACTCTTTGTTGATGCTGCCTTTGTCCCCACCTTAGCTGTGGGAATGTTGGCCACCTGCTCTGGTGTCCCCCAGGTTCTGAGCCCCACCAGTGCATTCGCACTCCTCAATGTGGTGTGCCACAGTGTCGGCGCGGGCCCCTGCCCCACCTCTGCATACAGTACTGTATGCAGGCTTGTTGTAAATACCCATAGTCACGCCCTGGCTTGAGTCAGGACTCCACTCAGTGCTCGTTAGTCCCAGAAGCACAGGTGTATAAAGTGTCCAGAGAGCGCATATCTGCCCTCTCTGCCTTGGGCTGTAAACAAATCTCAGTCTGCCCTGTGAAGTTTCAGGGCCGCAGGTTATGGGTTCAGCCTTCAGCCCTGCCTCTGTGCAGCAGTGATGGCTATGACTGAGCCCCACCTCTCTTCTCACAAGAACACACAAACAATGGAGCCAAGTGGACAAAGCGGCCATGAGCCTGCTGCATTGTGCCCCTCCTCCTTACACACACCAACAGTGGTGTTTTTTATGTGGGTCCCAGGCTGTTCTGTTCTGCACATACCCCCAGCCAGAGCTCACACTGCCTTCCAGTCCCCTGAGGCTGCCTCTGTGCAGCGGACCCCAGCCCTCTGCCCGGGGTCCTCACTGATTTCCAGCAGCCAGTCCTGGCTGGTCCTTGCCAGCTCACGTCCATGACCTGGGATCATCAGTTTCCCTTAGTTCCGCTGTCACTTTCTCCTCTGAGCCTCGGAAGCTCCACTTCTGTCCCCAGTTGACCTCCCAGTTGGAGAGGGGGATTCCCAGTGTGAGATTGCCTGTCTTCCTATGCCACTCCATTCCTGCAGGACGGGTCCTGCACTGATTTTTTTTCTTTTTCCTTTTTTTTCTTACTGGATTTTGTGAAATTCCTCCTATATTTTGAAATGACAGACACTGCCAGAATTCAGTAGATGTTCTGTGTGATGCGATGGGTTTGTAGATGTAATTCTTGGTGTATTTGTGAGAGAGGGTGAGCTGTAAGTCTCTCTACTCCAACATCTTGGCTCCACCCCCAAGTGTCTTTTTGAATTATGTTTTCCTCTGATATATGCACAGGAGTGGGATTGCTGGATCACATGGTAAGTCTATTTTAGTTTTTGAGGAATCTCTATGCGGTCCTCCATAGTGGTTGCACCAATTTACATTCCCACCAACAGTGTAGGAGGATTTCTTTTTTTCCATACCCTCTCCAGCATTTATGGTCTCTGGACTTTTTAATGATGGCCATTCTGACTGTTGTGAGGTGATACCTCCTTGTAGTTTTGACTTGCATTTCTCTTAACAATTAGTGATGTTGTACATCTTTTCATGTGTTTGTTGGCCATCTGGATATTTTAATTATAGTCAGATTTTGCTTTTTAACAAAATAGTGTTATATATGTTACCTCTTACATCTATTCTGGTATACACATATCTTCTTAGGTATAAATCTAGGACGGGAAATGCTGGGTTATAGGATATGCAAATATTAAAAGTTATAAGATAATGACAAATTGCTTTTCAAAGTAGTTGTATCAATTTATAGTTGCAGTAATAATATGTATGCAATAGCACTGATTTATTTTTCTTCAACATTTTTATTGCCAAATTTCTTAATTTATGAAAATCAAAATAGTATCAATTTATAGTTGCAGTAATAATATGTATGCAATAGCACTGATTTATTTTTCTTCAACATTTTTATTGCCAAATTTCTTAATTTATGAAAATCAAAATAGTAGCTCGTAATGGTCTTGATTTGAATTTTGTTAATTACAAAAAATTCTGAAAACCTCATATTTTAATTGGCTCTATGTGTTTACTTGTAGGATTAATGGTCCTACATTTTCCCATTCTTCTAAGTAGTTTTTTTCTTAGTCATTTGTAAGAAATTCAATATGTAGTTTATAATAATTATCCTGTGTTGGTTATTTCTGTTGCAAATTTGTTTTAGTTATTATTATTTTGCTTTTTAATTTTTTTTTTGATGAACAGTTGTTTAGGTTATATGTATTCTAATTTGTCATTACTTTATGTTTAATAATGTTTGTAGCTTATATAAGATGGGCTGTATATTCTTTAATTTTGAAAAATTTTGCTTTTTATAGTTAAGTCTTTAATCCATCTAGAGTTCTGTGTAAGCTATGACATCAGGACACAATTTTATATTTTCCGCTCACCATTAACTATTTTTCCCAGCTTGGTTGTTTCATTTGTCTCTAGGGGGTTTTTTGTTTTTTTGTTTTTGTTTTGTTTTTG